>NC_090261.1:19197298-19352298 GCF_037325665.1 Littorina saxatilis
CCCCCCCCCCCCCTCTCTCTCTCTCTCCCCCTCTCATTTCATAAAAGAATTTGGGAGAGAAGAAAAGGTTTCAATATCCTCGGTTATACCTTGTGTCAATATTTCCATTTACAAATATATGCAATAACACTGTCTTACAATTAGTCAAAAACAAAGCCCTTTTTTTCTAAAAAGATCAAAATCCGAAAGAAACAACTGAAAATCATGCAGAGACTTTCTTCCGAAAATTACAAATCTCTGGCAAATTGAAAGGAACAGCAAAATATTCCTTCAGAGAGAGCGAGAGAGAAGAGAGAGAGAGAGAGAGAGAGAGAGAGAGAGAGAGAGAGAGAGAGAGAGAGAGAGAGAGAGAGAGAGAGAACTCAGAATGGTTTATTATTAAGGCCACAGAGAGAGAGAGAGAGAGAGAGAGAGAGAGAGAGAGAGAGGCAGAGAGAGAGACAGAGTGAGTGAGCGAGCGAGTGAGCAAGAGAGAGAGATAGAGAGAGAGATAGAGTCACACACACACACATACACACATAGGCACACACACACACACACACACACACTGAAACAGACAGACACACGCACACACACGCACACACATACATACACAGACATACATATACACACACAAACCACGAGTGAGAGCGAGAGACTGAAAAAATGAGAGAGAGTCGTCAGTAAGTAGTGGTATTGACACGTAGCGATAATGACACGTCGCGCTAAAAGATGTAGTGCTGTCGACACGTAGTGATAATGAACGAATGATAGCGACTCATCGACAAATTATTTGTAGCACTAATCAACGTAGCGATAGCGGCACATAGCACAAATGACACGTAGGACAAATGACACTCAGCACAAATGACACGTAGCGCTAGCGATACGCACCCTCGCTTATGCAGGGGAAGTTCGCCAAGTCTTTCGTCCATATACCACCAATAGCCGTTTCAAACCATACCTTCGTGCATGTCCTAGACTTTTTGTTCATGATTTTGAACAAGATAATCCGTTTTCTTGCAGAATTTCTCAAAGTAATCCTCTGGCAAAGTAATCTTCGAGCATCGAAAGTGAAAGAGGTATTTCAGGCCAGGCATCTATTGCCCCCTAGTTCCGGTTATCAGAGAGAGGCTGCCGTGCCCTAAAATCTGATTGGTCGAAACGCTGGGGGCAAAGGTTATACGAAAAAGGTCTATTTCACTGCCTTTGCCACGAGCGGTGGACTGACGATGCTACGAGTATACGGTCTTGCTGAAAAATTGCATTGCGTTCAGTTTCATTCTCTGAGTTCGACAGCTTGACTAAATGTTGTATTTTCGCCTTACGCGACTTGTTTTTTCTGATCCGGTCAGTACTTCAGGTGTGCGTAGCCTTTAGCTAGACATTCAGAGAAGGCGCTAACGTTCTTCAAGATTGGCTGGACTGACGTTTTGTCGGTCGTGAACTCTTGACGGGACAGGTGGGTTCAAAACATTGTTTATGATTCGTAATTGATTGAATGCGTTGTAGGAGGACTATACTTTATACGCTTGGCCCTGTCGATAATGGAAAAAGATAACCTAATGAAAGTGCACGGTTTGGCACACGAATTTAGTTTCTACCAGCTTTATGTGCGAATTAATTCAGATTGAGATTGCCGTGATACATGGTTAGCGAGGTTCAGCGATGGAAAAAAGGAGGCGTTAATTAAATGTGTGTTCTGAAAGATACACCAGAAGTAGCGGTGTGCCGATGAGCACATTGTTTCATTAATTTCAGCTTCTTCTTTCTGTTTGCTATTTGTGTGTGTATGTGTGTGTGTGTGTGTGTGTGTGTGTGTGTGTGTGTGTGCAGAATGACCGAGACAGACAGTACACAAGAGCTACGTAACGCCATGTCCATCGAATCGAGTCAAGTGTCGGTTGACATAAGGCACAAACCCGCTGTTAAAGTGAGTGGCTCTTCTTTCTTAATGTAATGTTGAGCGAGGTTTTTGCATGTCTGTCTGTGTTTGACTGGTTGTCTGTCTGTCTGTGTGTTTCAGGGGCGGACGAGGGGGGGGGGGGGCACAGGGGGCACGTGCCCCCCCCCCCCCCCCGAAAAAAAAGAAGAAAAAAAGAAGAAGAAAAAAAAAAGATTTTTCTATGCTGATTCTATGACCATTTCTAAGTTCAAATGGCACCAGATGGCACCATTTTGCTTCTTTGGGCAAAAAATTCCCCTAGCAAATTCGGGCGCTTCGCGCCCATCAGATTCACTTTCGATTCAAACTGCCCCCCCCCCCCCCCCCCCCCCTTACAAAGCAACTGATCCGCCCCTGTGTTTGTTAGGCGTTACTAAGTGTCTGTTAGTCTGTGTGTATTAGTTTGTGCGTGTGTGTGTGTTGAATGTATGATTTGGATATGTGCGTGTATATATATATATATATATATATGTGTGTGTGTGTGTGTGTGTGTGTGTGTGTGTGTGTGTGTGTGTGTGTGTGTTTGTCTGTACGTTCGTGCATGCGCGTGCAAATGTGTTTGCGCTCAGTCATTCGTGCACGCATTTATCTTTAAACAAGGCGTTCGTTAAAAACAAAAAACAACAACAAAAAAACTGTTTTTCACTGACAAAAGTAATCCTTATTCCTAAAGCAAATGTCAGGATGAACAAAGATGACCAGCATGTGCATGATGTTAACCAACTAACTTAGCACTAATAGCACTCACACCTACGTAATTCATGAAGAAAGCTTCATTTCCCAAGACAAATGTTCATGAATGTTTAACCATGCCATGACCGCCGAAGTGACCTGGGACGGCTCGACTCAGTCTGCTTGGCTTCCTGCCAGATCAATGCAGATGGCATTTCAAGAACATGTACGCTTGACGCAGACATATTTCCCGTAGTTAAAGGCACAGTAAGCCTCCCGTAAACCATCACAGATACTGTCAGGCTTTTACACACAGTACAAACACCCTTCCATTTGAACACTCACCAAACAGGAAGATCTAGGTGCCCTACGTAAAGAGCGAGCAATTTTCAAAGAATTAATTTAGCGGAGAGAGTGTCCGAGACAATCGGACCGTGGTGCGTTTTGGCGCTAGACCTAAATTTTAAAATCTAAATAATAAATTGACAGCTTGTTACACAAACATTCTTAAATCATAAAAGAATTCTTTTTTTCATCAAGACAAGATCAGTACAATTCGAAGTTTTGAAAGTTTGAAAAAAGAAAAGCCCGGAACTCGGCAGGGTCACGCAAGGTCGTGGTTTCTCGTAGCAGACGACGGTTTATATCTATCGCCAGTTCCTCTGAACAGTCGAAAGCCATCGCTAGAGTTCTTGTGAACCACAGCCGTTTGTTTCGTGCATAGTCAGAGGTACTTAATAACATGCTATTGCAGATAAGCTCACAGCGAGTCGCATTCAAATTACTAACTGACGACTACATTGTGAACAAGAGGCGAAGCCTTCAAGGCTCCCGTAAGAAATCGACAAACAGTAACAGAAACTCAATCACTCCGTCACACACAGTAATAAGCATAGGTGACACGGTGCAAGAGTGGGAGACACTAGATCTAGATCTGTCTGTCTGTAGCCTACTTACGGGGACACGACTGCCAGATCGACACTGCGCTTTCGACAGCGCTTCCTCGCGCAGACACTGGAAACACGCTGTGCAGATCAACCTGTAGGAAATCTCCTTTGGTATCTTCTTTATCTATTTTTCTGGAGCTACGAAACCGAACAATGTGAAATCGTCTTCCCCGAATTGGCGAATGCAGCTCAGTGAGAACTGAAAAGTGAATCTATACCACAATCCTTTACGCGATCTGACCTAACCTTAACCTGGTCTACATACCACACACGACACAAACCAGTCACCTGTTTTTACCCCCCACCCCCCCCCCCCCCCCCAAAAAAAAAAAAAAAACCACCACCCGTTTTCTTTGGATACACACTTTAACTACATACGTGCCGACGAAATGTTGATCATTGCTTCAATACTTTGAAGCTGTTGCTTGGATAATAACCAGGTAAAATTAGTATTTCGGTGTTCAGTCAAATGTTAACGTTTCTATCACATACATACATACACACGCACAGACAGACAAAAGTTAGCATCGCATAGGCTACACTTTACGTGAGCCAAAAAGGGAAACTTGATCACACGGGTTCACAATGGCTCAGGGGTAAGATAAACCACGCAAAAATAAATTCTTTGAAAATTGCTCGCTCTTTACGGAGGGCACCTAGGATGTTCCCGTTTGGTGAGCGTTCAAATGGAAGGGTGTTTGTACTGTGTGATGGTTTACGGGAGGTTTATGCCTCATCACAATAACCCGCAAATGTCACTATCTGCACGCATTCTTCTCGCTCTGTGATGGTTTATGGGAGGCTTACTGTGCCTTTAACCTCTCACAGAACGAGTCCAATACTGTCTCAGATATTGATTCATGCAAACGCAGGGATGTTACTAGGATTTATTTCATTCGGCAAATTCGTCAAGTTTTAGCACATTTTAAGCCAGTCCTGACATTTTAAGCCAGTCTAGAGCTAACAATCTGTTCGCGAAGAGACAAAAAGTTTTCATGTTGTAGGCAACGCTATGTTTGCGGCGAACTGTCCTACCCTCTCTACCTACTTTCAACTAAATGGACCCGTCTCTTCGCTGACAGCCGAGTCCACGCATGCATGATATTGGGGGCGATCATGCAAACAGTCGCTTTGCACTTGGAACAGCATTGGGCCTCAGGATATCTGTGTGAGTGTGTGTGTTTCGTTCCCCACGTGGAGAAGCAGGGGCTTTCCTTTTTACATTTAGTCAAGTTTTGACTAAATGTTTTAACGTAGAGGGGGGAATCGAGACGAGGGTCGTGGTGTATGTGCGTGTGTCTGTGTGTGTGTGTGTGTGTGTGTGTAGAGCGATTCAGACTAAACTACTGGACTGATCTTTATGAAATTTGACATGAGAGTTCCTAGGTATGAAATCCCCGAACGTTTTTTTTCATTTTTTTGATAAATGTCTTTGATGACGTCATATCCGGCTTTTCGTGAAAGTTGAGGCGGCACTGTCACGCCCTCATTTTTCAACCAAATTAGTTGAAATTTTGGTCAGGTAATGTTCGACAAAGCCCGGACTTCGGTATTGCATTTCAGCTTGGTGGCTTAAAAATTAATTGATGACTTTGGTCATTAAAAATCTGAAAATTGTAAAAAAAAATAAAAATTTATAAAACGATCCAAATTTACGTTCATCTTATTCTCCATCATTTGCTGATTCCAAAAACATATAAATATGTTATATTTGGATTAAAAACAAGCTCTGAAAATTAAATATATAAAAATTATTATCAACATTAAATTGTCGAAATCAATTTAAAAACACTTTCATCTTATTCGTTGTCGGTTCCTGATTCCAAAAACATATAGATATGATATGTTTGGATTAAAAACACGCTCAGAAAGTTAAAACAAAGAGAGGTACAGAAAAGTGTGCTATCCTTCTTAGCGCAACTACTACCCCGCTCTTCTTGTCAATTTCACTGCCTTTGCAATGAGCGGTGGGCTGACGATGCTACGAGTATACGGTCTTGCTGAAAAATGGCATTGCGTTCAGTTTCATTCTGTGAGTTCGACAGCTACTTGACTAAATGTTGTATTTTCGCCTTACGCGACTTGTTTATATTTAGTCAAGTTTTGAACTTGACTAAATATTTTAACATCGAGGGGGAATCGAAACGAGGGTCGTGGTGTATGTGTGTGTGTGTGTATGTGTGTGTGTATGTGTGTGTGTGCGTGCGTGTAGAGCGATTCAGACCAAACTACTGGACCGATCTTTATGAAATTTGACATGAGAGTTCCTGGGATTGCTATCCCCATACGTTTTTTTCATTTTTTTGATAAATGTCTTTGATGACGTCATATCCGGCTTTTCGTGAAAGTTGAGGCGGCACTGTCACGCCCTCATTTTTCAACCAAATTGGTTGAAATTTTAGTCAAGTAATCTTCGACGAAGCCCGGGGTTCGGTATTGCATTTCAGCTTGGTGGCTTAAAAATTAATTAATGACTTTGGTCATTAAAAATCTGAAAATTGTAAAAAAAAATAAAAATTTATAAAACGATCCAAATTTACGTTTATCTTATTCTCCATCATTTGCTGATTCCAAAAACATATAAATATGTTATATTCGGATTAAAAACAAGCTCTGAAAATTAAATATATAAAAATTATTATCAAAATTTTTTTTTCGAAATCAATTTAAAAACACTTTCATCTTATTCCTTGTCGGTTCCTGATTCCAAAAATATATAGATATGATATGTTTGGATTAAAAACACGCTCAGAAAGTTAAATCGAAGAGAGGTACAGAAAAGCGTCAATTTCACTGCCTATGCCGTGAGCGGTGGACCACGAGTATACGGTCTTGCTGCGTTGCATTGCGTTCAGTTTCATTCTGTGAGTTCGACAGCTACTTGACTAAATATTGTATTTTCGCCTTACGCGACTTGTTTTTTGGTGGTCAGATTCACAGTTGGATTTCTGGTTGATTCCGTGAAAAAGTGTTGTGGTCTTCATGTCAGTCAATAAAGGTTGATTAATGGTGAAGGTTTAGGAGTAAATAGCCCGTGTGCGCTCTCTCTCTCTCATTCTCTCTCTCTCGCCGTGTCTCTGTCTCTATCTTTCTCTCTCTGTCTGTCTCTCCCTCCCTTTCTCTCTCTTTCTCGCTCTCTCTCTCTCTCTCGACCCCCTCTCCCTCTCTCCCGCCCCCCTCTTTCTTGCCCCCTCTCGCACACACGCACGCGTAAACACACACACACACACACACACACACACACACACACACATGTTTACATACACACATGCACACGCGCGCACTCACTCACACACATTAACATACACAAACACACATAAACACACACAAACACACATAAACACAAACACACACACACACACACACAGAGCCACTCACATACGCACACGCAAACACACCCACACACTTCATTGCACGGAGATATGAAGGTGGGGGAGAGGGGAGAGAGAGAGAGAGACTGAGAGAGAGACAGAGAGTGACAGAGCGAGAGACAGAGAGAGACAGTGAGAGAGGTAAAGAGAAAGAGAGAGAGACAGAGAGAGAGAGAGAGGGGGAGACAGACGGACAGAGAGAGACATACAGAATGTGTGTGAGAGAGAGAGAGAGAGAGAGAGAGAGAGAGAGAGAGCTCTTTCCCTTTTTATGCCTCATCACAATAACCCGCAAGTGTCACTATCTGCACGCATTCTTCTCGCTCTGACTTTTTGTGGACGTCAACCTTTTCAATCTTAAGTCCGATCACGTGAAAAAAGCAGATAACGCGACCTTGCAGCAAATACAATATGACACACAAAACCACAGGTCAAACAATTAAACAAGCAAAGAGAGAGAGAGAGAGAGAGAGAGAGAGAGAGAGAGAGAGAGAGAGAGAGAGAGAGTTCTTTCTCTCTTTATGCCTCATCACAATAACCCGCAAGTCATTTTCTGCACGCATTCTTCTCGCTCTGAATGTTTGTGGTCGTCAGCCTAAATTCCAATAATAAGATTGATCTCGTGAAAAAGGCAACACACACACGCACACACGCACACACACACACACACCTACATCCTAACACACTTATGCACATACATTCACCCAGAAACAGACACAAACACACACATACATACACACAACCACACACACACACGCAACCACACACAACCCACCCACACACACACATCCACAAACACACATTCACATACGCACACACACACACACACCACCCTTAACACACACACACACACACTAACACACACACACACACACACACACACCTCACACACTCAAACAAGCTTACACACACGCACACGAACACACACACACACACACACATTTTGTTTGTTTGTTTGCTTGTTTGCTTAACGCCCAGCCGACCACGAAGGGCCATATCAGGGCGTTGCTGCTTTGACATTTAACGTACACGCACACATACACACATACATACACACACAATCACACGTACGTGCGCGCGCATACACACACACACACACGTACACGCATACACACAAACACACACTCGCAGTCACGCGCGCGCACACGCACTCATGTACACACGTTCTGTGTGTGTGTGTGTGTGTGTGTGTGTGTGTGTGTGTGTGTGTGTGTGTGTGTCTTTGTGAGTGTGTGTGCATGCGCGCGTCTACGAGTGTGTGTTTATATGCGAGAGAGAGAGAGAGAGAGAGAGAGAGAGAGAGAGAGAGAGAGAGAGAGAGAGAGAGAGAGAGAGAAACGCACGCGTGCCAAGGAGGTGAGAGAAAGAGATAGAAAGAGAGCAAAAAAGATACGAGAGAGAGACTTTCAGACGGACACAAAGAGAGACAGACAGATATAGAGAGAGAGGTAAAAAGAAAGAGAAAGACATAGGGAGAGGGATATGGGGGGGGGGGGGGGGGGAGAAAGAAAGAATGAGAAAGAATGAGAAAGAGAGAGAGAGAGAGAAACAGAGACGTAGACAGAGAGACAGGCACAGAGGGACAGAGAGAGCGAGACAGAGAGAGAGACTGCGATAGAGAGAAAGAGAAAGAGAGTCAAACAGCAAGCTCAGTACAGTGCAATAGTTTCTGGCGTGCCACCTCTCAGGTACGTTACAGAATGCTCGGCACAAACCCCCGTTGCCTAGACCATCTTGGGCGAGCGGTCGCCTTTGTTACGCTTCAGTGACCGCAGACAATGGTACTCGTACCGAGCGCTTGCTAACTTTCGCGAGCGTTCGCGAGCGCCACAACAAAACTATGCGTTGCCTAGAAAACGTTTGCAAACGTTCTGCCCAAGCAACGCACCTCAGGTGTCACCTTCTCCAAACTGGGAAAAAGGACAGAAATCCTGCCGATTGAAGACACATATTTCGGCGATTTTAAATAAGTTTCGGCTTTTTGCCGACCTACCTGCACAGATTAATCGGTTGCAAGCGTCTTGCCACGAGACAAGCTGGCAAAATTCGAAAATCTAAACTGCGCGGAAGAAGCAGAAACAAGCTAACAGTCTCTTCATTTCCTGACCAACGCTAAACATAAAATCGTGAGGGAAAATGTACGTGTCTCCATGGCGACTCCGCGTGCGACGACATTATGAACGCGTTTGAAATCGTGCTTGGACTGTGCGTCTGTGTTACCACATAAGATGTGTTTGTAAAATAGCACGTGTCTTGCCGGCAACCGCTAGCGCTAAGAACATTTCGTTTAAAAAAAAAGTTTTTAAACCGCAACTGTGGCTTTAGATTTACAACGCACGTAGCAAGATGATTGTGGGATAAAACGGAACATATTTCGTTGACTGAAGTGAGAACTCACATCTGATGGGCATAACTGTGTGGTGTGCTACGTAAAAAGACAGCACGTTGTGATAAAAGTGCTCTTTAGAAGAAATGGCAATACACGTTTCGGCAATTTTCGGACGTTGTCGGCAATCTTCAGTGTCAGCTTTCCCCCCACCGTGGAACAAGTTTGATAACTCTGTCATAATAACGGCAACAGTTTTCACGATTTGAAATAAGTTTTGACGTTTCGTATACTGCAATATTTTATGCAAAAATACAAGAGAATATATTTATGAGAGTTGAAAGTTTTGGTGAAGCAGAATGTTTAAAAATAGCTTCATCTCCCAGGGGGCGCACGAGGCTGTGGATGTGCACGTGCAGGGATTGACCTATCGCGTGCCTCGACAACGGGTCACGTGGTGGCAGCACTGGCTGGCGGACCACTCTCTTTTGCCAAGGAGCTGCATTGACGAAACGCGCGTCGTTCTCAATGACGTCACTTTCACCGTTCGCAGCGGCCAGATGCTCGCCATCCTGGGCAGTTCAGGTAGGTCATGGTCCGATGGCTTGTTGTCAGCCACCACCCCTTTTCTGCCAACGTATCCCATTCCCCCATTCTCAACCCAGTCGATTTTCATACGGTATTGCATTGAATAAGGTCATGACGCTTCCTTTTGTATATATTCTCTCCTAAGCAATCAATCAATCAATGAGTCTTATATCGCGCATATTCCGTGGGTACAGTTTTAGGCGCTCTGCAGTGATGCCGTGTGAGATGAAATTTTATACGGCCAGTAGATTGCAGCCATTTCGGCGCATATTTACCTTTCACGGCCTATTAGTCCAAGTCACACGGGTATAGGTAGACAATTATTAACTGTGCCTAAGCAATGCCTGAACTTACATAATAAGAACAGTAAATCACGCCGGGGGTAGTGTTACAGCAGAAAAATCGCCGTGTGTTACGACAGCATTCTGCAGTCCGGTAGTCAACCAGGTTTCGAGCGCGAAAGGTGTGTAACTTCCAAACTAATAATTACTGCGGCGTAATTATCGAAGCCAACAAAGTTTATTTGTTCTCAGCGGATTCATGATTGCATGAGGGTTAACATGTTATCGGTTTAATTTTTGAGGCTTCTGTTTTAGATTTGTGACAGCGTCGTATTTGTTGATATTGTTCGATTTGGGGATTTTTTTTTTAAATGGTGGAGATTACAAGAGGCTTGAAGCAACAAAGGTCATTTGATCAGGTAATGTGATGTATTATGACTGAAATGCATCAATAGCAGTGTCCCAATATGCAAGTGTGTTTGTGTCATCGGCTGAGGAAAAGAGCATGTGTATTTTTTGGGTACGCGTCGCTGTGCTAGCAGTTACGGCCGCCAACAGTGCACTGATACGTCCGCCCCGCTTCTCTGTTACGACCGCTGACTGTTTCTGGTACGGCAACCGGCACTCATTTTATTCGTTTAATAATGTTATTGCCAAAGTTTATGACAGTTTGCAAACAAATATGAACGGGTTTCACTGCACATCGGTTGTGCACCGTCGTGTTATCAGGAATTTTGATTCCCTGCCCTCTTTTATTTAATATCGCATTCGTCACAGTTTATATCTAGAGTTTTTGTACGTTTCATACATTGAACATGTCTTCTTTATTGTTCTCAACTCAAAATTCAAATTAAATGTCCAAAGACAAAAATTATTTATAATCTTCAAAAATGTAATGATTTTTCTTGAGTATTCCCAACTCAAAATTCTAATTACAGGTTTAAAGGGACACATAGAAACTTTTGATTTTCCCTCTTTGCTTAGGTGGCTAGGTCACCAAAATGGATCGAAAGGCATGGCAAAGAGGGAAAATGGAAGCTAATTTTTGCCCCTTTAAAGACGAAAGGCACAACAAATAATTTTCACAAATGAAACTTTTTTTTTTTATGAACTAAAAATTCAAGTGGAGAGGGGATGAGAAACGTGAGGAGATGGCCGGGGTTGCGAGATGGGTGGGGAGTCTGGGCTATAAAGTTCTTGCACGCGAGACAATATACTTCTTTTTTGTGTGTGTGTGTGGGGGGGTATTTTGTTTATCAACTCTCTCTCTCTCACTCTCTCTCTCTCTCTCTCTCTCTCTCTCTCTCTCTCCTCTCTCTCTGTCTGTGAATATTTTTGTCATCCTAAATATTGGGGGGGGGGGGGGGGCAAAAAGACATGTTTGCCCCCTGCCCTACCCCAGGCACAGCAGCTGCCCCCCCCCCCACCCCAGTTTCTGACGCCAGTGCACTGAGTACATACGCACACACACACCACACATACACACACATGAAAGCTAAATTTATTAGCACATCTCTGTTTTCAGTGACACTTGTTTTATTACACAGCAACCACCAGAATTTTGTATATGAATTATTCAAATGGTTTGATAAAGTGGCAGTTGATATGAACAAACCTCCCCCACCCCCTACACATAAAAAAAGGGAGTGGAGAGACGGATCAACTCAAACACACATCTGAAGCTGTCGCGCACACAGAAGACGGATCAACTCAAACACACTTCGTTGGGCAGGGGTATACATATTGTTCCATATCTGACTACATTTCACGGATGAAGCAAGTTTACCTTTAGTAGAGTTTCAGAAAAATCATGTAAATTAGTAAGCTTTCAGAACAATCACGTATGAGGGCTTACATGATTACGATGAAATAAATAGTAGACTTTCAGAACAATCATGTAATAGTCACTTTTCAGAACAATCACGCGTAACATACGGAAGGGTATGCATATTTTTTCTTCTTTGAGAAGCATGGGTTCGCACGGCCCCACGATGTCTTCCGTGTGTAGTCGATAACCCGGTCGGGCGAAGGTTAAAGAAGTAGAGGAATACGTTGTGGACAGTGACTTTCTAAAAATAATAACGGGAATATCCGGCTTTGCCGGGATGAAAGCGTTGTGGACAGTGACCTTCTAAAAATAGTAACGGGAATATGGATTGACGCCACACGAAGGAAGGGAGATAAACGCAAAACACTGGAGAAGATAAGGAAGAGTTACTGGGAATGGATCTGGGAAGATGAAAAGTCGTATATATATATATATATATATATATATATATATATATATATATATATATATATATATACGACTTTTCATCTTCCCAGATCCATTATATATATATAGATGAATTGGTTTATACGATTCGAGTTTTACGCCCTCACGGCTTTTTGATGTTTGCGTGTTTAGGTGGTATCAGCCATCTGCACTTATGGTAGAATGACCAAGATCTTTAACGTGCCATTGTGGTGACACGGGGGTGGGAGATGGATACCGTCTCTGGGTCTGCACACTGATAAAGTTGACCCGTGTCCGTCCCGGCCCGGATTCGAACCAGCGACCTCTCGATCACAAGTCCAGTGCTCTACCACCTGAGCTACCCAGGCCCCCTAGCATTGACATTGGGAAGGGCTAATATCATAGTGTGTTTTAAGAAAGAATTACATTTTATCCTACATACGTGAGAGAGACACCCGTGAGATAATAATCGTTCAAATCACACGTGTGTATATCATGTAAATGAGGTCATGTCAAGCAAGTCTGGCAGGGACCTGTTTTTCCACTGCTTATGATGCCAAAGTCACTGAGACAAACGTCATTATAGAAACAAAAATTGCGCTCGCTAATTACCCTCGATGAATCTTTAGAACTAACACGTCACGCCACACTTTCAGAGTGACGTTTCTTTGCTTTGACGTAATAGATTGCACGAGGCTTTAGAAGAGATCGAGGTTCCAAAACAAGCGTCTTCAATTTAGCTGCCTCGACTGCAAGACACTTTCAGTAAAATACACGTAAGTACAGTATGTAGGATAAACAGAATACTACATGGCTTGCTGTGTCGTACCAGATTTACACTCGTTGCTTTTTCAAATAGTGAACAGCTCGCTTTCGCTCGCAGTTCAATATTTTAAAAAACAACTCGTGTAAATCTGGTACGACACAGCAAGCCATGAGTTTCGTGTCACAGCGTTATGGGCGGGAGATTTTGTTTAGACTATTAATTTTGTTCTCACACTGTAGCAAAATCATTGACAACAGACCAGTCATTTTTAGCAGAGAAATTGGGAAGGGCTACTATTAATTATAGTGTGTTTTAAGAAAGAAAAATATGATAGTATCGGCAGAACACGATCAAATGAGTTTCGTGTCACAGCGTTATGGGCGGGAGATTTTTTAGTCTATTAAATTTTGTTCTCACACTGCAGCAAAATTATTGACAACACAAACCAGTCATGTTCAGCATAGAAATTGGAAAGGATTACTATTATAGTGTGTTTTAAGCACTGATCTAAAAATATATGGATAGCGCAAGATAGTTCTTATTGGCTATCAAAACATTGACGCCACCGGATCCGCCATCTTGAGACACCGTTCGATACAGAGAAAGAAGATTGCTGTCAACTCTCGAAACTACGATTATTTTCCCTTGACCTATTTGTCAGTGTGGTACGGTGCAGTAAGATGGCGGCACTCTGGTTACGCTGTATCATTGGCTGTGCGCTATCCATTATTTTTAGATCAGTGGTTTTAAGAAAGAAAAACATTATAGTATCGGCAGAACACGACCAAATGAGTTTCGTGTCACAGCGTTATGAACGTGAGATTTTTTGTTTAGACTATTCGTTCTCACACTGTAGCAGAACAACGTTTAGTTGAAAAAAATGCTGTCTACGTCATCATTTGGACACATAGAGCTCTGATGCAGCAGGGTTTTTGTCAAAAGGCTAGGTGACTGAGAGCTAGATCTCAATGTCTGTTCGTGTCACACACGAATTGAACCTGTTATGAACGGAAGATTTTGCGAGAGATCATAAAAACTATTAAGTGGATCTTTATGAAATTTGATATCGATATTTTTGAGGGGATTTTCTCATGGAGGTTTTCTCCGTTTATTGATAGGACAGTTTGATGACGTCATATTTTCCCGTTTGCCAAAAAGTTGAGGCAGCACTTTCACAGTTAAAGTTTTTGATCAATTTGATCGAAATTGTTATCACACAACCTTAGATCTAAGCCGGACTTTGGGATTGCATTTCAGCTTGGTACCGTAAATTATCGTTTTTGAAATTTTCGTTCAAAATATGTAATTTATGTTCACAAGCTCACATGAAATCATTTATGCAACACACTAAGACCAGACCAAAGTTGAGATTGAAATGGGCACTTTATTTAATAAAGCGCCAGAGTGGATAAAAATATAGACATGACAAAATAAGGTGGTCCCGCTGTACAAGGGTTACCAAACACACACACACACACAGTAACATTGTACAACTTACTCTCACATTCAAGCGGGACCACCAACAAAACTTATCATCAAATAAACAACATTTCACGTGGTGAAGCAGGTGAACACAAACACAAATCTTCACATTTTAACACTCTCTCATGTATTCATAAAAGAATCAGTCATTCATGCTGACTAGATAATGATATAATCAAATCACCCTCAGTCATTCATGCTGCCTAGATAATGACATAATAACATCACATGAATAAAACCGTTCTTGATATGTACAAAATATGACCAGTGTGGGCGTTGACCGCCACAACTGTGGTATCTCTAATACAACTTAAAAGAGATTACACAGCGCACGGAAAAGATCCTGTAATCCATGTCAGAGTTCGGTGGGTTGTAGAAACACGAAAATACCCAGCATGCCTCCCCCGAAATCGCCGTATGCTGCCTGAATGGCTGGGTAAAAACGGTAACACACGTAAAAATCGACTCGTGCTAAAAACATGAGTGAACGTGGGAGTCTAAGCCCATGAACAAAGTAGAAGAAGAAGATGTTTGTGTTTTCCCTATTGCGTCCTGTATCTAAAACTATATATAGTTTTGTTGTATTTTATTGAAAATTATGCTTACAAATTAATAAAAGCGTTAAATAACCACTATCTTTATTTTTGGAAATGACACTTAAAATCAACTTCTGTCTATTCCTTATTATTTTTTGATTCCAAAAATACATAGTTTTATGGAGTTTGACGTCGAAAATATGCTCAAACTTAACAAATTCGGATCCTTAAATGGAAATTATACTTCCAAGCTCTGTGCAGCCGATAACAGGATAAAAGCACGTCATTTCAAGTGTGGAACACGCACATGACGTGATAAATTATGGCTTTTCCTTGCGATATTTTATTTCAAACATGGTACAAATTGTAAAGGAGTTTCTTTCTCAGATTATTTTTTTGTCCTCTGTCTATCTATGTGATTCAAACAAAATGTGTAATTCCTTAGTTTTGCAAAAGTAAAACTATGTATGATATACCTAATTGATACAGGTCTCTAATGAGAAAATACATAACTATTTTCCTTTATATTAGTATACTTACCATACATCACGTGTGCTTGATCTACTAGCAAGCGCATACCTTCACCTGGAAATGCTCAGATTTAAATGGGGCAGAGTGGCGCAAGGAACCTAACCTAAGCCCAAAGTCCCAACTAGTTCTGGGCAAAGATTTTTGTGGGTGACCTCCCTTAACCTGGGTCATCCCAACATACAACTCTTCCCTTCTGACATAGGACTGCCTGACATAGCCCAAAGTCAAAAGCGCCTCGCTCAGCAACCAGAGTCGCGGGGCTGGAAGGGTGGGAGATCTGACGTGATGTATGGTAAGTATACTAATATAAAGGAAAATAGTTATGTATTTTCTCATTATATGTCGTATACTTTACCATACATCACGTGTGCTAGATTAACAAATAAAAGGCGGAGGGGAACTCCGAACCTTACCTCAGTTGACTGAAGGCGCAGATACAGGAGTGGAGAAGTTCACGACGACGCAGGCAGCAATGCCGCGTGTCCCATCCTCGGACTCCCGCGTGACGTCCCGAAGATAAAAATCCGTAAAGGTATTGACGGATCTCCATGAAGCAGCTGCCAAAATCAGCTGCGTCGGGACGTTATGCTCTAACGCCAACGATGTCGACCAAGCCCTTATTTCGTGAGCCCTAGGGTGGTCGATTTGTCTGTTGGCTGCTTTATAGGCCATTTTAATGACCGTCACGAGCCATCGTGCGAGAGTCGATTTCCGTACATCCTTGGGGTTACCGGGGTTGAGGTGTTGGCAGCGTAGGGGGCGCGATCGTCGTAGGTAACGACGGAGAGACCGCACAGGACACAAGTCCCGGTCGGCGTAATCAGGAGCCAGAATGCTAGTCAATGGCTTGACCACAGTGAGAGGAGATTGGTCTCCGGGACGGTGGGTTTTTGCACGAAATTCAGGTAGAAACCGGAGAGAGACAGAACGGTTCAAAAGAAACATCAGTCAAAAGTCCACTGAGAGCGTGGACCTCACAAGAGCGACGCGCGGTCGCCAGCGACACAAGGAAGCAGTTTCAATGACAGGTCTCCGGGACTACTGAAAACGGGCCCCCGCAAGAACTCTAGAACAATGGAAAGATCCCAGTTAGGGATCCTCCGAGGCTGAGCGTCTCGTCTTTTATTGACGGCTTTGATGACGCCCGAGATCATGTCGTCTTCAAGGGGAGGAAATCCCATCTGACGGATAGTCGTCCGCACAGCGGAGAGATGCGACATGACTGAAGCTGCTGACAAACCTTCCACACATGACAGATGTGAGAGGAAGTTTGCCAGATGAGTTCTGCGAGGCTGGGTAAGGCTGACATTGTGGGCCTTAGTCCAGTCGAACCAACGTTTCCACCTCGACTCATAGTTGCGCTGTGTAGAGGGGCAATGCGCCTCTAAAATCAGCTCAATGGTGTGGGGGGTTGCACCCCGTGACAGCAAGCTGCGCCGCAGAGAAGCCACGCGTGAAGATTGAGCATGTCGGGGTTCCCATGCGGGACCCCTGTGCGAGGTTGAAGCAGAGACTTGCGTCGTATCCAAAGCATGAGAGGAGAAACGTGGGAGAGCTCCAGGAGCTCGGGATACCACGGCTGAGCGGGCCAGTTGGGAGCCACGAGAATCAGCTGTGGACGGTCGAGTCGAGCCTTGCGCAGCACCTTGCCCACTAGGGGCCACGGCGGGAATGCGTAGGCACTCAGATCTTCCCACGGGAAGGACAGCGCGTCCTCCCTCCACGCTCCCGGATCTGCTACCGGGGAGACGTAGGACGGGAGACAAAAGTTGAACCGAGTCGCGAACAAGTCGACCATCGGTGTGAACCACGTCTCCCACACGGGTTTGAGAACCTGAGGAATCAGGGTCCATTCCGTGTGAAGGATCTGGTGTGGACGGCTGAGCTGATCGGCAACAATGTTGCACTTGCCGGGCACATGCCTGGCAGTCAGACAGACGTTGTTGACATCGCACCATCTCAGCAGACCCTCTGCCATCAAGGAGAGAGTCTGTGACCGTGCCCCCCCCCCCCCCCCCCTGTTTGTTCACTGTAGTGTTGTCCGTGAGGAGAAGGACATGACGGTTCTCGACTGCCGAAGCAAACTCCGGGAGAGCCAGACACACTGCTTCCATCTCCAAGGCATTGATATGCCACGACGCCTGCTCGTTGGACCACTGACCTTCAGCAGTCAGATGATCCATGTGTGCTCCCCATCCAAAGTGGGAGGCATCCATGAAGAGCTCTGATGTCGGAGGAGGAAGGTTGATGGGGACCCCCTGAAGCAACCACTCGTTGTCCGACCACTGTGTGGTTGACTCTTTTAGCCAAGGCCGGAGTGGCACGAGAGAGTCCCAGTGATGGTTGGTCTGCGACCAACGATCCCTGAACTGGCGTTGAAACTCCCTTTTGTGGAGCCTGCCCAAAGGCAGCAACGGAGCCAACGACTCCATCATGTCCAGGAGAGAAGTGAGAACCCTCGCCGAGGCATGGGAGCGTCTGAGCAAAGCCGAGAGGAGGGCTCTGAGCCTGAGAATGCGGGGCATGGCAGGGCGTACCGTCTGAGACACTGTATTGAAATCCATACCCAGGAAAGTAAATTCCTGGGAATTAAGGGACCATCTCCGACTTGAGGGAGTTGACAGAGAAACCAAGCGTATTGGCTTCCTGTAGCAGTATCTGGTATGTTGGTTGCAGACCTGGAAAGACGTGGCTAGAATCAGCCAATCGTTCAGGTACGCTCGGATGCAATTGGCTCGCTTCCTCAGGGACAGGCAGAATTCCCGCACAATTCGAGTGAACGCCCATGGGGCCAGTGAAAGCCCGAATGGGAGCGCCCGAAACTGTAGTAACTTGTCCCTCCATCGGAAACGCAACCACTTTCTGTCCTTCCGGTGAACGAGGACGTGAAAATAAGCGTCAGACAGGTCGACTGACATCGCCCGGTCGGATGGATTCGCGAATTGAGGCCGGAGTCTCCATGCGAAACTGTTTTGTGCGCAGAAATTTGTTGAGTGGGGAGAGGTCTAGGACCGGTCTCTACCCTCCCGACGACTTGGGGATCACGAACAGCCGTCCGTAGAACCCCAGAGAGTTGCGGCGGAAGACCTCCTCAACTGCCTGCTTGGATAGCAGGCCGGCCACCTCCTCGTCCAATACATCCCTGGCCTCGGCCGAGGCTGGGGGACGAACCGGAGGAGGGGATCTTGTCAAGGTGCAGGGTTGGCTGCCCAAGGTAGGCGAAACCCCGACTCCAACACGCCCAACACCCAAGAGTTCGCAGTCATATCTCCCCAACCGGGGAGATGTGACCTGAGCCTGCCGGCCTGCGAAAACTTGGGGGGGATTGTGACTGGGTCGGGGGCCAGTCATTGGGGGTGACCGGTGTGCGGCGCCCCCTTTCTTGAACCTCCCTGACCAGAACCTCGGTTCTTGTGTGCACTCTTGTCTTTCCTCATCCTCCGGTTTGGACGGGCGTGAGGGCGTTGGCCCTGACCCCTTCTGCCCGTGTAAGACGGAGGTTCCACACGCTGCAGCTTAGGCACAGGAAGCTCTGCCGCGCGCTGTGGTGCAGTCCGTTTACCGCCGCGTGAGGAGGAAGACTTGGCCTGAGGCAACATGGCCTGAACCGCCAACTTGTGCAACAAGTCTTCCTTGTCATCTGTGCGTGAAGCACTGACGAACGCGGGCGCGGAGGATCCAAACAGCGAATCGGCCGACGCCAGCTGCTGACGCAGCTGTGTGACGAAGTTTGCTTTTGTGTCCAGACCCGGTGAGGAAAGAATAGCATCACGGCGTGCCAGAAGCACGCACGTGTGTGCCACCGCCATAGACGATGCTGCGAAACAAATCGCTGCGGCCAAATGGTGCATAAGTGCGCCGACCTCAAGGGCCGAAGCCTCCGACGAGAAGGCCAACGGATTGGCCTTCTTGACGAATAGAGCCAAGGAGGCAGCTTCACAGAGAGAATCTGCGGCTGTAATCGACTCCAAACCCGCCTTATGTTATCCTGCCAATCAGAAAGGACAGCGCCAGGGGGCGAGGTCGCTAGTTTAGACGGGGGGCCCCGCCCTGCCGAGCAACTTCAAGTCTGAGGCTGCTATCGGTGGTGACTGGCTTGGCACCACACGGTGGTGATACACCGATTTCTGGCCCTGAAGGAGAGCGCGCGGGTAAGGCCGATAGCATAGCGTCCGCCACTGTCTTTGCCTCATTCAAGGCAGTGAACCTCGAAGCCGAGAAATCGATGGAGGAGAATAAACGCTCCGCATCAGAGAGAAGAGAGGGCTGCTGAACAACAGCAGCCGTCCGTCCTGGGAGATATTTCTCGATCACCGGTAGGCAGGCCACAAAGTCGTCAACTTGGGCCATGGTGACGAGAGCGGGTGTATCAACCACAGGGACGGGATCTCTCGATGCCACGCCATCTTCGTCTTCAGACATAGACTCGTCCTCGTCAGAGGGGTCCTCACCGGCCTCCCTAACAGCATGAGAGCTGACAGGGAAGGGATCAAAGTCCAAAGACTCACCATCCAAAACCCCGGAGCCAGAGGGGTTCGTGGTGTCCTGCATGGCGCTGACCCCACCGGATAAACTGACGTGTTGCGGTGCTGTCTGCACCTGTAACCCAGCCCCTGGGGGCGCCACAGAGGATACTGGCATGCCCCTAGTCGAGGTTACCTCCCTTGGCTCCGATCGTATGCTATCAGCGCGGTCCAGAAAGGACGCAAGGCACTCGATCAAAGCCTCTCCGCTCGAATGAACGGAATGTGGGGGCACAAAGCCAACACCCTCAGGCCAGGGGCTCAAACCATGCACTCCCGACGGCCACCCCGCGAAGGGAAGGGCGTAAGGAGGCTGGGGAAAATACGGTGGAGGGAACCCCCCCCCCCCCCCCGGGGCTGCATACCAACAGAAATTTGGGCAGCAGCTCCCGCCCCACCGGTGAAAACACCGCCCCGAGTGGAAGAACCACTGTCGGGGATATACAGCGGGGCCTGAACCGCACGGCCTGCATACCCATGGGAAACCGTAGACGTCGTCAAACTCTGAGGGACTGAACCGCTTGCAGAGGCGAACGTCGGCGACAGCGTCAGACCCTACGTAGCGGTACCGCCACCAGAGACGAATGCTGTCGGCATCGTCAAACTCTGAGGGGCACGGCCAGAGACAGAGGCGCATGTCGGGGTCATCGTCAAACTCTGAGGGAATGAACCGCTAACAGAGGCAAATGACCGAGAGATTTGGGGGCAGGACCGCTGTTCGTGCATTGGGGAAAATTCCCCTGAATAGCGAAACCTGCCGCGCCCGTCGGCACAGCGTCAGAACCTGCGTAGCGGTACCGCCACCAGAGTCGAATGCCGTAGGCATCGTCAAACTCTGAGGGGCACGGCCAGAGAAAGAGGCGCATGTCGGGGTCATCGTCAAACTCTGAGGGAATGAACCGCTAACAGAGGCAAATGACCGAGAGATTTGGGGGCAGGACCGCTGTTCGTGCAGTGGGGAAAATTCACCTGAATAGCGAAACCTGCCGCGCCCCAGGAACCATACGGACTAGCCATAGGGTGCGGAAATTGAGGCACAGGCAGTTGCCACTGCATTGGGTGTAAACCACCAGAAGCAACTGACTGTGTCCCAGAACCCGACAAGAGAGCTTGGGACCAAGCATAAAGCTCCCACGCTTCCTCCCCCGAAGAAACGGGCGGAGGGAAGGGGGGCTTATCTCCGACCGAGACTCCCGAAACAAAAGGTGAGGAAAAAGTCGGGGGGACTGAATGACGCACAGAGCAATCAGACAGAGAGGCGGTAGTAACCCCGGGGAAGAGCGAATCCGAAGAGGAGCCAGACTGAGAGAAAGAAGTCAATTGTGTCTGCTAACGGACACTGGGGCCAGTGAACGAAAGACAGTAACATCATCACCAACCTTCGATTTTTGTTTGTTGTTCTTCCCTACCTTATCCCCCTTGGGGTTGGAAGGAGGGGGGGACGACATCTTGAGACCGGGGTCCAACGCTACCTCGATGGAGATACGGCACAAGAAAAACCCCGGCGCTGGCGTAACACACTCTGCGGGCGGGGGAGAGGACGTAAGATGTACGGAAAAACAAATTCGCGCACGACCGACTCCTCAAAACTCCAAACGCAAGTAAAAACTTCGGAGCGCTGACCCCAGACCCCGCACCAAGCAATATGGCGGGCAGTCCTATGTCAGAAGGGAAGAGTTGTATGCTGGGATGACCCAGGTTAAGGGAGGTCACCCACAAAAATCTTTGCCCAGAACTAGTTGGGACTTTGGGCTTAGGTTAGGTTCCTTGCGCCACTCTGCCCCATTTAAATCTGAGCATTTCCAGGTGAAGGTATGCGCTTGCGAGTAGATCAAGCACACGTGATGTATGGTAAGTATACTAATATAAAGGAAAATAGTTATGTATTTTCTCATTAGAGACCTGTATCATACATAGTTTTACTTTTGCAAAACTAAGGAATTACACATTTTGTTTGAATCACATAGAGAGATAGACAGAGGACAAAAAAAATAATCTGAGAAAGAAACTCCTTTACAATTTTTACCATGTTTGAAATAAAATATCGCAAGGAAAAGCCATAATTTATCACGTCATGTGCGTGTTCCACACTCCACACTTGAAATGACGTGCTTTTATCCTGTTATCGGCTGCACGGAGCTTGGAAGTATAATTTCCATTTAAGGATCCGAATTTGTTAAGTTTGAGCATATTTTCGACGTCAAACTCCATAAAACTATGTATTTTTGGAATCAAAAAATAATAAGGAATAGACAGAAGTTGATTTTAAGTGTCATTTCCAAAAATAAAGATAGTGGTTATTTAACGCTTTTATTAATTTGTAAGCATAATTTTCAATAAAATACAACAAAACTATATATAGTTTTAGATACAGGACGCAATAGGGAAAACACAAACATCTTCTTCTTCTACTTTGTTCATGGGCTTAGACTCCCACGTTCACTCATGTTTTTAGCACGAGTCGATTTTTACGTGTGTGACCGTTTTTACCCAGCCATTCAGGCAGCATACGGCGATTTCGGGGGAGGCATGCTGGGTATTTTCGTGTTTCTACAACCCACCGAACTCTGACATGGATTACAGGATCTTTTCCGTGCGCACTTGGTCACTTGCGTGTACACACGAAGGGGGTTAATTAAGTCACTAGCAGGTCTGCACGTAAGTTGACCTGGGAGATCGGAAAAATCTCCACTCTTAACCCACCAGGCAGCAGCGACCGGGATTCGAACTCACGACCTCCCGATTAGGAGGCCGACGTCTTACCACCACGCCGCTGCGGGGTGCACTTGGTCGACTAGATGGACAATTGCCTCCCTTATTATATCACACCGGCCTTCTCACAATAAATACTAGCTGCCTTACAGTCACCTGGGAGCAGGTTAAATGCAACATTATTTACATCACAATCATTGAAATTTGTTTTACAGGTTAATGCAACATTATTTACATCACAATCATTGAAATTTGTTTTACACACTGGGGACCAAGTTTCCCCTCTTTTTACATCACTGGCGGTAAAACGCCCTCACATGTATGTACAGTAGAAAAAAAATATGTAAACACTTTTATTGGCCCTCACTTGCCCTGTTTACAGACCCGCTGTAAGCCACCAAATGTACCCTTACAGTGAATTTGTATAAGGTTATCGTGCGCCTTACTAGGTATCGCATAACAAACAAACAACCCAAAACCCAACATGTGCGTTGTTTTCAGACAGCACATGCCAGTAACAAAGATGAACAATGGGCATTTCCTTCCATGGTAACACATTGCACCATCTACAGACCTATTGTAAGCCACCAAATGTGCCCTTACAGCAACGTTGCATTCACGTCGAAATCAAACCAAACCACAACCACAAATTCACGTTGTGTCGACGTGTAATTCACGTCAATTTTATCACGAAAAATGCACCAAAACTCGACTTTCACGTTGTGTCAACGTAGAATTCACGTAATTCTTGACCTAAAATTTGACCTAAAATGTACGTTCCATTCACGTGGACATTACGTAAAAATGCAACGCAATTTCAACCAAACCACAACCACAACCAAAAATTCACAGAGAGATATGCCGGCGATACGGCATGGACCGATGATGATCAGAATGACTTGTATGATCATTTGATCGTTGATTTGTTTTCGAATCCGCTGTAGAATCTTCAAACATTCACCAGAAGTGTTTTTGTGGAAAATTGTGAGACACCACATTCAAGCTTCAGTCGCTATTTTAAAAATCGTTTAGCTCGTTAAGTCATATCTTGGTTGTTATGTTTGAGTTCTCAGTTTTTTCCCTCATCAAACTTTGCAGTTTCTTGTTTCACACAGGAAGCGGAAAGACGTCACTGCTTGACGTCATAGCGTGCCGCAACAAGTCGGGCAAGGTGACGGGTGACGTTATGCTGAACGGCGTGACACGCACACAAGACATGCTGACCAAGCGCGCGGCCTACGTACGGCAGGATGACCGGCTGATGGCCAGCCTCACTGTCCGAGAGACGCTCATGTTCGTCGCTCAACTCAAGCTGCCCAAGTCATTCGGCGACGATGAAATCAAAGCCAGAGTAAGTGACTGGGAATGGGACTTGCGCGACAGTCTTACTGGCAATCCGCTAAATCTGTTTAAATTGCGAAAGACCATTCACACAGAATCATAATCCATTGCAGTTTGTGTATATGTGTGTATAGCTATAGGCTCGTTATAAAATATAAATGAGATTCCCCTTTGTTTACAATGATTTATTTTCTTCGAGAAATGGCCAAAACCGTTTCGACAATGTTTGGAAGATTTAGGCAATCTTTAGTGTCAGCTTTTCTCCACCGCGGAAAAAAGTTTTGCAATTTTGCAACGACAAAAAAAGGCAGCAAAGCTTTCGACGATTTATAACTAAGCATTGAAGAGTCTCCAGAAATAGTTTAGGACAACGTAATGAACGTACAGCAATAAAATAAATGTGATAAGGCCTATGACAATCCGCTTGTAAAGAAATTACGTTTTTTGGGTGATGATCTGAATAATGCATTATTTAACTAAATAATGCATTATTTAGATCACACAAAAAAACCGTCACAGGGTTGCCATACATAAACATTATTTACTCATAAAAGATATTATTTGAATAATGTATTTATCAATTGATTTTTTACTTAAGTAATGAATTGTTCAAAAAGCATTCTTGACTAAATTAGGCATCTCTACAGACCTGTCGGCTAAATAATGCATTACTTAACGTTTTTCGTTAAAGAAGGCATTATTACCGTCCCACGGTAAATAATGCATTATATAACGTCCCAAAATTACTGCATTGATGTCATGGTGGTTGCACAAGCAGGAAACATGGATTAGGGTGTTCACTTGCCTGTGGCGAATGTAAAGAGATAAAGTTTAGTTCAGTTCAGTTCAGTTTAGTTCTCTCTCTATCTGTCAATCTTTTTCTCGTGCCAATCAAATGCAGAAATACCCGATAGATTTCCGGAAACCTACTGGTAGATTTTACCGAGTAAAATGTCAGTTTTGGCGCCCGTGTGGGCATTTTCTACCCGGTATTTTGATTAGCCAATGACGGAGCTTTCTGCTCGGTATCTCAGGTTCCCATTGGGCAAATTTCTACTGTTAAGATCCAGTGCAGAGATACCAGGTAGATTTGCTAATCAACCAGTAGATTCTACTGGGTAAAAAGTCAGCTCTGGCATTTTATAGCCGGGATCCACGGTATCTTTACAATGAATATACAAGCACAAGTGCATCATCTTTCAAGTTATAACCAGACTTGTGACGCTGTGTTGCAGGTGGACAGCGTGATATTAGAGCTGGGATTGATGGAGCCTGCAGACACACGTATCGGTAATGCCGAGATCCGCGGCATATCTGGGGGAGAGCGTCGCCGTGTCAGCATCGGTATACAGATGCTCATTGACCCCAGTGAGTCTTTTTTCTTCAGCAGAATCGATCGGTGAATTAGCTAGCACACACACACACCCACAAACACACACCCGTATGGCGAAAAAACAATGTGGCCTTTTTCTAATGCTTTTCCACGAAAAATGCAAACCCTTCGCTCTTGGACATATTCAATACTCATCTCCTGTTCTGAAATGATTGCATCTCGATTGATGCGAACACTACTTTTCTACGATAGGTCGTTACGCAAAAATATTGCCCCGTCACGCAGTGTCTCCGTCGCTACGTATGCTTTACGAATTTTGTTTAATTTTAATTTTAATTTTTAATTTTTAATTTTTTAAGCTAGTGCGATCTTGAAATAATGGTTTCTTCCAGGTTTACTGTTTCTGGATGAGCCCACGTCAGGTCTGGATTCGTTCACAGCCAGTCATCTTGTGTCCACACTATCTCACATGGCCCGCAACAGACGAACCATTCTCATGTCTATCCACCAGCCCAGGTAACTCAAGAAAGCGGGGTGGGGGTGGGTTTTTTTCGGGGGAGGGGGGGGGGGGGGTAGGGAGAGGGGGCGGGGGGCGGCGGCGGCTTGCGGCAAGATTTTTTCACATTCGTGCCAAAATTGCGCGTGGTCAAAAGCTTTCTTTCCATATGGCGAAGAGATGGTGGAGGGATTGCGACGAAAATGCTTGGCGACAGGCGAATTTTAGTGTTCGAGTGTCCATTAAAAGTGGCTCGGCAGGCGGATTTTTTTTTACATTTCCGGCTTGACTCCTTAGAATCATTCGGTCAAAAAAAAAAGCACAACCATGTTTAATGTAAGGTCTACTATAATTATTTGAACTTACTTTTGTTGAAGAGGAACATGAAAAGATAAGAAATGAAATGATAAAAACACGATTTTATTTCAACGAAGTGCTCAAAAAGCGGAACGAACCCGATGCCTTTGACAACCTTTGAAGGAATTCTTGCCAGACGATGTGTAGTTCAGAAAATAAATGTAGTTGACGAAAAATTCCACCAGTCAACAGAAAAAATAAACCTGGTTGTAGGTAGTCTTCGGATATGTAAGTCACACGGCCCCCTGGCCGCAACGTGTTCGCGTCACTATATGGAAACGTAGCTTTAGTGTTACAAGAACAAATTCTCTTCGAAGTCACAAAACAACGCCAATTTCTGTCCCTAGGTCCAACATTTTCGAGTTGTTCGACTTGGTGCTACTGATGTCAGGGGGACGCGTGGTTTACTTCGGGGAGGCCAAACATATGGTGCATTACTTCACGCGTCTGGGCTTCCCTTGCCCTCAGCTCACAAATCCCTGTGATTATTACGGTGAGTCTATTAATAATAATAATAATAAAACATTCTTCTATAGCGCTGTTCACCGCCACATAACAGTCTCATGGCACTTTACATTGGAAATCAAAATTCAACATTTAACATATAAAAAGTTTCCTCATAAGAATACAATACAAGCATTATTAGCTTACATTTCATAAACAACGACCACATACATCTTAAGATAATCTAGAAAATTTAAAAAAGATGGAAAATACATAAGATAAGTAATAGACAAATAGTTACACATAAAAAGTCTGACATATAAAACAGAACTTACATAAAGGCGTACAGATCTAAAACAGAACGAAGATTTATTCCCCCCTCTTCTTTTTACATTTAGTCAAGTTTTGACTAAATGTTTTAACATTGAGGGGGAATCGAGACGAGGTGTGTGTGTGTGTGTGTGTGTGTGTGTGTGTGTGTGTGTGTCTGTCTGTCTGTCTGTCTGCGTGTTTGTGTGTAGAGCGATTCAGACCAAACTACTGGACCGATCTTTATGAAATTTGACATGAGAGTTCCTGGGAATGATATACCCGGACGTTTTTTTCTTTTTGTCGATAAATACCTTTGATGACGTCATATCCGGCTTTTTGTAAAAGTTGAGGCGGCACTGTCACACCCTCATTTTTCAATCAAATTGATTGAAATTTTTGTAAAGCAATCTTTGACGAAGGCCGGACTTCGGTATTTCATTTCAGCTTGGTGGCTTAAAAATTAATTGATGACTTTGGTCATTAAAAATCTGAAAATTGTAATAATTTTTTTTAATATAAAACGATCCAAATTTACGTTCATCTTATTCTACATCATTTCCTGATTCCAAAAACATATAAATATGTTATATTTGGATTAAAAACAAGCTCTGAAAATCAAAAATATAAAAATTATGATCAAAATCAAAATTCCGAAATCGATTTAAAAACAATGTCCTTGTCGGTTCCCGATTCCAAAAAAATATAGATATGATATGTTTGGATTAAAAACACGCTCAGAAAGTTAAAACGAAGAGAGGTACAGAAAAGCGTGCTATGCAGCACAGCGAAACCACTACCGCACTGAACAGGCTCGTCAGTTTCACTCCGTTATGCACAAGCGGCGGACTACGGTCATTGTGAAAAAATGCAGTGCGTTCAGTTTCATTTTGTGAGTTCCACAGCTTGACTAAATGTAGTAATTTCGCCTTACGCGACTTGTTTTTTTTCTACTCAAAACTTGCACATTTCACTCAAATATGTATGATCCTAACGATGGACATAACAGTTTTCATGTACAGCACCTCCTTCAGATTAATCTGTTGTAAATAAACATGTGTGTATGCTGTTGAAATATGTATTTAAAATGCATATCATTATAATTATACACACACAAAAAACACAGTATGACATCCACTATATCCATCTTGGTGTAACTTTGGGTCCGTATCTAGAATTAAGAAGAGAAAGAGAAAAAAAGAGAAAAAAGAATAAAAAATTCAAACAAGTCGCGTAAGGCAAAAATACATTTAGTCAAGCTCAATCGAACTCAAAGAATGAAACTGAACGCAAAGCATTTTTTCCGCAAGACCGTACACTCGTAGCATCGTCTGTCCACCGCTCGTGGCAAAGGCAGTGAAATTAACAATACAGAAAAGCGCGGTAGCGGTTGCGCTGAGGAGGTTAGCCCGCTTTTCTATATCTCTATTCTTTTTAACTCTCTGAACGTGTTTTTAATCCAAACATATCATATCTATATGTTTTTGGAATCAGGAACGGACAAGGAATAAGATGAAATTGTTTTTAAATCGATTTCGGAAATTTAATTTTAATCATAATTTTTATATTTTTAATTTTCAGAGCTTGTTTTTAATCCGAATATAACATAATTATATGTTTTTGGAATCAGAAAATGATGAAGAATACGATAAACGTAATTTTGGATCGTTTCATAAAAAAATAATTTTAATTACAATTTTCAGATTTTTAATGACCAAAGTCATTAATTAAATTTTAAGCCTCCAAGCTGAAATGCAATACCAAAGTCCGGCCTTCGTCGAAGATTGCTTTGCCAAAATTTCAATCAATTTTATTGAAAAATGAGGGTGTGACAGTGCCGCCTCAACTTTTACAAAATGCCGGATATGACGTCATCAAAGACATTTATCGAAAAAATGAAAAAACATCTGGGGATATCATACCCAGGAACTCTCATGAAAAATGTCATACAGATCGGTCCAGTAGTTTACTCTGAATCGCTCTACACACACACACACACACACACACACACACACACAGTGACACACACACACATACACCACGACCCTCGTCTCGATTCCCCCATCTATGTTAAAACATTTAGTCAATAAAATCAAAATCAAAATTTTATATTTCTGATCTGCAATTGTTTTTCGAATAAAACAAAAAGAGGCATTGAAGCCTTTGTTTTTTACATTTAGTCAAGTTAGTGTGTTGATCTCCAGCAGGCACAGTGCATTTGATGAGGTGGTTTCTGTAGGAAATCGTAATGTTGATGCAAATTGCAATCCAAATTATGTCAACCGTGTTGGACGTTCAAACCAAAAAGTGGGTCAACTCGACAGTGGTGCGCCGTTTTCCCAAGACGGATAACTTACTGGGCTAATAGAGGGCCCCAAAGGGGGGGTATCATCACGATCACGGGAAGGGAAATTTTAGCTTTCACGATCACAGTTACCTTGATTTTTGTTTTCACGATCACAAACACCTTGTGTACGTTGAATATAAAATGCTTTGCAATAATGCCCATCACGATCACGAAAACAAATCACGATCACGATCACGAGACTTGATTTTTGTGTCATCACGGATCACGGGCAAAGTCCCATCACGATCACAGAATTGGAAATTTCGGCAATCACGGTCACAGAAAGGTCAAAAAACGCCAATCACGATCACGATTTTAAACCCTTTGGGGCCCTCCTAATAGGAGAACGACAGACATCAGTTAGGCTCACCTAAATGACGATTGAAGAAGTAAGTAATCCAAATTTGAACACTGAAGCACAACAGCTCGAATAACACAAATTCAGCAATCATCCTCAGCGCTTGTAAACTCACACACGCAGTCTTTTGGCGAATGCCACTGACACCGACTTGGGTCACCGACTGAAACCGGCCGGTAACTGCACAGTAATAAATGCCTTGAACTGCGCAATCTCGGAAACATGACTGGTATACCTGGTAGGTAGGATGAAAGCCAGAAGCCAACGATGCAAAATAATATTTCCAAATTCATTTCAACACTCTAAAAATAACTGTTATTCGTTTTCTTAAGCAGTATAGATGACTGAACACAAAAGCAGACGTTTTATGGCGCGTTTGCCAAAAAGACAAAAGGGGACTCATTTCGCACATGAATTTGATGACACAATTTGCGGTCGCGGAAGGTTTGGGTAAGCAGAAAACAGGCAATCGCAGAGTTTGTGTAAGCAGAAAACAGGCAATCGCAGAGTTTGTGTCAACAAGTTTTTTTTTTTTTAATGAAACGTCGGAGTAATGGGATAAAAAGCTTACACACCTCGTCCTGAATATCTTGCATATTAATCCGCGGATTTCTGCGGACATACTTACGAATTCCGCTGGAGTAATCTATTTTTCCGCGTCCCATTTCATCACAGTATCTATAACTTGTTGACTGAATGATATGGAGAGAAGTGAAGATGGAACAGATCACTAGAGGCTTGAGAGTTAAATTGTGCTGACTGAAAACTCCTGATAACTAATAGTCATTTTGTGCTTCAATGCATTGAATCATACTATTGCCAGTATTGGATTATGGATACATGGTTCATTACGTAAGTATGCACCATTACAATGTTACCATTGTCGTGTGAATTTTTATTTTTTTTGTAGGGGGGGGGGGGGGGGGGAGAATGTCTTTTTTTTTTTACCTTATCCAAACAAGTTGAATTTTAGTCTCAGAATGCACCAGATTGTACAGATTTTAATGTACCATTTAAAAATTTTTCGGGGGAACCCCCCTAGAAAAAAGGAATTTTCTCTTTTTTCATCACAAGAGAGTCCCACCCCTGATATTATTCCTCGCCAGAGGCTCGGTAATACCTAAAATATCAACCCTACGGAAAATATGCGCGATATTCAGAACTCGGGAGTGTGTAACCTATATATTATAGAGAATACTACATGGCTTGCTGTGTCGTACCAGATTTACACGAGTTGTTTTTTAAAATATTGAACTGCGAGCGAAAGCGAGCTGTTCACTATTTGAAAAAGCAACGAGTGTAAATCTGGTACGAAACAGCAAGCCATGTAGTATTCTGTTTATCCTACATACTGTACTTACGTGTATTTTACTGAAAATGTCCTGCATTCGGGGCAGCTAAATTGAAGACGCTTGTTTTGGAACCTCGATCTCTTCTAAAGCCTCGTGCAATCTATTACGTCAAAGCAAAGAAACGTCACTCTGAAAGTGTGGCGTGACGTGTTAGTTCAAAAAATTCATCGAGGGTAATTAGCGAGCGCAATTTTTTTTTCTATAATGACGTTTGTCTCGGTGACTTTGGCATCATGAGCAGTGGAAAAACAGGTCCCTGCCAGACTTGCTTGACATGACCTCATTTACATGATACACACACGTGTGATTTGAACGATTATTATCTCACGGGTGTCTCCCTCACGTATGTAGGATAAGTATCGATTGAACACTGGTTTACGCGCTATATAAGTAATCGTTATTATTATTATTATTATTAACACTGGATTTCCCTTCTTTGAGCCATGTGACATCAGAGGCCGACACAAATTCATATTTAGGCGGCTGGCCGAGACTACCAAAGAGTGTATGTTTGTGTGCGTTAAATCATAACAACTAAAAGGAATTCTAACCATAATTGTAATTCAATCAAGTTTGCGTTTTAATGAAACAGATCCTGTGATTGGTCAGAATGCCCCAACTCATTAAAAATTACCGGTCATTAATTGTCGATAACCACTCGCTAAAAAATCCATTAACAACCTGCTGGCGAGGCGCATTGATACAGCCTCAACTAGTCTCGGTTAGCTTTGAGGGTCATTTTACAAGTAGGAAATACGAAGGCCAACGAAATACCGAGACCATAAGGTATGCGAAGTGATGACGTCGAATACGTGACGTAAGTTGATGCATGAATTTTTCCGGACTACGTCAGTCAATTCCAAAGATCGCTTTTGTGGTGAAAAGATTTTGTTTTAGAGTTTGCTGTCCAGAAACCCGTCAAAAAAGAAGGGAAATGTGTGTGAAAGAAAACAAAACAGGAGCAGAGTGATACGATATATAGGAATACAGAGACATATTTCTTGGGACTTGACCCTTGCAGGTAGGTGGACTGAAAGTAGTGTGTGAACAGAACAGAACCAATTCTGTCTGTTTACAACCGCATGAAAGCAGGAAAGAGATCGTCGTCAGATTGAATTACAATAACATTAACATGCTTCCATTTGAAACTTCTCGGTCTTCATCGGGGATTGACGCCCTCCCAAAGTCTAATTGAAGCCCTAATTTTTATTTTTGACAAAAATATGACATTTTACACATATCTTGACAGTCATTGTTCACCTCGACCGCTAGCGCTGTCTCGGAGGAACAATGACTGTTTCGATCTCTGTAAAATGTCATATTTTTGTCAAGACACCAAATAACGTATAATATTTTTTTCCAGTGGACCTGTCAACCCTCGACCCAACGTCAGAGGAAACGGAAGAGAGCACAGCCGAGGTGGTGAGACACTTACAGCAAGTCTACTACCAGGATGACGTCATGGAGGCGAATGGCGTCATGTCGGGCAGTATCAAACCAAGCAAAGACGACAGGAGAGGTTCACCGGGTAATTTGGAGCTGCCAGACGACGGCGATATATACCCGGGACTGCGGAGACAGTTTTCCGTCTTGTTCAGGTATTAGAACTGATTTTCACATTTAGTATAGTATGTGCCCCACTAAACAAAGCAAGTCGCGAGGGATTCCCCACGTGAGTTACAATAGAACGTTGTGCCAATTTCTTAAGTACACTCATAATGCGGTTAGGCGTGTGTTGTAACGTTTTTTGACTCAAAACTACGTCTATTTACATCCCATGCAGGGCCTCAGGAAGTCTGTTTACAATGGGTGTGTTACGTGCATCCGAGCTTGAAAGTAGTCCGATCATTTAATGTCACAGTTCCCAGCTTCTGTTGTAATCTGTGCTCGCACCTTATCATGAATTATTTCTAATGTGCCGACTGTTAGCAAATGCTCTCAAAAATGATATCAGCATGAGCTGGATCAATTTTCTCGACATGTCTGTTATCATTTGCTAACAGTCAGCATATTAGAAACTAGATGAATACCCGCTTCGCCGGGTACGGCTTCGCCGGGAAGAAGTAGAGCCGAATACCCGGCTTCGCTGGGGAAACGCCGGCTTTGCCGGCGCACCGTACGAAGGAAGGGAGATAAACGCGCAAAACACTGGAGAAGATAAGGAAGAGTAATACCCGGCTTCGCCGGGATGAAAGCGTTGTGGACAGTGACCTTCTAAAAATAGTAACGGGAATATGGATTGAGCGTTGTGGACAGTGACCTTCTAAAAATAGTAACAGGAATATGGATTGACGCCACACGAAGGAAGGGAGATAAACGCAAAACACTGGAGAAGATAAGGAAGAGTTAATGGGAATGGATCTGGGAAGATGAACAGAAAAACCAAAATCGGTTCAGCGCTGCGCGCTGAGAGCACGTGTTGAAAATTCTCATCGACCAGGTTGTGTCCGGGGTCTACCTGAATATGCCCACCAAATTTGAAGCAGATCCCCGTGCATCGCGAACAGACAGACAGACAGACACTAGTCGTATATATATATATATAGATAACGGTTTTATTACCGTCTAATTCGACCAAAAGAAATTTCGAAGCGACCCCGCAAATTAAACGGAACAGCCACAATGCGAACTGGATCGCTCATCTATACGACTAGTGTCTGTCTGTCTGTCTGTTCGCGATGCACGGCCAAAGTTCTCGGTGGATCTTTTTCAAATTTGGACACCGTATTCAGCTACACCCCGGACACAACCTCATCGATGAGATATTTCAACACGTGCTCTCAGCGCGCAGCGCTGTGCGCGCTGAACCGATTTTGTTGTTGTTGTTGTTGTTGTTGTCGGGATCCACTACCAGTAACTCTTCCTTATCTTCTACAGTGTTTTCAGCCGCGATTATCTCCCTTCCTCCGTGTGGCGTCAATCCATATTCCCGTTACTACGTTACTATTTTTAGAAGGTCACTGCACGTTACTATTTTTAGAAGGTCTCCAATGTTTTGCGCGTTTATCTCCTTTCCTTCGTGCGCCGGCGAAGACGGCGCAGCCTGGTATTCGGCTCTACTTCTTCCCGGCGAAGCCGGTACCCGGCGAAGCGGGTAAGTCAAGTCAAACAGTTTATTTACCAAATGCAAAGCACAGGATTTTGTTATGGTGTATGCATAAAACTTCACAAAACTTCACACTCCTTCCACCCGCATATATCATAATAACTATGTACAGATAAAGTGTTCTATTTCACTGGGCCTATTTACGTGTGTATACCAACCAGACAGTTCAAAACGGACTGGTTGTTCTTTTAGCACCAATTTGACAGGAGTAATCACAGGTTGCATGGATAAAGATAAATGAATTCCCTAAAAATCATATCTAAAAATATAGTCATCAATATAATAAATCCGAGTACATGCTAACACAGTTATTCAAAGGACACAACCCTTACATCTATTAAGATATTTCATTTAAGGATACTCGATCCATTTCAAAACTTTAACTGACACATATCACAGATCTACCAGATCTAAGAACGATCCACCATTGAGGCTGCAAGGACTGCCTCAGGAAAGAAACTGTTTCTGAAACGAGAAGTCCTGCTCTTCAGAGCGCGGAAGCGCTTGCCTGACGGGAGGAGCTCGAACAGATGGCTGGCTGGGTGAGATGAGTCTGCCACTATACCCCTAACTCTCTTTGCTAAACGTGAGCTGTACAGTGAGGCGACTGACGGAAGTTCGCAACCCACAATACGAGACGCTTGTCTGACAATGCGCTCCAGCTCTTCCTTGTTCCTAGCACTGGCACCGCTAAACCACACGGTGACTGAAAAACACAGAATGCTTTCTACAGTGGCCCTATAGAACTGCTTTTGGATGGCTTGGTTCAGTCTAAATTTCTTCAGCTGTCTAAGGAAGTGAAGCCTCTGCTGACACTTCTTGATAATGGGCTCTGTGTTTTTGTCCCATGTGAGGTCGCTCGAGATGATTGTGCCTAAAAATCTAAAGGAGTCGACCTGCTCAACACTTACACCGTTGATCTCTAAAGGGGTGAGTGCGAGTTTGTTCTTTCTAAAATCTACAATCATTTCTTTGGTTTTAGAGACATTGAGCTCTAAGTTGTTGTCAGAGCACCAGCCAACCAACTGTTCCACCTCCTCTCTATACACACTTTCATCATCGTTGGAAATCAGCCCCTCAACTGTCGTGTCATCTGAAAACTTCAGAACCAGCACAGATGGATCTGATGATACACAGTCGTTCGTGAAAAGTGTGAATAAAAGTGGAGAAAGCACACACCCCTGGGGTGCCCCTGTGTTCAGCGTGGCTGAGCAAGAGTATGAACCGTTCACCTTGACTACCTGTGGACGGTCTAAGAGAAAGTCTAAAACCCAATGACAGATGGACGGATGTACGTTCAGGGCTGACAGCTTGTCAAACAGCATGTGGGGGATAATTGTATTAAAAGCACTACTAAAATCGAGAAATAAGATTCTAGCGTATGAACGTGGCTTCTCCAGATGACGCAGGATGTGGAACAGACCTAGCGCTACAGCGTCCTCAACCGATCTGTTTGCCCGATAAGCGAACTGGAGAGGGTCACGTGAGGCACCAGTGCATGCCTTTAAGTAGGACAGAACGATCCGCTCAAAAACCTTCATGGCCACTAATCATCTAGTACATATATATATATATATATATATATACGGCTTCTCTGTGTGTGTGTGTGTTTGTGTGTGTGTGTGGGCAACACCTGTGGATTGTAGAGTTCTGTTTGTGATGGGGTCTGGCGGCTTTTGTCTGTCTGTATGTTCTGGCATTTGAGAAGCCATAACAGATAATATAGGGCTTAGAAATAAGCTCTAAAATTCTCAATCCCGTTTGAGAGGACTTCGCCTTCAAAGGTGATTGTGGTGAACCGCCACGCTGTCTGTCTCTGTCTCGCGATTCACCCCGGCGAGGCCGGGTATTCCTCTAGTATCTGATACACCGATTAACAGTTCCGCGGCCATTTTGGAATTGTGCATGCGCAGATCGTTTTTCGAGAGTTTTTTGTTCTTCATCTTCCAGTGCATATCACTTTTGCGAGTAAGTTCCGGTGATTTGAACGCTTAAGAAAGTGCACTTTTATAGTGATTTGCAAAATTGGGACCCCCATATCCGAAGTCGGTAACCTCACCTACATTACTGCAACCAATTATTGGGCAAGTGTATATGCCACTGAAATGGATTGAACTTGAAGTTGATGCTAGAACTTTGATGGAAATGAACCGTCCAGTTCACTCGCCTTCTCTATCAACATGCTTTGCCGTGCAGACAACACGAATGTTACTCGACGAAAACGTTTCGGACAATTAGAATCGCTTTAGGTATCACGTGGGTTTCCTTCTTTCTTCCATGTAGCGCTGGAACTGTGAACTGGTGTATTATGCCCGTCAGTCAAAGCTTTCTCGTGACCTTGGTCAGAGTCACTCACCTGACGTGATGAATATTCACAGGTCAAATGTGTTCACACAACACTCTCACAAGATAAACCATGTTGAACATGCGTTTCGTTGCTTCGATATCTCTTGTCCAACTGAGAGTGACAGGTTTCGAAAGGACGCTAGAGAAAAAGGAAAATGACATAAAGATATAAGCTTATTTGACCTAAATTAAGTGACGCAATTTCACTTGAGTCGTCAGAACTTTGACAATTACATTTTGAAGTGAGTTGGTCGGCATTGCAAACGAGGGTGGGTGGTGTCTTGCCGGTCTTCAAAGCGCCCACCAACAACACTGGCTTTTCCATATTTTTTATGATCCAAACAAAATGATCAAACCGCGATTATACAAGTCTCAAGCTACTGATCATAAAAAGTAATATAATTATCATTTGAAATGCCAACCATTTAACTTGTATACCTCTAAGAGATGACGTCATTGTGCTACTACGTCATAAATAACGAGGTTTTAAAATACGTCACTTTTGGGTTGTGCTTCAAAACGGGGTCTTTTGTCAAGCGCCATGAAAATCTTCACTTCTTTGAAAGAGTGTAGCTGGATGGTGGTACAAAGAAAGTTGCTACAAAGCTGGGTACGTTACATGAATCAAAGCTGTTCCATATTCTACAATCTGACAAAAGAAAAGGGAAATCGAAACTGGGGAAAAGAGGAATAACTCTGACAAGCCAAAAAAAACTTCCGAAGAGCGCTTCAAACGAGAATAATGTAGCTGCTGTGTCAAAATTTAAGAACTAAGATGAAAAAGTGTACATGCGAGTATAAAGTGCAAAACTTAAACTTTCATATGGAACAGTCCAGAGAATTCTAATCAATGATCTTCCGCTTCAAAAGCTGGCCGCAAAATGGGTGCCTCATAAGTTTACAGGGGAACGGAAGGAGCATCAGGGTCCTCTTGCACGCGATCGGCTCAACCGTTATGAACCCAGTAGACCCAGATTTGTTGTTACTGTAGTCACTGATTATGAGACTTTGGTTTCCTTCAACTTTAGTGCCAGAGAACACACAAACAAAGCGTGTCTAGACCAAAATGACGAGATGCATCACATTTGTAAGCGAGGTTTTCAAAACAGAAACAGGGCTATTCGCTGTATTTTTCGACCACGAAGGTCCCGTTGCTGTCGATATTCTGTCTACTAACAGCACAGCCATTGTCACGTACTATGCAGAAACCTTTTTACCCAAACTTACTTACGAGTTTAGCAGTCAGCGACCAAACTGCAAAACCCAGACTGCCCTTCTCCTTCATGAAAATGTCAGTCTCCACAAAAGAAGGGCCGTAACTCCATTCCTAAAAGACCAAATGATCCCATTTTTGCCTCACACATTCTTCAGACCTGATTACATCCCTTGTGATTTCTGGTTATACCCTCTTTGAAAATCAGACTTTTAGCCAACAAGTTTCATTGGACCCAGGACCTTAAATCAGAGCTCAAAAGCAATCCCAAATAAGGCCACCTTAAGGCCTCTTCTAATTGGCTTAGGCACTTGTGACTTTGCATCGATGATGGAGGCGAGTAGTTCTAATGACTGCTATATGTTGGGCCAGATACGCGAAACAGTCTCTGTGAAAATCACATTTGATCATTTTGTTTGGATCATACCTCGTATCTGACAGCATTTGAAGTGTCATTCTTTAGAATAACACAGTGTGTCAACTGATTCCGTTCGTACGCCGGATGTTTCCGTTCGTACGCCGAATGTTTCCGTTCATACAGCCTCATTTCCGGCACTTGCTTGAGGAAAAACGTGGCGGTAAGTCGTGTGGGCAGCGCGCTTTTGTGATATAGCAAGAATTATAGGTAGCTAATTGGTTTGGCTATGTGTACAATAAGTACCAAGGCGCTAGTAAACCTCATGATAACACACGCGGGCCAATAGTGGCAGAATTGGCAAATTTTTCAACATTTTCTTGTTTTTCTCGCTCTGTTATCAAAACTGACCCCTGATTTGCACATGAGCACCAAAACCATAGCCTGTTACGACATTTCGCTTGAACAGAAGTTTATAGAAACCCATTTTTTTTTAAAACATGCAGGCTCCGTTCGTACGCCATGATTCCGTTCGTACAAAAGTACCTGTTTTCGTTCTTACAAAAAGCGTTTGCGTTCGTACATATACAAAATATTAGTAGATCGTGATGGGCATGGTCAGATCCTAGACTGACCGCACACCGAGCAGTGGTCAATATAGGATCTGACCATGCCCATCACGATCTACTTAACTTTTTTGCTGCTCTTGGAGAATCTAAAATATTAATAAAACAGTGGAACTCCCCTTTGAAAACCGAAACAAATAAGAAAATAATGTCTTAAAGAGGGGAATTCATGAAATGAAGGTACATTTACAGACGTTTAAAACAGACAATCTGAAAAAAACAGGGTCTTAAAATAGGCGAAAGTTTTAAATCGGGGGCCTTAGATCGGCGTGTCATTTTCTCTCTTTGAGGAGGTGGATGCGGTCTATTCTGGAGGACTGGCCACTGCTGGGCGTGCGGTCCATCCAGGCTCTGGCGATGTCCATCATGCTGGGGGTAGTTTACTGGCAGCTACAGCCCAACCAGAGTTCTCTGCGCGACCACTTCGGCGTCCTCTACATGATCTCCGTCATGTACCCCTACCTCATCGTTGTTGACATCATTGAGACGTGTAGGTTGATAGAGAGATTGGGTGGTTGGTTATTGGATTTTGTATGGTATTTTTGGTTAAGAGAGAGAGAGGGAGAGAGAGAGAGTTTTATGAGTGCTTGTGCATGCAGTGTGAAGTGCTTCAAGAAACCATAAACCCCACCCCCTCCCCCGAAAAAAAGAGAAATACAGGAAAGATGCGATTCGAACCCGAGAGTGCAAACTCCGAATACAGAGTCTGTACCACGGTACCAACGAGCAAAGGATACATACTGTTGAATTTTGGCTTACTTTATGCAGTGATGTTCCTAGGACTGGAGGGCAACAGGACAAAATGTCCTGAATCAAAAAACTAATAGGACATCATGTCCTGACTACAAAAAAAAACAATAGGACATTCAGATCAAGCGAACCAATCATGGCACCTAACCTTTTTAGATGACTGAGAATATTTGAATAAAGGCAAATAAAAACTGAACAGTTCCAAATTTATTTTAATATTTTAAATGCAACAGTGTTCAGAAGGGTTACTTTCACACACACACAGACACATGCTTCAGAATGGCATAAGTGATCTTTGGCACACACACACACACACACACACACACACACACACACACACACACACACACACACTATGCTTCAGAATTAATGTCACAAGTGACAAGTGATCTTTCACACACTTCAGAATGTCACACGTGATCATTTTCAGTGAGCTTGAACAGCTTTCTATCCTTCTTTAACTTCCATCTGCAAACAATGTCAAAAAGGTATTGATCATCCCTCTCCTTCTCCCCCTCTATCTTCTGCTTCAACAACATATTCTGTGTCTCAGTGAGCAGGCGGTTTCTCTTCGCGGTCAAGATATTGTTCTGGGCACTGAAGCCTCTTTCCACATCAGCTGTATGGACTGGCAAGACGAGTGCAATTTCCGCAAGCTTCATGAGGTGTGGGAAGGCAGCTCTGTGGAACTTAGCAACTTAGCAATCAGCTGCCACAGAGAAACAAAACTGTCCCTGGGGTATCCCTGCGATATGACAGTTTTCTTCTTTCTTCAGCGTTCGACGATGGATATGACAGTTTGTTTGAGCTCTCGGAACTCTGCCCTGCACACACGCAAACCTTTTTCTTCGGCGGCATCTTTGCAGAAATGTGGCGGCGGAAGTAAAGTGTCGCTGTCAAAAGTAGCGAGAGTTGTGGCTCTTGTAATATTGTTCGGTCGAGAGTTGCGTCCCTTGTGTTATTGTTTGACCGAGAGTGAAAATTGAAGTTCAAGTAGGCCCCGATTCGAACTCGTTTTAACGGGGTTTGATACTTCAGTTTGTACATATTCTTCTTGCAGTGACCGCTCTAGACGTAATACTATCGGACAATGACCGCTGACTTCGCGATCGGATCGGACATTTGACGGGACAGAGGTGTTTGCAATCGGTCATTTTACAACCTAAATCGGTCTATGACCGATGACCGACGCCTCGGAACATCACTGTTTATGTTCCACGTGCGCTCCATTGCAGACATCTTGGGCACTTTTGCCGAGGTAAAATGAAAAGATGTAACCCAGGAACCTTAGTTTGGACCCCAGGTACGCGCAGGGACTATCCGTCCTGGGAATAATAGTCCGCTTAAAATCTAGGAAATGTTATCAGTGCAAGGACTATTGTTCATAAGAATGGAAGTTTGTAGACTCCCATTCATTGGGAAGTTGATCACTAGGACTCTTTTTCCTGGATCACAAAATGTTCTTGTACACCGGAAAATTGTCTCTGTGTTGTGTATACTTAGGTCGGACGTTGTTATATTAAGGGTGTTAAAATGACATTCGCAATGAAAATGCAACCATATGTTATCAGCTGTTGTCTTTCGAAAATAGTATAACAAAGTTGCATGCAGGTTGCTCGGGACATGTGAAGGTGGGCTGTTATGATGATATTAGATGGCATTATTATATTACTTAAACGTTATTTTATTTCGGAGTCGACTTGCAAAACCGATAAAATGTAAGTGTTGGGTTGGGGCTAGGTAACTTTCCAATTGTATAAAGCGTACCAAAGGAAAATGAACACAACTAACGTGACCTCAGGCAAAACACCTTGTCGGCTATCACTCGGGGCAAGTGATCCGGCATTGCCGAGACAAATCGTACATTTCGATGTGTATATTTTTGAAAGAAATGGGGTCATATCGAGCGGACACTGCATAACAAACATATCGGAGTCAGTTATTCGCTGCGAGTGTTGGTTTTAACTGGTCGACCACATGTTTCCCGTAAGGTGCGCAACTCTTATACAACGCTTGTAAATCCCGAGAGTTATTTCCGGAAAACGTCTATCGAGAGATGAAATAGCAGGACCAACGCTTTAAAAGTGATGTTTGCCCTTATATTGAAAATAAGTTCCTATTTCCACTGGTATTCTACAGGTCACAAAGAAAGAAAACTCCTGTACTTTGAAACTCAAGATCATCTCTACAGCATTGAGGCATATTACTTCGCCAAGGTAATATACGTTTAATTTAAATATGTTTAATGTATAAATGTATATCCCATGACCTCCCTTCTTTGTCTCTGTTACTTCAGTATGGGTATATATGTTGTATTTTTATAGCTCAATAAATACATCATGGACTCAAAAAAATATATGATAGTGCAGATTCCGATTTGGGCGAAGAACTACTTTGCTCCCGACCTTTGACCTCGCGCCGAACAATGTGACACATTTGTATGAAGTTCCAAAATCGTATTGCACGGCTCAGAAAACCATATCAGTTGCACGCAAAAATGAATCTCAGAACTGATCTGATGTATGAGATGCAATAAGCAAACGTTTCTTTCATTATGAAAGCAATGCAGGTGGGAAAAAACGAACATTCAACTTACAAGATAACCAGATGCTAGCGAACCAAAACAAAAACACGAGTACCCTCCCCTTGCTTCGTTAGCAGACGACTTTTGAGAATCTGTCAGACCGTCCTTACCTGGCACGGTTGGGCTTCGCTATCATCAGCTGTTTCACGTGTTTTGCGAGCAAGTCTACTCTTTTGCCTGGCTCTGCAGTAAGTCCACATTGGCGATGAAGGTATCTAAGAACTTAACATGTGTGTATTTTTCCGTAATCCAGTCATATTCTTTCAAAATGCAATCAAGCGGCGGTGACAGACTTGGGTCCTGTTTTCCTCGCACCCATACCAGTTTAGGTTCATGCAAACACACTCGCAAAACATGTAGATACATTTCAAATAGGGAGCAAATGGTTAAATCTACATGTGTTCCCTAAAATTTGCTTCTCTGTCAATAAGACTAATTGTATAATAATGCGTTCGAAAAAAACAACGTGGAATCGATTCTGAATCGAGTCGAGTAAGCCAAATGGGGGCCAAACCGGTTTCCCCGTTCCGCCGACCTGAAACGCAAAAGAATTGTGCGCTTCAACTAAATGGATTTCTATACGACTTCATTACTTTCTTGCAACTTATGAACCTTTACTTAAAGCTTTTAAACGGTCTGAAAGTAGTGTTACCGCGTACTTATAGATGCACTCATTCGTTTTATTTTTTCAGCGACGGTCACTTAGTTTAAGGTTGCAAAAAGGCCAAGTCTCGCTGAAAACACTGTTTCACACTCCACAGATCGCAACAGTGCCGCTAGTAGTCTACACTTTGTGTTTGATGGTAGAATGGGATATACAGATTACAACACTCGTGGTTTTTTATATGGCTTGTATTTCAGTCAAGACCCAGCGGGAATATCAATCGAGAGCCACTCGCCAAAGGCTCGTGTCTCCCGATGATATTCATCCGCTGGGTCTTGACTGAAATACAAGCCATATAAAAAACCACTCGTGTTGTAACCTATACATATATTGTAGTTTAACGTCTGTCTCAACTGGTATTGAATAACTTTAATTAAAGTTAATTTTCTGTCCGGTACACCTGGAAAAAACTTCTGAAAAGCTGATTTTATAAACTGCACAAATATTAGTATATTGGGATTTAAAACAAAAGAATGACTGCTCTGACGTCGTGAATCAGGTGGTTTCCTTTTCATTCAGTAGGTATTGACACCGTGAATAAAAGTCTGCACAGTATTCCCCCGAACACCTTTGGTGATCATAATCCTCCTTCGAGAAGATCACCTTCACGGGCTTATGTGTTTCACGTTAAGGGAAGCTATATCATATATATCTATATCATGTGAACCATCTTGTACACCACCACAGACCAGACCATGGGCTGTAGTTCAATCCCTTTATCCCAAAAACATTTAGACCAGCCCTCTTACATATGGGCTGTAGTTCTATCCCTTTATGCAAGGGCCAAAAACATTTTGACTGTGACCAGCTCTCTTACATATGGGCTGTAGTTCAATCCCTTTATGCAAGGGCCAAAAACATTTCGACCATCCCTTTTACATATGGGCTGTAGTTCAATCCCTTTATGCAAGGGCCAAAAACATTTTGACCATCCCTTTTACATATGGGCTGTAGTTCAATCCCTTTATGCAAGGGCCAAAAACATTTCGACCATCCCTTTTACATATGGGCTGTAGTTCAATCCCTTTCTGCAAGGGCCAACAACATCTCGACCAGCCCTCTATCATTTTGGCTGTAGTTCAATCCCTTTAGGCCGGAGTGAGAAACTTTTTGACACGCCTGGGGTGTAGTGCAATCCCTTTATGCATAGGCGACACACTTTTAGTTGACAACTGCGAAGAACACATAATAAAACACGCAATAAAAGTGCATGCTGAAAACCTGTTTCGATATTGTGCAAGAACATATGGTCCGGGAACGTAACCAAACTTTGTGAGAGAGCTGCGACAGTAGGGATAATAAGACTGGTCAGCCTCTTTAATAGACGAGTAACAAACAGGGCTCCCAGGCCGATTTTAATGCACAGTCGGTACTCCCAGGCAATTTTGGATTAATTTGACAGACAAATGCATATAGTCTCTGAAACAACCTTTCTTAGTACCCAAAAGTGGCAGCAGCTATACGCAATTTTAAGGCAAAGTACCCCAGTTATTTTGATAAACATACAATACACGGAGCAATCGGTACTCCCTCGAAAAAGTTGTGCCATGTGAAAGACATATGAATATACTTTCTAAATTGTTTTGTCGTGGACCATAGCGGTAGCAGCGTCAATTCACAATTCGAAGGCAAAACATCCCAACTACACTGAGCACAAAAAAGAGAGGATATTTCTTCAGTGCTATAGATTGCGCAAAACTCATCAGTCATAGTAGTTTGTGTCTCTTTTGAAACGGACACAACTTTTGATCCCGAGGAAGAATTGCTTTTGAAACTTAAGACATCTATAGGACTACAACCACTTGCTAAGCATGCACAATTTCAATGATCGATGTTGCATGTGTCTCAGTGACGTTACCAACGTTCAAAAAGTGTTAACAGAAAACCGTTACAACGTCTATTCTCAGGTTCTGTTTCTGTCCCCATACGACACGCATAGAGAAGAGAGTATTTGTCAGCGTCCTGTGTAATTTGAAGAAACTGCTTCGTGTAGTTTTAGATTTATTGAATATCAACTGCAGCTACCCAGGACAAACATTCTCAAAAACCAGGATTTCTTGTCGTGTTCACCCTTGACCTTGTGGGCGCTCTCTTTCACACGTCAGATCAGCCTGACTGCGCGGCAGTTTTAAACTCAATAGGTAAGCCCTGTTAGCTAAGACTCCAACGAAACTCACTGGCCTATGCGATCGTAACTTTGTCTGTCTGTGCGTTTGTGCGTGTGTGTGTGCGTGTGTGTGTGTGTTTGTGCGTGTGTATGTCTGTGGTAGAAACTTTAACATTTCCGAGTCTATGTGTGAGTGGTTATCCAAGACTATGGATAAAGCTCGCATAAGATTACGTCACGGTCAAAAGTGTTTGACGTCAATTAATGCATCATGACGGCATGCCTCCCTGTAGTCTTTCTCTCTCGCGTGGTGTGTGTGGTCTCGGTCATTGATGACATTGTTATTTTGAGCGGGCCGAGACTATTTGGCAGTCGTGTCCCTGTAAGTAGGCTACATGCAGACAGACAGATCTAGATCTAGTGTCTCTCTTTCTTGCACAGTGTCACCTAAGCTTACTGTGTGTGTGGGTGTGTATGTGTGACGGAGTGATTGAGTTTGTGTTACTGTTTGTCTATTTCTTACGTGAGCCTTGAAGGCTTCGCCTCTTGTTGTGAGTGGGGATTAACAGGGACCTGTGACGTCATACTTTCTAACATATATAGGGCTCAAATCCTTTAAACCAAATTTTGAGCAGAAGAAAGGCAATTCGTCATATTCCCATATATATCTGGCCTGAACACTGCTGTTTAACATGAGATGTGTAGCACTGAAGAAATATCCTCTCTTTGTTGTGCTCAGTGTCGTTGGGATGTTTTGCCTTCGAATTGTGAATTTGACGCTGCTACTGCTGAGTTCCATGTATATGCATATGTCTTCCATGTCATTCAACTTTTTCGCGGGAGTACTGTATTGTAGGCAGTAAGTCTCACCGACTACTATACAGTGTTTATTCTAGACTTTACACCTCGCTTACCTGTAGCTTCGACGTCACGTGTGACGTCATCGTTGCAGGTGCAATATTCAAACAATATTCCGCGAGCTCAACCTACATTCAGTATCTACATGGCATAAATTGTTTTTCTTTTTTCTATGTAAATCATGTTAACCAGAGAGTTTTGTATAACACACTAAATTTAGTTTTTCCTTCAGTGAAACGTAAAACCGCCCAAAACGGTATGCACCCGACTTTTTCAGTGAATGTTCAATAAATATAGCGCACATTGTCAATCACAGATACATTCTATCTTCTTACTTTACATTGACGAGCATTTTGGAGGTTCAAATGCAACTCTTATGAAAACAAGCAGTGCCTGAAAATGTAAGGTATGCAATTAAAGGCGTTATTTGCCTGAATGAGACTCATCACAAAGTTATCGTCTCGCGCATACATGTCTTCACAGGTATCGTTGTAACTTTTGCACCTACGCTTAGAGTAGGCATTTTCCTATGTATTAACGTACATGTTAGGTCCATTACACTCCACCTTTAGCTGTCATAGTGCCTCTCAAAAGGTTTTCATGACATAACTTTGACTGACACATTTAGGGGGTGTACTTCAAAAACTTACTCTCACACTTAGTGTTTATGAGCTATCTCATCAGAGGTACTTGCAACTAAAAGCCCGATAAATGCAATTTTCTCTCTTATGTAATTGATTAAATTGTGGACGGGCGCTATGGCGGGGTGGTAAGACGTCGGCCTCTTAATCGGAAGGTCGAGGGTTCGAATCCCGGCCGCGGCCGCCTGGTGGAGATTGTTCCGATCTCCCAGGTCAACTTATGTGCAGACCTGCTTGTGGCTTATCCCCCTTCGTGTGTACACGCAAGCACAAGACCAAGTGCGCACGGAAACGATCCTGTAATCCATGTCAGAGTTCGGTGGGTTATAGAAACACGAAAATACCCAGCATGCTTTCTCCGAAAGCGGCGTATGGCTGCCTAAATGGCGGGGTAAAAACGGTCATACACGTAAAAATCCACTCGTGCAAAAACACGAGTGTACGTGGGAGTTTCAGCCCACAAACGGAGAAGAAGAAGATTAAATTGTGGCTTACAAAACGTCTTTGAGAAGATTAGACATTATCCAGAAAAGTGAAAATGACGTGACGCAACACAATTTCTGTAAATGCAAGGCCTCCTGGTGCTCTATGTGTTGCACTCAAACAATCTTTTCACTTGCTGTTTAACACCTTCCAATTACTTGATAGTTCACTCAGAAATATCTACTCTGCTGATATTGCCGTTTTTTTCAACAAAGTGTTTTTTCATGTTATGCATTTTTCAAAATAACTGGGCTACTTTGCCTTAAAATTGCGTATAGCTGCTGCCACTTGTGGGTACTAAGAAAGGTTGTTTCGGAGACTATATGTATTTTTCTGTCAAATGTAACCAAATTTTCCCGGGAGTACCTCATGTGCATTAAACTCCTTAACTTAAGCGCCTTTTTCCGATTTGGTTCCTCGTCTATAAGCAGCGAATTCGTTTATCAGTAAACCTTACTTTTCATGATCAAGGGACATTACTACATGGCAGACTATTGACAGAGAGAGTTAAAACTGGGGCACTATTTTCCATGTTGATGTTTTTATTTGGTTGTTGAACAGATTGCCAGTGATTTGCCCTTCCATTTCTACTTCATCGTGCTGTACGTCATTCCTGTATACTTCATGGCGGGGATGCCGGCAGACGTAGCTGTCTTTTTCCAGGTATGTTTTTTCACACACACACACACACACACACACACACACGGTTATTCACGGAACATTTAATCATTGACAAAACAAAATATTAACTAAGCTTCGGCCTGCCCCTTATGATGAATAGTAAACCTTGGAACCGTAAAACCTAGTGTTCTCTGAAGTAGAGAGACAGAAAAATAATGAGAAACTGAACAGAAATGAGTACTTGGCTCATTCAACTTCAAGATCAAAAACACAAAATTAAAAAAAAACTGGAAAAAAGAAACGCGAATGCCACTGATGGCAGGAGAAGTACTTATTACAGTGCATCATGTAACAGGAACAACTTGATTTAAAGAGAAACCTACACATAACTGATGCCATAAAGATGCTGTGATAATGGTGGACTGACGACAAACGAACCACAACAAGGGAAGTGATACAGCAATATACATGGCTGGACAGTTTATTCCCCCTAGACCCCTCACTCGCAGTCATTTCACTTTTCAGTCAGGTTTTCCGTCCACAACATTCTTGTCAGATTGCTCTCATGAAACTTTGTGTCACATGGCTGTCGGCTATCAATCGTTCCGAAGTAGTGAGTGCAGTTTTTCTGGACTTTAAGAAGGCTTTTGATTTAGTTAATCATTCCACCTTGTTACAAAAGTTATGACTATATCTTATCTAGGAAATTCTCCATCCATAACTTTCTTTCAGTCATATCATTTACGGAATTCTCCATCAATAACTTCTTTTTCAGTCATATCTTTTACAGAATTCTCCGTCAATAACTTCTTTTTCAGTCATATCTTCTCAATGACAGACGTTCCTTAAGGCTCACTTCTCCACTCTATTTACAAAGTTAACGTCCTGCCTTTGCAAATATTTGATCTGATGACGCGTAAATATACACATCTGGTCACACTATTTCATCTGTTTAAACCTTGCTGATGTAAGACAAACACCATGTTAAATTCACACAGACAAGAACAAAAGTATGATGATCGCCACACGACACAAACATCAACTTGCACATTTAATTCTTATGTTCCGGCAATTTCCGTAAGCGTTCGGGGCGCCATTTTGAAACTGCTGCGAAGAAGCATGGCGAGTACCAGTACTGGCAGTAGGCTTACTGTAAACAAAACGAAACGCGGAGCGTGTTACTGTTGTGTTATGTGTGTGTGTGTGTTTGTGTGTGTGTGTGTGTGTGTGTGTGTGTGTGTGTGAGCCTGTGTGTGAGCCTGTGTGTGTGTGCGTGCGTGCGTGCGTGCGTATGTAAATGTGTGTGTGTCTGTAAGAAAGAGAGATAGAGAGAGGGAGAGAGAGTGTGTGTGTGCATGACGGTTTATGTGCATGTTTGTGTGTGTATGAGTGTGTATGTGTGTTTGTTTGTAAAGGTGTGTATGTCCGTCTGTCTATGTGCGTATGAGTGTGTGTTTTGTGTGTATGAGATTTTTGTGAGTCACTGTGTGTGTGTGTGTGTGTGTGTGTGTGTGTGTGTGCACGGTGTGTGTGTGTGTGTGTGAGCCTGTGTGTGCGTGCATGCGGCGTGCGTATGTAAATGTGTGTGTGTGTGTGTTGTAAGAGAGAGAGAGAGAGAGAGATAGACAGAGAGAGAGAGAGAGAGAGTGGGTTAGTCAGTGTATGTGTGTGTGTATGTGTGTTTGTTTGTGTATGTCCGTCTGTGCGTATGGGTGTGTGTTTTGTGTGTATGAAGTTTGTGTGAGAGAGTGAGTGAGTGCGTGTGAGTGAGTGTGTGTGTGCACGGTGTGTGTGTGTGTGTGTGTGTGTGTGTGTGTGCGTGTGTGACTGACTTGGGGTGTGTGTGTTTGAGAGAGAGAGCTTGAGAGAGAGAGAGAGAACTGTGAAGCCATCGGCCCGTACACAGATTGTGGGGGGGGGGGGGGGGGGATCGAAACGATTGCGATATGTACATTGGATAATATCATGGAAAACCATGTTATTTCTTCAGTCCAACACTTGGTCTGTTTACAGTTTGTATTTCCGCCGTTGTTATCACGCGCGAATCGAATGCGACTTGGTAAACAGTCTTAGTGTCTGTATGCCCATCAAGTCACAGAGTTTGCACATAACACGTCTTCCACGTGCGTTCAGAAGTCAGCGGCAAGTGCAATGCGGCACTATCCCTGCATTCCCGGTCAGGAGTCACGGGCGACAGCGTCAGGGTTGTCACTCTGGCCTACTTGTTTGATTACTTGACAACAGGCACAAATATGATCCTTCATTCTATCGATATGTTGGGAATACCTCAGGTGATCGGCTTTTGGCCACCTTCTTACGCCGTCGTATATGGCCAACGGGTTTTCGCCCTTCAGTCCAAAGGGGCACCAGTCTTTCACCTGCCTTTCAGTCATGTTGTACTCGAACACTGCCGAGTCAGTTACAGCATGTAGTGAATTCTTTCCGTATCTCTGGTCAACCACAATGTTTCTCACAACATGGAGAGTTTCAGACGAAATGACAGCGCTCCTAACTTCGGCTGGGAATGTTGTCAAGTAGAACTCTAGCCCGGCAACATGATCATCCCAGAACTGTAACAGTTGCACACTAGTGTCATTGTCTGAATCAGGGGCGTCAAAAACATCACAAAACTCGTCAAAGTTCTCGTTTTCCGTTTCGTTCAAATGCTCATGTAAACTTTCAGTACATTCAGCGTCACTTTGGCCCTTTATTTTCTCCTCCTCCCTTTCCATCTTCTCCGGTGACTCGAAGCATCCCGGTGAGGGCATTTGCGAAAGGGATGGTGGGGGTGGGCTTTGGAAAAGACCTATGTCGCGGGATTCTTGGGTCGTGCCATTTGTGGTAATGTCATTTTCTTGCACAGTACCTTGATGGGGTTCAGTGTGAGGCGCAGATTCCTGTGCCTGTGGTTGTGCTGTTTGTTGTTGTCTCGATGCTGCACGGCGGGCGTCACGCCTGAGCTCACTCGGTGACTTTTTTTTCTGTATCGGGTCACACCACGCTGCACGGACTGGGTTTCAATGGCCGCTGCACTGTCACTGTTCCACCTTACAATGAGTGTTGGACATTCTCCTTGACCTTTGCTATGAATGTCCCAGGTGGAAAGATGGCATTTTTCTGTTAGGGTTCGAAGCACAGACTTTAAAGCCACTGGTACACACATTTTAGACGATGTTGGCGTTCCACACACACACGTAAAAATGATGAAGTTTTGGGAGCTCGAAGTTGATGCTGCTCGCTGGTTGCCAGGGGCAGGTAACTCCGAGAGAGAGAGAGAGAGAGAATTGAATTGAATTGAATTGAACTTTATTTAACAAGGATTAAGATTTAAGGCTACGCCTTTTCTTACAATCTGTCCTTGGGACGCATAGACACACAATTATATAATTACAAAATTAAAAATTAAAAAGTTAAAAAGTTAACCAACAAAAAAAGGAGGTCGGAAAACTTCAGCACATGATAATAAAGATGACGATGATGATGATGACGATGATGATGATAATGATGATGATGATGATGATGATGAAGATGAGGCATGAAGAGCATACATAATTATGTGGTTATTCATAAAATCAAATGCATACTATGCAGGTAATTATAAATACAAGCTGGTAGCAATCGAACATGTAGCAATAGTACAACAAAAATATGTTCAGAATATACAATGCACAGCATATCTTTGACGTGCGAGAGAGAGAGAGAGAGAGAGAGAGAGAGAGAGAGAGAGAGAGAGAGAGAGAGAGAGAGAGAGAGAGAGAGAGAGAGAGAGAGAATTGAATTGAACTTTATTTAACAAGGATTATAAGATTTAAGGCTACGCCTTTTCTTACAATCTGTCCTTGGGACGCATAGACACACAATTATATAATTAAAAAATTAAAAATTAAAAAGTTAACCAACAAAAGGAGGTCGGAAAACGTGATACTAAAGATGACGATGATGATGATGATGACGATGATGATGATGATGAAGATGAGGCATGAAGAGCATACATATACCGGCACGGTTGGCCTAGTGGTAAGGCGTCCGCCCCGTGATCGGGAGGTCGTGGGTTCGAACCCCGGCCGGGTCATACCTAAGACTTTAAAATTGGCAATCTAGTGGCTGCTCCGCCTGGCGTCTGGCATTATGGGGTTAGTGCTAGGACTGGTTGGTCCGGTGTCAGAATAATGTGACTGGGTGAGACATGAAGCCTGTGCTGCGACTTCTGTCTTGTGTGTGGCGCACGTTATATGTCAAAGCAGCACCGCCCTGATATGGCCCTTCGTGGTCGGCGGGGCGTTAAGCAACAAAAAGAAAGAAAAAAAAAGAGCATACATATGTGGTTATTCATAAAATCAAATGCATACTAGGTAGCAATCGAACATGTAGCAATAGTGTAACAAAAATATGTTCAGAATATACAATGCACAGCATATCTTTGACGTAATACTAAGTGTGGTAAGTCAAAGGGCGTTAAACTACTCAGACATTAAGTGGTTTTTAACACATTTTTAAAAACTTTTTAATGACTTTAAGTGCTTAAAGGATGATGGAAGTGAATTCCAAACTGAAGTACCCGAAAAAGCAAGACTGGTCTTATACAGGTCAATTCGTGGAATTGGTGGGATCAAGTTGACCGACCCATATCTGTGGGTAGCTTTATTAAATAATGATGTAATGTAAATCGGCACTTTACCGTAATACAATTTATGCATGAAAATGGCTTTGTTTAACTTGAGATGCTTTTCCAGTGGAAGAAAGTTAAGCATTTTTAATTTCATATCTGTTGAGGCATTATCCTTTACGATGAGTTTGGCCGAGCGACGATAGAGAGAGTCTAACTTTTTCAAGTGGACATCACTGCTGCCATCCCAGAGCGTCGAAACATAATTAATGTGAGGCATTACATGAGCATGGTGGAACATTTCCAGAGTCCTTCTGTCGGTATATTGCTTTAACTTGGATAGGAGAAAAACGTTCTTGGCTACTTTCTTGCAAATATGCTGTAATTGTGCCTGCCACTTGAATTCACAATCAAGAATTACCCCTAAAACGCGATGCTGTTGAACTTGTTCAATTGATTGCGTACCAATAGTAAGATTTAGTTTGAGTGGAGAAATCTGATGTTTTTGTCTGGTTGCAATTACCATACTTTTAGTTTTTATTGGATGGACAAGCATAGCATTAGCACTACACCAGTTATTTACATCGTTTAAAGCTGTTTGAAGGGAGGACTCTATTACTGGAACAGACTTTCCACTTGAATGAAGAGAAGAATCGTCAGCAAAAAAATCACTTCTTACATTACTATCAGAAATGTGCAGTGGCAGATCATTGATATACAGACAGAACAAGATCGGCCCAAGCACTGACCCTTGAGGCACCCCGCATTTCACAGTCTCCTCAGTAGATATTTTACAGTTTATTGAGATCTGTCCTGTAAATAGGAAGCAAAAAAGTTACACACTGAACTGTTTCTGATATACAACTGTAATTTCTTCAGTAAAATTGAATGATCAACACCCCCCGCGGGTTAGGGGGAGTCCCATATTGGTTGGGACTAGAAAGAATTTACCCGATGCTACCCAGCATGTCGTAAGAGGCGACTAACGGTTCTGTTTCTTCTCTTCTTTTGTCTTATTTCTGCCTTACCAGTCCTTTCACCTATATTTCCTTCCAAGAAAACTCTCCCTACTATTCCCTGCAGTTTTCCAATTCTTTTCTTGTTGTCTTATTTCTACCTGACTGGATCCATCACCTTTATTTCACTTACCAAAAGTCTTCTTTTCCACATCCTTATTTCTCTGCACCCCGCATGTCGTATGAGGCGACTAACGGATTCTGTTTCTCCTTTTACCCTTGTTAAGTGGTTCTTGTATAGAATATAGTCAATGTTTGTAAAGATTTTAGTCAAGCAGTATGTAAGAAATGTTTAGTCCTTTTGTACTGGAAACTTGCATTCTCCCAGTAAGGTCATATATTGTACTACGTTGCAAGCCCCTGGAGCAATTTTTTGATTAGTGCTTTTGTGAACAAGAAACACTTAACAAGTGGCTCTATCCCATCTCCCCCCCCTTTCCCCTATCCCATCTCCCCCCTTTCCCTCGTCGCGATATAACCTTCGTGGTTGAAAACGACGTTAAACACCAAATAAAGAAAGAAAGAAAGAAAGATGAATGATCAACAAGATCAAACGCTTTTTTAAAGTCGAGAAACACAGCACCACTGATTTCAGATCGGTTTGTTGCAGACAACCAGTGCCCGTATGCTTATTGGGGAAGTTCGCGAAAACTCCCGAAGTTTTGAGTGACATCGGAAGAACTTGCCTCACTTTCGTATGCATGGGCCGGAAGAAAGGCTTACTTCGAAGCAAAGCGAGGAAGTAATTGATGGTAGTTTGCGACAACTTCCTACGTTTTGGGCGACATCAGAAGTACATCCTCAATTTCGCATGCATGGGACGGAAAAAGTGCTTACTTTTGAAGCAAGCGTGGAAGTAAGTGAGGGTAATTGTACTACAGCGAAACCCAGGAGTAAACACGCTGCTTCCAAAGTTTCTCAGTGCAAAATAGCAGGGCTTTTCTTCGGTTTTTCATATAAAACCGATCTAACGCAAATGAAAGTTCCAAAGAGAGAAAATAGAAAGAAAAGTCGTATCTCGTGCGTGCATTTCGTGTAAATTTCCCTGAATACAAACCTGAGTTGCCAGCTTTGACTTTTGTTCGTTCTGGGTCACTGGCCACCACTCTTAAAATTTCATCCCGGCTTATAGGAGGGGGTGCATGAACACTCCGCGCACTTTCCCAATTTTGAAGCTTCCGCGCATGTGAAACTCCCGCGCGTGGTGTATATGTAAGATGCGCGCGTGTTTTAGCAAAATGTGATGTGAAACTAGCGCGCGTGTCTTTGCTCGGTCAAATGTGAGACATTGAGACATTAACAACTGACACTTGTATATCCATGAAAACTGACACTTGTATATCTATATATTGAACACGTCTTTATTACACAGACAAGTCGATAAAAACGAATGAAGACTTAAACCATGCGTATAAGAATATTTTGTTCACTTATTATATAACAGAAATTACAGAAATTTCGGGTGTCTGGTATCACAGTCTGCAATTTTGGCAACTCTATCAACACGATAGAGGTAACCGTCAATTACGATGGCATCTTTTTTTCTTATGGTCTCAGACTGTTTTAAATCCATGGCAGTGACAGTGACCGGCCGACAGTGACAGTGTGAGTCTGTGTGTCTGTGAGAGGGGTAAAAAAATGTGTCACAGTGGTCATTGCATTGTGAGTGGTTAGTGAACAGTCAATGAGCAGTCAGTGAAAAGTGCTAACCGTAGGGACTGTGAGTACGCGCGCAAGTTGTATGAGCCGAACCAGTAATTCGTGCGCGGAAGTTACAACCCGATATTGCGCGGAGCATACATGTATTTTACAAGCGCGGAATTTACATATGCGCGGAAATTACCGGCTGCGATAGGAGGGGGTGTTTCTATGTAAATGGGCGTCTTTGTGTGCATGATTGTGAGAGTGTGTGTTTGTGTGAGAGTGTGCGTGTGCGTGTGTGGGTGTGTGTGTGTGTGCGTGCGTGAGTGCGTGCGTGCGTGTGTAGGTGTGCGTCTGTTCATTCATTCATTCGTTTGCAGTGTACGCGCGCACATGTGTGTGTGGGGGGTGGGGGGAGGGGGTGTGTTTGTGTGTGTGTGTGTGTGTGTGTGTGTGTGTGTGCGTGCGTGTGCGTGTGTGTGAAAGTGTTTGTATGTATTTGTGCGAGTGCCTGCCTGCCTGCCTGTGCGTGCGTGCGTGCGGGTATAATTGTGCGTTTGTTTGTGTGCGCGTGCGTGCGTGTGTGTGTGTATGTGTGTGTGTGTGTGTGTGTGTACCCCCACCCCCCCCCACCGGCCCACACACACACTATTATGAGCTGATTATTTGCGCCTCGATATTTTATTTATTTTCTTACGTTTTATGTTGTTTGTTGTGATTCACCACACCCGAATTAATTTTCTCGAAATTGAGATAATAAAGTGTTCTATGTCTAACACACATGCACACACGCGCGTAGGATAAACAAATCCAATCTTGACTTTCAACTTTACATAAACATACATCCTGTTCACAATTAACGAGGACAAACATAATTTACTAACACCTAAGTACAACAATTTATCTTTTGTAAAAATTTGGACACACATTTTCCCAATTAATATGAAAGTTACTGAACTTATCTTCTTTTCACTACACCTTATATCTTGATTCCCCCAAAAACTTGAGTTCTGCCTTTTTAAATTGACCAGTAGCCCAAAACTTTCGCTCTAACCAAACAGTTTTACTGATACACAATCATTAAAAAAAAAAGAGGTTTAACATAACCGACTTCGCTACCACATAAACAAAAAAGGTTTTATTCTCCCCAACATTCTGGTCAACAAAATCATTATTACAGACAGTCATTCAATTTCAAGACAATCATCACAGCTTTGAACAGACCATTTCGTTCAACCAGTCAAAAACAACAACTATAGTAAAAGCTACAGCGCGATCAACGTTCGCCCATTTACGAACTCGCGATGAGATTTGTTTCTTCTGGTCACCAAGCCTACCGTTTACAAACGCATGCGCACTAATTGGGATTCCCCCAATTTCCTCGACCTTGACCTCAGGACTCTCGAAGCCACTACTTCGGCGTTCAAGTTAGCTCGTGCATACCGAGTAGCTGGCAACTTTGCTTCCGAAGTTCCCACTTTCAAAGTTAATTTCATCATTTATACGACGATATCGCATCTTGAAGGTCCTTACCCATCTAAAAGAAACCTCCAACGCATGCTACAATTGCATGACATTCTGGTTTTAAAGGCAGCTCATTGGGAAATGAGCTCAGACACAATATTGAAGACGTGAAATGCGTCAATCGAGCAACTGTCGTAACTTGGCTACAGTGAGACGGTCGGCTACCTTGCACCATAGACACGAACTGTGACATTCTTGTTTAATTCAGGTGAAAAGCTTGAAACAGCGGGGCTCACAACCGACAGTACAATCATTTACTGACCGAAAAAAACGTGCTCGAGTCATTCGGGGAAGATGGTGAGCTTTCAAACTACCACGACTGAATAACTGATAACACATCTTTGCATAGAGCTTTTTCCAGACAAGTAGCATAGTGCAGTGGTTACGGATTCGGAATTTCAATCCGACGCTCTGGGTTCAAGTGCCGCTGGGAGCTAATTTTTTTTTTAATTAACCTTTTTTTTAATAGACCTCAATTGCATTCAGACTGCAACAACCGGTTTTTGCCTCTGTGTTAATTTTTTTAAACGCGTAAAGAAACTGTCCTATGCTTTAAAAAAAAAATCGAATCTTGACTTTTAACTGTACATAACCATGCATCGCCATCGTAATCAAAAATTAACGAGGGAAAACAAATTAAAACACCGATGAACAGTATTGTCTTTTCTAAACTTCTTGACAGACATTTCCCCAATAAATAAGGAACAAGTCACTAAACTTAGTTATTTACGGTCTACTGCATAATGTTCTTCCTTTTAAACTTTACCAGTAACCCAAAGTTTCCCTATAACCAATCTATGTTTGGCCAACAAAGAGTTTTACCGATATAAAATTATTAAACACAAGTTCAACATACAGTAATTGTTGTACTTATTGTGAGAACGAAATTGATTATACTGATTTTTTTTTTGTGCCCCAAAATTATGTTCACTTGGAAATGCGTTGAGGATAAAGTGATTTGTAAATATAATATGATTATTAAAAATTACCGTAAAGGAATTTTTTTGGGCGTGTTTAAAATACATTTAGAAATAGTATTGTTAACGATATAGGTACATTTAAAGTAGAAAAATTAATATAAAAAGCAGAAAAAAAGAAAAGAAAAAAAGATCAATGAAGAGGGATACTCCCCGCAACAAAAAAAAAATTAAATAAAATAAAGGGTTGAAGCAAGCAGCTGAGATCCCCCCCCCCCCCCCTAAAAAAAAAAGTTCAACATAATCATTTACTCTTCTCCTAACATTCAAGCCAACAAAGTCATTTGTCATAGACAGTCATTCGATTCCAAGACAATCATCACAGGTTTGAACGACCCTTTCGTTTAACCATTAAAAAAAAACCCAGCAATAATGCTGTTAGTACTACAGCGCGCTCAACGTTCGCCTTTTTGAACTCACGATGAGATTTGTTTCTTCTGGTGGCAAGCTTACCGTTAACAAACGCATGCGTACTGGTTAGGATTCCCCCAATTTTCGCGACCTTGACCGAATACTCTCGAAGTCACCACTCCGGCGTTCATGCATAGTGAACAGTTGGAAAGTTAAACTTCGGGAGTTCCCACTTCCGAAAGAGGCCTCTACTTCCAGTGTTGCTGACTTCCTCCTCATGCATACGGGCCCTGACTGGTTGTAGACAGGTGGAGGTCCGGGGGGAAGGGACCGCAAACTGCTGATGAAGTTGCGGACAGGGGCGAAGGGGCGGACCAATTGCGCTGCTTTCTTTGTATTGCCAAGTTGGTTGCGCTGGCGGTGGTCCCTGCACGCGCCGGTTGACCGATGTACTCTTGTCTGGACTGGATGGGCGGGTAGGGAAATGGTGGGGGAAGGTTAACTGGGGTATGGGTGGGCATAAGTGGGGGGTAGTGGTGAGAGGACGGTGGGGCTGGAGGTGGTGGGGGGTAGGAGTGGGAATGGTGGTTTGAGATGGAGCGTTGCACCCATGTCCTCATTAGAATGACTGTGTGGCGGCTGCTTGCGTCGAGAAGGGTTGCGGTTGTCCTGGTTATGGTTCTTTGCATGATGAGCGTCATCGCTGGAGCGACGGTACTCTTTGAAGTTGGGTGTGTCGGCATATTTGATGTTAATTGCCAGTTTAGCCGTGCCTTTAGCGCTGGGGTGAATGTGATCGCTGTAGAGCGCCAGTCTTGGTGCACCACTGCTCGCAGTGAAGCTGGCGGAGTTGTCTACAAAGACATCGAGACGTCGACAGGCAGCTTCCAGGTTTCTGTTTGAGGGAAGGATGGAGTTGTTGAAGGTGTGTCGACCTTTTGCTGGCAGGATGGAGCTGAGACAAACTCTGGCATTAGGAAAGGCTTTGCGGCACAGTCCAATGATGTCGGCCCACTCTCCCTCCGACACAGGCCCCATCTTGCAACTGTTGACTCCAACATGAACAATCACTCGATTCATTCCTGCTGAAGGAGAGGTGGCATTGACGTGCAGCCATTTGCACAGGTCGTACACTGTCATACCAGACACACATACTTTTTGAAGAGTCTCACCTTTTGGTGCCAGTCGTTGTGGGTCGACATGCTTGATGACAGAATCGCCGATCAAAAGCATGGTTGACTGGCCGGCAACCGAAAGAGTGGACAATGCTTCTTGGGGTGATGTTGGTTTCTGTATGTGGACACATTCAGCAGGGTTTCCCGTAAGTGGGTGGACCGGGTGGGATTGGGAGAGTGTGGACTCACTAGTGGGGGAGTTATCATCGGATAGGACCTGAAAGGAGTTGGAGGTGGGGACAGCATACATGGGAGGAGGGGGAGGGCTTTGTTGGCATGGGGGAAGTGTGGTCTGGGTGCCATTGGCAGCGGACCGTGGGGAAAGGGTTACCGTTTGTACTGCTTGTGAGAAGCTCTTCTTTAGTTTAGCCTCACGGCGTGTTTCCTGCAGCTGGCATTTCAAGATAGCATTTTCTTTTTCGAGACTGGACACTTTGTTTCTTAGGACTGAAAGTTCCTCTGCGTGTTTTTCAAACTTTTCTGAAAAGTCTCTCACCAGAGTGTTTTTGAGCTGCACCTTGGCGTCTTCGATCTGACTAGTTTCAGCTTTACCGTCTGACAGCTGTTCTGTGGCAGTTACAGTGTTTTGGAGGATGCAATGGATAGCAGAAATCTCATCCTCCACTTGAGATAAACGACGCCACACCGCAGGTAGAGCATTGTGGGCAGGCTTGCCCCTTGCATATGGGTGCAACTGCTGGAAAATGAAAACACTGAAAAGGTGGTCCAGGGGCCGTTAAAGGCCCCGGCGGGGTGCAGGGGCAGCACCCTTGTTGGGGGGTCCAGGGGGGCAGCGCCCTCCACTCAAAAATAATAATAATAATAATAATAATAAATAACTTTTCTATAGCGCGAGTCCCATCAATTGGCTCCAGGCGCTTTACAAATTCATAATAGAATAAACTAGCACAAATCAACAAGCATACAAAGCATACATTTAACTGAGACATAACACCAAGATCCCAAGCACTAAGCAAAACTTAGCATACAATGTTAAAAGTACACACACACACACACACACACACACACACACACACACACGCACGCACGCACGCACGCGCACACACAAAGATACCATTGACAAATAGACCATAAAGCACATGCAGGGTAGAGAGTTCCAAAACAGAATAGAGTTGTGGAGAGTCTACTCAGGCTAAGCAAAGGCTTTACAAAACAGGTATGTTTTGAGTTGTGTTTTGAAGGAGGAAAGGCTGCTGGAGTCACGGATAGAACTTGGGAGCGAGTTCCAGACGGTCGGAATCTGGTACCTAAAGGTTCTTTCACCAAAGGTCTTGGTCCTGGTTTTGGGGATGCGAAGGAGTTTTTCAGAGGAGGATCTGAGAGAACGGGATGGCTCGTAGATACTGAGGGAATGGGACAAATAGGGGGGAAGTGATTTCTCAAAACAGCGGTACCCTAACAGAGCCAGCTTGTACTCGATTCTATACTTCATAGGAAGCCAGTGAAGGGTGGTAAGTAGGGGAGTGACATGGTCTTTCTTAGACTTCTGCAGAATGAGCCTTGCAGCACTGTTCTGGACTCTCTGTAAGCGATCAAGTTCTTCAGTGGGGAGGCCGGCAAGCAATGAGTTGCAGTAGTCAAGTCGACTCAGGATCAGAGAGGAGACAAGTTGAACAGTGGCTTGGAGTGTCAAGAATGATCTGACAGAGGAAATCTTGCGCAACTCAAAAAAGGCACATTTACAAATAAAACTAATGTGTTTTTGCATTGTCAGAGCAGAGTCCAGGTACACGCCTAGGTCCTTAACAGCGGTTTGGGAGACAATCTGAGTGTCGCCTATTGTCAGGGAAGTACAGTCAATCTGATTTAAAGCATGCCTTGAGCCTGACAGCATCACCTCAGTTTTTGAGTCATATTCAGCTTGAGTTTATTGTCTATCATCCAGTCTTTAACTGACTCAATGCAGCGCTCAGTGTTTTTAACCACTTTTGGAAAATCACTGGGGGGAGCAGAATCCTCTATTTGGGTGTCGTCGGCATACTTGTGGTGTTCGCAGCCATGCCTCGAGATGACGTCAGATAGGTCCTGTGTGTATAGTGTAAACAGAACCGGGCCTAGAACAGAGCCCTGGGGTACTCCGTGCTTCAGGGGAACAGGGGATGATTCTTTTTGACCTATTTGTACTCTTTGAAAGCGTTCAGAGAGATATGACACGAACCACTGGAAGGCTTTGTCGGCAATTCCAAACGTGAACTGTAGTCTCTTTAGGAGGACGTCGTGGTCGATGGTGTCAAATGCCGCCGAGAGGTCCAAGAGTGCGAGCACAGACACTTCCTTGTTGTCAGCACTGGTCAGCAGCTTGTCAGTTACGTAAAGAAGAGCGGTTTCTGTGCTATGATTTTTCTTGTATGCGGACTGTTGGACGTCCAAAAGATCATTACTCAGCAGATGTTCTTGGAGCTGCGCTAGCACACACTTTTCTAACAGCTTGGTCAGAAAGGGTAAGTTTGAAATGGGTCTATAGTTCTTTAAGCACTCCGTGTCTAGGCCTGGCTTTTTTAGAAGTGGTGTTATGACTGCCTCTTTAAACTGTGCAGGCACAGACCCAGACTGAAGAGAAAGGTTTAAGATTCTCGTTACAACAGGAACAAGAAAATCCAGGCAAGTTTTCATGAGTGACGTGGGAAAACGAATTTTCGCATTTCAGGGAGGATTTGAATGGCCTCTTTTGACTCTAAATCTATTTCAGAACAAACAGGCTTTGCGGATATGCATAATATGTACAATCTTGTAAACTTGAAGGTATTTATAACCACCCAGCCGAAAATGAATTTTAGCATTTCAAGAGGGGCTATTTGAGCCTCTGCTGTTTTAAAACTGAAAACAGCAACAACAACAAAATTTGGGGGGGGAGGATGCACAACATGAAAAACCTCTATACTTGAAGGTGTTTGGTTGCATCACTCTTGCTAGAGGGTCTACAAAAAACAAGGTCAACACATTTGAAGAAGGGTTTTAGAAGCCTCTCCTTGCTAACAAAACCTTAAAATTGGAGATGCCCAAATTAAAAATCTTGTAAACTTGAAGGTGATTGATTTTATCACCTAGTTTTGTCTTTGATTTAAAAAATGTTTACTGAATTAAAGGAAAATTACCATGCTAACAAAAAGTTTTCACAAACACAGGAAATTACAGTCACCTCCCTTGTATGACAACTTCTTTACTTGAAGCTTATGAATTTATCATTGCAGGAGGTAAATTCTCAAATAATTGTTGAACCATAGCTTCAACCAAATGAGAAACAAGTTTCAAGTCACTGAGTTTGTTTCAATTGAATACTTTCAAAAGGGCTAACTGCTCAGGTTAAAAAGAAGAACGTTTAGACAAAAACAGAAACATCCAGAGTTATATCCGGCCTTGCCATGCACATGCAATCTTCTGATGCTGCTTTTTCATTTTAGGAGTTAAATTCGCAAATGATTGTTGAATCATAGCTTGAATTAAAAGAGAAATAAGTTTCAAGCAAGCTTGTTTAGTTGCCAACTTTCTAAAGGACTCAATGTATCTGAAGCGAAATACCACTGGTTCATAGACCAGGCGGAATGCAAATGTTCTCTACCACTGAAGGTCTCTGAATCCCTGAAAGTGGGGTATATAAGGAAGGCTAAATACACAGCACTTCCCAAAGATGCCACATTCACCAGTATGACATGACATCCTTCTCCCCCTCTACAACCTTGGCACCTTTGTTTACACAACCGTCCCTGTTAGGCATGGTCAAAGGTGGCTGACCTCTCAAGCAACCCCCCACCCAAACACCAGAATTTTCAAAAAAACGGATTTACCGTCTGCAGCCTCCTGAGAAAAACGGAAATTCCGTCCTAGACGGAAGAGTTGCACCCATGCAGGCCTTGAGCTGCGAGCACGGTGTCGCGTTCTCAGGGGCGTGACCACTGCTGACCTCTTAGTGCTGCGCGGCGTGGTTTGGCTTGCAGGGGTAGCAGCGACGACTTGAGGCGTGGATGTGGGGATGGGGGAGACAGCGGGAGGAGGAGTGGGGGTAATGGGGCCGGCCCTCGTCTTTCATGTCAGACCCAAAAGAAAGGGGGGTAGTGCACAATGATCTTGAGAGAGCCGAACCATTGTTGTCCTCGTTGAACGTATCAGCAAAGAGTGTATCCCTACGGATCATCAGTAAGATCCCCTATGATGTCACATTCTTCACTCCATCTTGAGCATCCTCGGCCCGGACACAGCAGCGTGCCGGCAGGAGTAATAGTAAAGTAGAGAGTAATTGTTAAGAGTTTCTTTTGGTTTACATTGAAACGGACAACAATTGGTGACTCGAAGGACGGGACATAGTCAAGTTCAATAGCTGTGTTGTCCTTGTCAAAGTCCTGACATGAAAATGTAAACAAATCTCCTTGGAGTGCAGTATAGCGCAGAAGGAGAGCGCTTCTCCACACTAAAATCTCGTTTACTCCGCAGAAAAATCTTTTTTGGTTGGCGTCCAAAGTTGGGAGGAGCCTGGCTGATCGCTTCGTACATACGGAGGACGCCATGATTACACACACGCAGCACACTATAGTAACACACACATTGTACAGCACATTTTCACACTCGCCGGGGCAGGCACAGAACTTCACACATGTTGCATCACGACGGCTGGGCAGAGGATGGATCCCGCAGATGGGATTACACCATCCTTGTAATGTTACCACATATTGTCAGTCCAGCGGGCGTCGGTCCATAAAATCTTCACTGACTTGGAACAAAGGAAAAATATTTGCACCACTGTTTTACATCGAAGAAAGCAACACTTTTGCCAAACACTTTTCACAGACAGGTACTACCCATCTTTAGCGGGCGCCCACACAACAAAATTCACAATATTGGAGAAAGTATATATCCGGCCCCATTACCCCCACGTCGACGGATTCCTTCTAATGCGGAGCCGTGTAGACACGTCTTGCCCGGTCCGGCCCGAGAGTCGAGAGAGAGAATGTGGTTATTTATGTGTGTGTGCGTGCATGCATTCGTGCGTGTGTGTGTTTGTGTGTGTGTGTTTGTGTGTGTGTGTGAGAGAGAGAGAGAGAGAGAGAGAGAGAGAGAGAGAGAATGTGTATGTACGTGTGCGTAAGTTTGTGTGTAGGGCCTATGTTTGTGTGTGAATGAGTGTGTGTGTGTGTGTGTGTGTGTGTGTGTGTGTGTGTGTGCGTGTGTGACTTGGTGTGTGTGTGTGTGGTTGTGTTTGAGAGAGAGAGGGAGAGACGAGAGAGAGAGAGAGAGAGAGACTGAGAGAGAGAGAGAATGTGGTTATTTATGTGTGTGTGCATGCATACATTCGTGCGTGTGTGTTTTTGTGTCTGTGTGTTTCTGTGTCTGGTTTCTGTGTCTGTGTAAGAGAGAGAGAGAGACTGATGATGATGATGATGGAACTTTATTTTTCAAGGATAGAGGTTTAAGGCGACGCCTTTTCTTACAACCGGTCCTTACTTCTAATACAAATGTTTAATAAATGATAAACAAGTTATAAAGCGACTGAGAGAGAGAGAATGTGTATGTGCGTGTGCGTGAGTTTGTGTGTAGGGCCTATGTTTGTGTGTGAATGAGTGTGTGTGTGTGTGTGTGACTTGGGGGGTGTATGTGTGTAAATGTGTGTGTGAGAGAGCGAGGAGAGAGAGAGAGAGAGAGAGAGAGAGAGAGAGAGAGAGAGAGAGAGAGCGGATTTGTCCTTCGCTGGGGGGGTATGCAGTGCCTTAGCATTGCACTTCTACAGCAGGCAAACACTTTGAAGTGCCGAACACTCAGTGTTGCAATTTCACAGTAAAAATGACCGTGTAAAACGCAATCAGTCTCGTGTACGACTTCTGTCTTATGTGTGGCGCATGTTAAATGTCTAAAAGCACCGGTCCGTCTTTGAAATAATCCTCGTGGTTGACAAGGACGTTAAACCTCAAAAGATCGACTGATTGCTTGTCGTGTAGCATTTCAAAAGTAGGCACACACAAAATGATGATTGAACACATAACAAAGAGAAAAACTAATGGTCACAGATCTATCGATGCGGCTGAAGTTATACATCAGCAAATCCTTACTACCCTGTAAATTAGTAAGTAAATGGACCTGCTTTTATTCACACAGTACGTAAACGTCAGGTCATAAACGTAAACAGAGACACGGCACACCGTGAGACCAAACTGCGCACTGTGTGTGTGTGTCGCTCGCCGCGATCGCTGGTCAGTCTCAGCATTAACAAGATGGCGGCCGGCCGAGCCAACCAGGGCCCGTATTCTTGAAAGAGCTGCAACATTGTGTCCTTTAAAGTCAAACTGTCGTTTAACTACCGCCCGGTATTTATTTTTACTGCCCAGTAATTATTTATTTTCCCCCGGTATTAATGTGTGTCTGGCGGAAGGTCGGCTGCTACAAGAATTGGTTATTTTTAGAATAGGAGGTTCCTCATGCTTGTTCCTCTCTACAAACAATATTTGAACAAGATTTATTCTTGAAAAAGCTGCAACTCATATACTGGCCTGTAAAACCACTTACGCTCAATAAGTCCGCCAACTGCTAAGTGTTATTTATGAAACACCGGTATGTCCTTACCGGGTTGTCTCCGAGCTGTAAAGTTAGAGGACCCATCCCCCTCCTGTAAAGTCGCTACCTGTCAGTAACTTCACCAACACTGTCCATTAAAACCGTCAAGTTTGAATAAATCTTCTTCTAATATTGTTCGTAGATTTATGTCCCTCATGGACACACATTGGTGTCATTTAAGCACCAATGCATTGCGGTCAAATACGAGATTCTGCTCGCGAAAGATTTCAACCGATGATCGATTATAACGGCGTGTTGCGAAAGCGTGCTAGCGTCTTGTTTAATGCATTACAGTGGCGTGAAGTTGTTGTCTGATTCCGTAGCCGAACGGTTATCGAATTCGCCTTATGCGCGATTGAGTCGAGTTCAAATCACCTTCAGGCCTTACTTTTTTTAAAAAATTTTTTTTATACTTTTTGTCATTAATTTTGTTTGTTTTTGGTTTTTTTCTTCGTGTGCAAGAGAGTACGTTGTAATATCAAAATTGATTTTAAAAATTAATTTAAGGCGAGAATGATTTTTTTTAATTTTATTTTTTAACATGATATTACTGCTATCTACCTTGTATACGCCCACCCACCCCATGCACCAATTTTGCCCACAAGTGGGGAGTGGGCGTTTAATAGGTACTATACCCTTGGCAGGAGCGGTTCCTTAGCTGGAAAAACGATATTTTGGTCATTTGCCATAGAAGTGTTCAAAGGATGCGTTATTGCACAAAACTTCCCCCCTCTCTCTCTCTCTCTCTCTCTCTCTCTCTCTCTCTCTCTCTCTCTCTCTCTCTCTCACACACACATACACATACACACACACACACTAACACACACACACACACACACACACACACACACACACACACACACACACACCCGTGAATCAACCTCTTCAGACATCACTTCCCGCCAAAGATGAAGCTTTGAAGATGAAGACCATTGTTGGAGCAGTCCGCAGTACAAGCCATCAACAACTGTACGACGAGTCAGGCTTTATTTCACTTTTAGAGAGGCGTAAACGTCAAAAATTGATATTATTTCACAAGATTGTACACCGTAAGGTGCCAAACTACTTACTTGCGATATTGCCACCATTAATATCAACTAATAACCCATATCGCCAGCGCAGACCTTTAGATAGGAAAGTTCCATCGTTTAACACTGAATTATACAGAAACTCATTTCTCCCATCTTCAACACAACTCTGGAATTCTTTACCAGACTACAAAAAACTTAGTGAGTCCCTAAGTGAATTCAACCACTTTTTGTTAAAAAACGATTTAAGTCCGCCGTGTTATTGGTATTCTGGAGATCGCATATCACAAACAATTCACTGTAAGCTCAGGCTATATATAAGTGATCTTAATAACGATCTAGTAAGACGTCACGTTTCTACAGATGCATCTTGTGACTGCGGATTTCGGTCCGAAACCGTAAAACACTTCCTATTAGATTGTCCAAATTATCGCGAAGCACGTCAAGAAACCATACATACCCTCCCTAACCACAGTATTCACCTCCCCCACCTTCTAAATGGAGACAGACAGTATTCTCTAAATTTGAACAGGAACATTTTTTCCATAGTACACTCGTTCATTGAACGTTCAGGCCGCAACAACTTTAATTTATGCACAACTCCTACCCATCCCTCTTCTTTTTATTACATTTAGTCAAGTTTTGACTAAATGTTTTAACATAGAGGGGGAATCGAGACGAGGGTCGTGGTGTATGTGTGTGTGTGTGTGTGTGTGTGTGTGTGTGTGTGTGTGCCTGTCTGTGCGTGTGTGTGTGTAGAGCGATTCAGACTAAACTACTAGACCGATCTTTATGAAATTTGACATGAGAGTTCCTGGAAATGATATCCCCGGACTTTTTTTTCATTTTTTCAATAAATACCTTTGATGACGTCATATCCGGCTTTTTGTAAAAGTTGAGGCGGCACTGTCACACCCTCATTTTTCAATCAAATTGATTGAAATTTTGGGAAAGCAATCTTCGACAAAGGCCGAACTTTGGTATTGCATTTCAGCTTGATGGCTTAAAAACTAATTAATGACTTTGGTCATTAAAAATCGGAAACTTGTAATTAAAATTATATTTTTATTAAACGATCCAAAAACATTTTCATCTTATTCTTCGTCATTTTCTGATTCCAAAAACATATACATATGTTATATTTGGATTACAAACAAGCTCTAAAAATTAAAAATATAAAAATTATGATTAAAATTAATTTTCCGAAATCGATTTAAAAACAATTTCATCTTATTCCTTGTCGGTTCCTGATTCCAAAAACATATAGATATGATATGTTTGGATTAAAAACACGCTCAGAAAGTTAAAACGAAGAGAGGTAAAGAAAAAGCGTGCTATGCAGCAGAGTGCAACCACTTCCGCGCTAAACAGGGTCGTTAATTTCACCGCCCTTTGTACGAGCGGCGGACTACGGTCATTGGGAAAAAATGCAGTGCGTTCAGTTTCATTCTGTGAGTTCCACAGCTTGACTAAATGTAGTAATTTCGCCTTACGCGACTTGTTCCTTTTCTTCCCCTCCTTCCTTCCTCTTACTGTCTTTCTTTATAATGATTATGCAACGTTTATTATGTTATTAATAGATTTGGTTTACTTAGACAAATTGTTCAGCCGTTACCGCCTTACGTTGTAATATCCATGCAGGAACACCACTATAAGCTTCTAGCTTGTTGCTGTTACCTGTGTCTTTTGTATACATGTCATGATTGTAACATTTGTTGAAATAAACTTATGTTTAAACCAAAGATGAAGCTTTCGTTTCTTCTTTTTCCTCCCAGTCAAAAATGTATTGCGATTCTCCAGCCACTCTAGAAACCTTTTTCTGTCCAATCCCCGAAACATGTCTAAGGAAAGGAAACAATTGAAAAACAACAATAACAGCAGACTGAATAATCTTTATTTATTTTCCTTGTCTACTCCACTGGTCGAAACTGGGGGGTGGGCGTTTACGAGGTACTATACCATGTACACCTGCATGCAACTGAGGTTAAAAAAATAATTAAAAAAAAGTCTCCCCGTGTTTTTATTTCATTCAGTTTGTTTGGGTTGTTGCTATTGACTTTGAAACTGACACGCCGGCGAAAACGCCGGTAACGCGTGCGCAGAGAAGAACAAGCATCGGGAATCTTCAATTCTAAAAATAACCAACACTGGTAGCTGCCGACCTTCCGCTAGCCACACATGAATACCGGGAAAAAAATAAATAATTACTGGGCAGTAAAAATAAATACTGGGCGGTAGTTAAACGACAGTTTGACTTTGAAGGACACAATGTTGCAGCTTTTTAGCCAGCGTGTTAGTTTCAAAGTCAATAGCAACTACCCAAACAAACTGAATGAAATAAAAACACGGGGAGACCCTTTTTATTTATTTTTTATTTTTTTGTTTTTAATCTCAGTTGCGTGCAGGTGGCTGCTACCGCATTTTAGTTTTTTTGTCTTCTCTCTCGCCTTTGTTTTTTGAAGCGGGGAGCATCCTTCTTCATGGTTATTTATTTTATTTTTTTAAGCAAATGTTTACATGTTTAGGTTAACAAACTTTATCAATAAACTAATATCATGTTAACCAAAGATTAAAAAAAAAACATTCCTGCCTAAAATTATTTTTTTTAAATCAATTTTGCTATTATAACGTACTCTTTTGCACATGAAGAAAATAAACAAAAATAAACAAATGCCAAAGAGTAGAAAAGAAATTATGGGCAGATGGAGATTTGAACTCGAATCAATCACGCATCAGGCGAACGAGAGAACCGTTCGGCCACGGAATCAGTTGAAAATAAATTGACACTGTAATGCATTAAAGAAGACGCTAGCAAGCTTTCACCACAAGCCGGTATGATCGAGCATCGGTTGAAATCTTTCGCGAGCGGTATCTCGTATTTGTCCGCAATGCATTGGTGCTTAAACGACACCAATGTGTGTCCATGAGGGACATAGATCTACAAACAATATTTTAACAAGATTTATTCAAAATTGACGGTTTTAGAGGAGGGGGATGGGTCCTCTAACTTTACAGCTCGGAGACACCCGGGTAAGTCCTTACCGGAGTTTCATAAATAACACTTAGCGGACTTATCGAGCGGAAGTGGTTTTACAGGCCAGTATATGAGTTGCAGCTATTTAAAGAATACGGGCCCAGAACGCGTTCTTCGATCGCGCTAAGAGGGCTTGTCCCTTCTGTCTAATATAAGTTCTGTGGATACCACACCGATTGAACTAGTGAATAAAAATAGGGTCCTGGGCGTTGTACTCGATTCGGAACTGAAATGGCAGTCTCACTTGAGCTGTATGTTTAAGACGTTATCAAGAAACGTATTTTTATTGTCACAGTTAAAAAATCATACGCTAACTTTTCCACACTCAAATTTTATTAATACGTGCACATATTGGCTAACATTAATTATTCTTGAACTAAACTGAGCAAATCAATTATTGCACCCATTTTCGTACCCCAACTAAAACATTTAATTCCCGTGTCATTTTATTGAAAAGGCCCTTACCTGGCTACCTGGCACGCTTTTCGGATCAAAGATTTCTGTTATAAGTATCACGTGACCGCCGCCGAAGTAAGGGTACCCCCCAAATCGACCTGACAATAACGTCAGGTACCAATTAAAAAATCAACAAAAATTCATAATTGGTGCAGCTTGGCAACTTTCACATACGAGAAGAAAGAAAAAACATTTATCCATCCAGAACAGGTTGTTTTGTTTTGCTATCTTGCGTATATCTTGTGTTATGTCATTTCTACTAATGCAGGTGCGGAACGCGAGAGCAGTATAAAACGAGAGGATTTTGCGTCCACTTTGAGGAGTACCATGACAAAAAGCGCTGTATTTCAGCTTTTAATGAAATGACACGGGAATTAACGTTTTAGTTGGGGTACGAAAATGGGTGCAATAATTGTTTTGCTCAGTTTATATGGGTTTGTTGCAGTTATACGTTTATGAAGAAATTAAACTCTGTTCATCGCCATGATAGAAAACTACTTTCACCAGCTTCTACAATTCCAACTGATGAACAATATAAGATGTTTGGTGGCTTGTTGACTGACCAGCTTTTTTGTTGGTCCAAGGGGACCATATCGTCTTTTGTTTCATCTTTATCGACCAAGGCCGAAGGCCGCGGTTGATAAATATGAGACAAAAGGCAATATGCTCCCCGAGGACCAACAACAAAATGCTGGTCTGACAACAAGCCACCAAACATCGTTTTTGTCATCATTTTGGTTGTGCAACAAAATGCACAATAACCCACAGGGAGACGAATTTTTAAAATCCAACTCTGGGCCACAAAGCATCGTCACAGTAGCACGAGATAACACGTCAAACTTGTATGTGACGTCAAACGTAGCTTGTTGACGCTTTTCTTCCAGTCTGAAAATGTACAGAGCTGCGATCATACCTGTGAGTTCAGTAAGTGTTGAGCATATTTCTTTTCTTTTAAGTGTTTATGACTTTTCGTTGTGGATTTTGCGATTACAGAGATAAGTTGAAAATTGACCATAATTATCAACATTGATTGGGTCTTTGAGAGTGAATGCTTACAATCGTTGTCCTCGGAAACACAAATCCAAAGCCGCGATGGTTCCACACATCAAACAATCAGCCTGATTGGCTTTTACTTTGACAATCCACGTTTCACCTGAAAGCTCAAACCCATTCACCACCTCGATTTATTGCATGGGGAACATGAGATTTATTTCCCAGGTGTTTGTGAATGAAAACTCGTGAAAATGATGACAATTTCAGTTATCCCAGCGAAGCTGGAGGTATCCCACGAACGCTATACTGTAATCGACTTGAGAAATTTTCATACCGATAATACATGATAAAGAAGGATTAGTTGTGCCCGATCAGGGGCTACAATTGGAGATGGAAGTTCACCAAAAAATGGGAACATACTAACTAAAATACGGTGGGTGCTATAGGCGCCCCCATTTTTTGAGCAAACGCCACCCAAGGCCGCTTTGGACGGGTAGAAATTCCGTAGTTTCCAAGTCTATGGATAAAGCTCGCGTAAGAAGATTACGTCACGGTTGAAAGTCTTTGACGTCAATTAATGCATCATGACGTCATGCCTCCCTGTAGTCTTTCTCTCTCGCGCGGTGTGTGTGTGTGTGTTCATTTTGTGCACATGTGTTATAGTCACCTGGCTGGCTATATAGTGGGAGGGTTACTTTGGGTGGTCACATTAGATATTATGTTTTTTGGAAAGTTCGTTTTATTTGCAGCCACAGTTCGGTAAACGACAAATGGCTAAACCCAACCACCTAAGAATGAGAAGCGTTTTCGTAACATAACCCATATTCTGCAAAAATGCAGCCATGACGCAGGGGGTAGGTTACAAAAAAACGTCATGTACCGCTTGACTGCATACGGATATAAGCAAATTATACCTTAAACGAAAGCTAAAGATTGTTGCCAACAGACAGCAAGTAAAATGCCTAATTCGTATACACAGTTTAATTTTTAACAACATCTGTATAACATGCGGACGACAAAACAGGAAATGTCATTTTCTCAATCGATATGTATAGGTGACCGAACGCCTGGTTAAAACCGCAATCAGAAACATCTTGAAAATTCTTAATTCTCACAGCTAGAATTATTTTACATCAACAATTGTTAATTTACCGAGGAAAACAAAAGTCATATACATTACATAATGAATGATTCTGAATCAACTCCGAAACCGGAATAGAAAAAGAGTTTACACATACACAGGCTTGAAAAAGGATAATTTGGTTCAATCTGTTAGATTTTTACCCATAACATTAAAAATCACCTCGTTATAAAAGGAAAGTGATCATTGTAAAAGGATTTTGCTATCGCAAAATAATTCAACTTTCCGGTTTTACAACATGACGTCAATAATGTTATCAAATTACATAGCGTGCAGGGGGGGACACTTTCCGTGAAGTTGGCGACAACGCTTTGTTTACATCTGACGTCAGCGCGCTATCAGTATAGCCGAATATACGGCGTTGAAACTACTCACAATGAAAAGGTTTACACCTGCAAATAATATTAAGATGCTCTTTTTAATCTGCCTTACTTATTCTTTTAAATTTAACATGTGTATGTTTCATTCCTTGGAACTGTTAAAATGTTTTACACTGAAAACCAAAGGCGATTTCTTGCCTCATTATGATTTTGTTTAGCCTACTGAATTACGTCAAAACTACAGGCACAAACAGATAATGACGTCATTTTAAGTGGCACAAACATGTACATGAATGCCTTCCCTTTCGAATGATTTACAGTTATAGAATTTCTGCCAAGCGGTTTAAGTTTTATGTCCGTTTTATGAACCCAACGCTCTAAACGAGAATAGTAACGCCAAAGAAGGAAAACATACACACAAACCAACGTTTTTCTCACCGATGGTTTGGAATACTGCCCCACGACTTTAGATTTAGTGTTGTGGTGTTAAAATATATCAGAAAAATGTGTTTGCTAACGTGACGCCAAAAAGTAACCAAAACGGTCCTAAGCCGACTGACTATTATAGTGTTACTGTTTGTGTGTGTGTGTGTGTGTGTGTGTGTGTAAGATGCAAGGTAGGCCAACATCGGGGTTCGTCTCAAAAGTGGATTTATTTGATCGGGACTTGATAAAACGCACAGCTCTTGATTTGATGAGAGAGAGAGAGAGAGAGAGAGAGAGAGAGAGAGAGAGAGAGAGAGAGAGAGAGAGAGAGAGAGAGAGAGAGAGAGAGAGAGAGGTGTGTGTGCAAATCGATCAATTGTTCAGACAATAATTAAACTATTCTGATTAAATACACTCATTTTGCATTAACGCTCTGCGTCTGTGTGTGTGATTGTGTGTGTGTGTGTGTGTGTGTGTGTGTGTGTGTGTGTGTGTGTGTGTGTGTAATAACTGTTAGTTTTCATCAGAGATGTACAACCACAAGTAGGGGAAGGGCTCCTAATATGGACCACTTTTTGTTTCATGCCGATAACTGACTTTTTGTGTTTGGTAGTCTGTCTCTCTTAGGTTAACCGTTGGGACTAATTAGAGTGAAATATACTGTTCAAAAAAAGAAACGCATAGCTTGTAATATTTGGTCAATTTAGTTATATGGCTACAAGGATATCCACCAAACTGCAGAAAATGTTTATCTGGTCGTCGACCTTTCGTCCATTGCCCTTGTGGCTCTGCACGTGACGCATGCGTTATCAGTGGCTACAATGTCAAAATTGCTCATTTGGCATGACCACTCGTCATGCTTCAGTGTAATCTCGTGAAACTCGGGAAATATTGAGCTCTCACCATGTCTTCCAAAACCCATAAAAGCGGATTGTTCGCCACAAAGAAATCAGACGACAATTCAGCGACGAAAGATGGCCCGATTGAGCAGAGAAGACCGCCAAATTGCATTGGGTCGTTTACAAGCAGGCCAAAGTCAAAGTGCAATCGCCAGGCACTTCCACGTGTCCCAGAGCACCATCAGTAGACTGTGGGTCAGGTTTCAAGCCACTGGCTCCGTTGCTGACTTGCCACGAGCGGGAAGACCAAGGGCGACAACTGCTGCTCACGACCGCTTCATACGGCTCCGCCACCTCCGGAATCGTTTCCTGTCGGCCTCATCTTCTGTCCAGGCTCTCCCAGGGCCACACCGATTATCGGACCAGACCGTGCGGAACCGCCTGCATGAAGCTGGTTTGAGAGCTCGCAGACCTCACAGAGGAGCTGTCCTCACCCGCCGCCATCGCCAGAACCGAGTGCAGTGGGGCAACCAGCACCTTTGCTGGACCATCCGGAATCACTGGAGACACGTGTGGTTCAGCGACGAGTCCTACTTCCTGCTCCAGCGACATGATGGTCGGAGGAGGGTCTACCGGAGAGTAAACGAACGTTACGCGCCCAACTGTGTGGATGAGGCACCCGTTCATGGTGGTGGAGGCGTCATGGTGTGGGGGGCGATCAATACCGCTGGAAGGAGCACCCTGGTGCACGTCCAAGGGCGCATAACTGCCCAGCGATACGTGGAGGAAATTCTGCGCCCACACGCCCTTCCTCTTCTGGCTGACCAGGATGCCATATTCCAGCAGGACAACGCTCGCCCGCACACAGCACGACTCACCACCCAGTTCCTCACCGACCACCATGTCCAGGTGCTTCCTTGGCCATCCATGTCGCCAGACATGAACCCGATAGAACACCTCTGGGATGAATTGGACAGACGTGTGCGCAGGCGAGAAGAAGCGCCGGCAAATCACCGCGATCTATTGCAGGCACTTCAGGAGGAGTGGGACACCATCCCACAGCAAGATATCCGGCATCTGATCCAGTCCATGCCCAGAAGGTGCCGGGCAGTTGTTGCTGCTCAAGGCAGTCACACCCCCTACTGACTTGACAGCCTCGGCACCCAATCGTATTGATTGACTGATTGATTTGAAGATGCAAATGAACTGTGTGTGCATTCAACTGTGTCCATACCAAATTTCAAACAAATAATCTAAATATTGGATTTTCTGTTAATTTTTTCGAAAAATAAAACATATTTGGCAAGTAGCAACTATGCGTTTCTTTTTTTGAACAGTATAGCTCTGATAGACATTCAGCAAAAATTAAATACAGAAAAATTCACAAATGGTCCATATTATAGAGCCTGGGCGCCCAATATGGATCAGTGAAGCGGTCTTCATAAATCACCTTAAAAAGCCCCCTATACTTCAAAATAGCATGATTCAACTTAGTGTGCAAGTCAGACTAATCAAAATGTGCTTTAGATTTATCTATTTCACTCTAATTAGGCCTAACGGTTAAACTAAGAGAGAAGGACTACCAACCACAAAATGAAACTTCTTCGCAAGAAAACAAGCTAGTTATCAGCAATAAACAAAAAGTGGGCCATATTAGGGGCCCTTCCCCTATAAGATTTATTACCAGCCTGCCTCATGCGTGCAGACTCAGTGCAACGAGACGAGCAATTTTCTTTTTGAAATGAGACTGCAGTGGTTCGATTGCCTTAGCCTAGCAGACGACATAAACCCCGCTCAGCAAATTTAACATGTTGGGCAAATGTGAACGAAAAAACGATGGGGATATAATACGTGTAGGGTTCAGAGCATTCTTACCGTCCATATTTAGTACCAGACTCCCCGATGAGTGTAGATACAACACGAGAAACATATCACATTTATTTTGAAAATGTGCTAACCGTCGACCAGTCCTTGGAGTCAATTCAAGGGGCGCCACTCTGCACAGTCAATCCGTCGAAGCGAGCTGAAGGTTTCAAATCACAAATAACTGAGAGCACAGTTCTTTCTCCGAGTTCAAATGAGATCTCTATGAAAGATCATCACTTTTTAGCTTAACGCTACACTGGAATTTACCAACAGAAATTAAAATGCGTGTGACGAAAGCACGACACACTTGAGACAGCCCACACAAAAGTAGATCTTACACGACCTGACCACACAGTTATGCCTATTTAAATGCGCGTAGCAAAATGTGCATTTTGAATCTTCCTATTTCTCTGGCGGTACTGACAATATCGTTATTGAAACAATCCCAGTGCACTAAGGGATTTATAGAGCAAATCTCGAAAATAATTATTGAAGTCAGCGCTATGCGCTTCGTTTCCTTAGCCTAGCAGACGACATAAACCCCGCTCAGCAAATTTAACATGTTGGGCAAATGTGAACGAAAAAACGATGGGGATATAATACGTGTAGGGTTCAGAGCAGAAATTTTCTCGATTTGCTCTATAAATCCCTTAGTGCACTGGGATGTCTCAATTATGAATTTTCTCGATTTGCTCTATAAATCCCTTAGTGCACTGGGATGTCTCAATAACTTAAATAATGAGAATTATTGAAAAATAGAACAAGCAAGCACGCACATAATAGCAAGGAAAATGAAAGCCCGGCGGTAGCCGGGGATAAACCCATTACACAATGTCAACAGACACATGGCGAAACCAGGAAGCCACAAGATAGCTTCGCCTGTCGATGGTATTTAAAGTTGTTAAAAAACGACCACCTGAATGACCGTACCTTTGCTGTTGTCTCAAGGAACGCAGTGTTGGGTTGTTACTTTACTTGCAAGCATGCAGCAATGCACGTATGAAACGTCGCAACACGGTTTAATTCATCAGAACACTTAAGCTCATTGGGTAGCGGTGGGGGGTGGTGGGGGTGTTGTTTGCACTTTGAAAGCACCCCCTATTGGCTACTGAGAAGTTCATTGGACAGAATCTGACCGAGGAATGCAATTTTACAGAATTGGTGTGAAAAACTGACGTGCTCACGCGGCACACCTGGCTAGCTTAGGAGGTCAGCGTTATGCGTCACTGAGGCTCCTCCGGGGTTGATGTTTACCCATTTTTGGTCACATCGCCGAAAATTTTACCTGGGTACAACAAAAACTATTGACAGTAGTAACCCTTTTAATACAAGATAGTACTAATCTTCCTTAACGACTTTTATTCTTAGACACTATGCAAAAGTTGATTGGATTTAAAAAGAAATTTTTTAAACGTCCTCTCCTGGTCACCCGGACAGACTAGTACGGCACAGAGGACAACAAACCGACCTGCATTTTTTTTATTACCTGTTCTGAGGGCTTGACAGGGGGAAACATTGTATTCATTTCAAGTAGTGTTCATTAAGAAATAATTGACAAGAAAGAAGTTGGAACTTAAGTAAATTCTAATAGAATTAGGTATACTTTTGACGAACTTTTGCTGGTCATATCCACATATTAAAATGTGTAGATCGCAAGATATTTTCGAAAAAACATGTTTCAGGCGACTTGCAAATTGACAATAGCCAAAGACGGGTCCCAGTGTTCCTCATGCCCACATTTTCCCTGGTTGATTTTAATGTAATGATGCCAGCTTCCATCATGTCGACAAGTAAGACATTTGGTGTTCCTGTCAGCAATGTGTAGCTTCGATTTGATGGTAATGTCGACATGTGTGTGAAATAGCCTGTTGCCATGCATGTTCCAGGTGTTTGCTATCGTGTTCCTGTCAGTATTGTGTAGCCGAGGACTAGCAATGATGTCAGCATCCATCATGCCGACATTCCAGTCGTCGTGTTTCTTCGCTCAGACACTCTTCTCCCTCTTCATCATGTCTGCCGGCTTCTTCATCAACCTCGACAACATCCTTGCAGGTATGGGTTTGATGGAAGGCGTGCAAAGTCGTATCTTTAAACGTTTCAGTCCTACCTTTCTTCGTGTGAGTGTTTCGCTTTGTCTATATATAATTTAAAGTTCCATAAATCAACCTTTCTTGTTGTAACAAGATCACAATGAAATGTTACTCGCCAGATACAAACAGGAACACAAACAAATATGAGCCGGTTTGGACAAATGTCTTAATTAGCAACAAAATAAGAAGAATAGTTGACAGAGAAATAGAATGAAAAGAATAAGGCCAAAGAAAAAAATATGTTGTTTTAAGGTAACGTGACCAAAACTGATAGGGTCGGTAGGTCGGCTTTTTATTTTTTAATTAAAAAAAAATGTTATGGAGTGGTATAGCCCTTATTGCGCCAGATGTTATGGTCCTTTATTGGCCCGTTTCTAGACACTCATAAATGTCTCTACACCACTCTATAAGTTTAGTATTTGTTTACAGGCTTGAATGTAATCTGATTAGTTGTCCGCTACAGTAGCTTACAAGGCACAAGCGCACACGCACTCACACGCGCAAAAACCTGGTGTTAAATGGATCTTGACACTGCCAAGACTAATTATTATTGTTTACAAAGCTTTTTACATCACAATATCATTTCCGGGCTTCGACCAGTACTCTAGGCCGACAACACCGCAAGAAACTCTACAGTCCAAGACGCAGACACCTTTTGGCTCAAACAAAGCAGCTTAACAGGTAAGACGAATAGGTATTCTACTGTACGTTACCCTACTGCCATCTTTCGGCTTTCAAGATGTTGGTATGGCTGTAAGTCCTTCAGACGACTGACAAGGGTGCACCAGTCCTCACGACACCGCAACCATTGCTTGACGTAGTCCTTGATCCTTCCAGTTCGTCTCGGCGGCTAACTGTAGAACCCTGCCAGCTCTCCATGCCATGGTCATGTACACCAAGCCGCAGTTGACTGGTTCAGTTCAGCCTCCGGCGATGAAAACCCCCCAGTTGGAACACTGTAAAGTTTATAGTCCATAAGTCAACTTGTCTTTAGTTTCTTTCACTCGCACAATAAAAATACTCACTCGTCCAACATATTAAGCTGCATGAGCCAATATAATTATTTACACGTTAATTCCTGTTTTCTAAAGCCAAGAAAACGTTACGTAAAACCCTCACATGTTTAAGCAGTGTAGCACAATAGCTTAGGCCTACACAATAACGTTAAACACAGAAACAGTCACTCTTCTCACATACGACAACATGACATGAACATATAACCGGTTTCAAACATACCTCAAAAGAGTGTAAAGCCAACATGTAGTACAGTCGCCGGCCTGGCATGAATATGAAAATGGAAGATATCATGTAAGCTGATAGGGAAAGTTCGTCAGTCTTCATCCTTCTTCAGTCAGATACCTAAAACAGGAGCCCGTCTGCTAAAGTGTTACGAAAAACATGAGTCGAGCTTGGCGCCTTGACGGCGACTGATTTTACAAAGTCGTTCTTGCTATGACATTGCCAGTGAGCTGTCGTCTGCATCACTTGCACGTGAAAAACCTTGTCAGTTACACAAAGGTTCAACTGCGGTCAACGCGACGGTATGCAGCCTATAGCCCTTTCCAATGTCTGACCATCGCTATAGTCTATTCTATTTACAACAATACACATTACCAAAAATACGAGTAAACCGCTTCGTAACATCACCCCCTTTCCTCAAAAGAAAATGAAAAAACGATGAAATTTTCTGAATCTCGATCAGAGATTATCCAAAAAGTCAAAAGAATTATATACAGGGGTCATGTTCAGAAGCTGTGTACAAAAAATATCATGAATGAAACACGTGTGAGACCTTGGCCTTGCAAGAATATGCCAGTCAACACATCAAATCAAAAATCAAATCAAATCTGAAAATGTTACTGGACAAACAGGACAAACAAAACAATCATTCACACCCGTGTAAGCGCACGTGCCTTGAGATAGAAAACAATACTGCTAAAGGGTCAAACAAACAAACACTATTGGGCGCCATTTGTTATGGAGTGGTATAGCCCTTATTGCGCCAGATGTTATGGTCCTTTATTGGCCCGTTTCTAGACACTCATAAATGTCTCTACACCACTCTATAAGTTTAGTATTTGTTTACAGGCTTGAATGTAATCTGATTAGTTGTCCGCTACAGTAGCTTACAAGGCACAAGCGCACACGCACTCACACACGCAAAAACCTGGTGTTAAATGGATCTTGACACTGCCAAGACTAATTATTATTGTTTACAAAGCTTTTTACATCACAATATCATTTCCGGGCTTCGACCAGTACTCTAGGCCGACAACACCGCAAGAAACTCTACAGTCCAAGACGCAGACACCTTTTGGCTCAAACAAAGCAGCTTAACAGGTAAGACGAATAGGTATTCTACTGTACGTTACCCTACTGCCATCTTTCGGCTTTCAAGATGTTGGTATGGCTGTAAGTCCTTCAGACGACTGACAAGGGTGCACCAGTCCTCACGACACCGCAACCATTGCTTGACGTAGTCCTTGATCCTTCCAGTTCGTCTCGGCGGCTAACTGTAGAACCCTGCCAGCTCTCCATGCCATGGTCATGTACACCAAGCCGCAGTTGACTGGTTCAGTTCAGCCTCCGGCGATGAAAACCCCCCAGTTGGAACACTGTAAAGTTTATAGTCCATAAGTCAACTTGTCTTTAGTTTCTTTCACTCGCACAATAAAAATACTCACTCGTCCAACATATTAAGCTGCATGAGCCAATATAATTATTTACACGTTAATTCCTGTTTTCTAAAGCCAAGAAAACGTTACGTAAAACCCTCACATGTTTAAGCAGTGTAGCACAATAGCTTAGGCCTACACAATAACGTTAAACACAGAAACAGTCACTCTTCTCACATACGACAACATGACATGAACATATAACCGGTTTCAAACATACCTCAAAAGAGTGTAAAGCCAACATTTAGTACAGTCGCCGGCCTGGCATGAATATGAAAATGGAAGATATCATGTAAGCTGATAGGGAAAGTTCGTCAGTCTTCATCCTTCTTCAGTCAGATACCTAAAACAGGAGCCCGTCTGCTAAAGTGTTACGAAAAACATGAGTCGAGCTTGGCTCCTTGACGGCGACTGATTTTACAAAGTCGTTCTTGCTATGACATTGCCAGTGAGCTGTCGTCTGCATCACTTGCACGTGAAAAACCTTGTCAGTTACACAAAGGTTCAACTGCGGTCAACACGACGGTATGCAGCCTATAGCCCTTTCCAATGTCTGACCATCGCTATAGTCTATTCTATTTACAACAATACACATTACCAAAAATACGAGTAAACCGCTTCGTAACAAAAAATGTAGTCGATTTTAAAGGAGGTTACTTCCCTTAGTCTCGGTATGGTTCGCAAAATGTGCCAAAAGTTTGTTGGTTTTTGTAGAAATAAAAAAAAAAAAGTTTTAGGGTTGGCAGGAAAAAATAGGGTCGGTCGGGTTACCCTTAACCAACATATATTTTTATTTGGCCTAAATACAGGAGAAGACAAATCTGGTCCTTTCTTTCATGTTATCTGTTGTTTTAATTCGTGTCTTTAATTTCGTATTGACAGTTGAGCTTTCAGGCCATGATTTTTAGATTGCAATTTGTTTCATGACTTCGCAACATGCGGTAACGAGACACAGTTTTATACAGCTTTTTTGTGAAGGTGGTCTGATACAGACAACCTGCAGCTAACATTTGCAGTTGCGACACTAGATTGTTGATGAAACACGAAACTGAAGCAAAATATCAACGACAACCTTGTGTCTGAAGAGAAATTTCACTTTTACGTACACTACCTGTCCAGATGACAGAGCTGGTATGGAAGACAGTTATTGCGCTGGGTATTTTGTAAACCAGCATTGCCAATACATCACACAAAAACCTTGTTTTGGTCAATCCCTTGACCAGCCAATGTAATGTGTAACGATAGAGCTTACTTTTCATGACTAAGACAAGAACAAAAAACAAAAGCAAAAAATAAAAACAAAAAATTTGTCAAATGCTATCAAAGCCGGTAGGTGCGACCAGTTGACGATTACTTTGAAGTATTTCCACATACAAACAGTAAAATATTAAACATTCCCGGTTAGCACGAGCAGTGTAAGATGATCCGCCCTCTGTGTCCACAGAGTTCACATGGGTGTCCGTGGTGTCCTACCTACGATGGGGATTCGAAGGCCTGTGCCTGACAGAGATCAAACCGCTCAACTTCACGTGCACTGACGAACAGGTCAAAGGCTCGTGCGTCGCGGACGGAGAGTCGGCGCTCCAGCTGTACGCTTTCGGAGAAGGACACACGTGGCAGGCTCTGACCGCCCTGGTTTCCACAATTGCCATCTTTCTCGGCCTCATGTTCGTGGCCTTGAAGCTCATTCCGCAGCAGCCGGAAGAACATAGTTGATTTTTGTGTGTTTGCCTGGTTTTTATGGAGTCTGCGTGTATCAAATTCTGTGATTTGTATTGTCTTTAACAACATAGTTGATATTTGTGTGCCTGGTTCTAGAGTCTGCTCGAATGCTGTGATTTGAACTGAAATCACCCGATGTCATTCTTATTTTCATTCGCTGTGCAATGTTTTATTACTTGCTTTAACTTGTCCAAGAGTTGACACTATTACCTCATTAAAAAGGTATGTTTCTTTGGTTCAAGACAGTTTCAGACGTTAAAATTTGACGGTTGTTTTGAATTGATTTGTCCTTCAGTGTGTAAAGGTATATTTTTCTTCTTATCTGTCCACCACTGCAAATCTGACTCGTGCTAAAATCAACAGTATGGCTAGACTTCCTGCGCAGAGTGTTTATTTTTGTTGATTTTTTTTTGTAAGTAACTACCATTGTCAATCGTCTTAATTAATTCAGCCCCCCCCCCCCCCACCACTAACAAAATCAACTGGGCAGAGAACACAACTGCACTATTGATTTCAATGTTCATGTTATCGCCTAGACTCTGTGGCGGTTAACGTGATCGTGTACGCTGGAGGGATGGCAGCTTTAAAGCTGAACAGTAGCGATAAAACTTTGCGACACAATGCAGCTCACCTAGTTACTTTTGCTACCCTGGATTACTGTCCCCTGATGTGTGTTTCTTCCACCCGTCCTACTACCAAGTCTCCCCCAAAAACATCCGAGCTGTTCAGAGAGGTAGGCTTATTATATTATCATAATTATGCGAAATAGGCATACCAAGTCAAAGCATGTAGGACATGAAAAAACATTGATCATCATCGCGAGGTATCAGTCTCACTTCAGCCACCTAGCTGTACTGTGCACGAAAGAATCTTTCACCATGGCTTGCTATCGAGAAAAGTGACAGTTTCAATGTTTGCAGTCAGACTGAACACTTGTGACTGACTGACTAACACAGTTTCACGTCCTCTTAGATGAATAGGACCTATTCGGGACAGTATTAAACCTCCTGTGGTATTAAACATACGCTATTAAGATGTGACAACCGCTCGGGCTTTTTACAGTGTGCGCAGTGGGAAACTCGGGTGGGAGACACACACTCGCGTCAGGGGACAGTATCCAGAGTAGACTAAGATGGATCGGAGATGAGTTGTGCCCCCTCTTTCTTTCAAAAGCCAATTAATTGGTTTTTATAGCTACTGTTCAGCTTTAAGCACCAACTGTCAATCTTTGTCTTTTGCAGTAACATTGTTTTGTCACTTGCTGTAAATTGATGTACATCTTGAATCAAATTAAATAGTTTATTTTGAACAGGAAATGGTTGTGTTATTGTCTGGAACGGAAAGAATTTTAATATTTTATGATTTACTGTCAGTGATAGTTATTCAGAGGCACCTGAATATGCGTGTTCCATTTATTTGCCGTGTTTTTAAGGTTCTTCCAAATACCAACAATAAGGCCGCTTCAGAAAAAAGAAAATTGATTTGTCCGGGACAAAGAGCTGGCTAAGTTGTCGACCTTTGTCGTTTGCTGTATGTTTGGGTATGTCATATATAGATTTGGGTTTATTACTTTTGCTGAAAAACTTTTTTCTCTGGTTAAAAAAAGCTCAGACTTGTTTTGTCTCGTGCTTTGAATTACTTTTTCCTTGAATCAGACATGCGCAGGTGTCGAATTTATGATACACTACTTTTATGAAAGTTGTCTTGTTCTCAGTTGTCATGCCTGTTGTCAGCTCAAATTATCTCCAGCTATTAAAGCTAGGTTTTTGTGTGTAAAGTGAATTATTGACGAGCCGCACGAGCGGGTCGTCTTTGGCGACGGGTAAGTAGCGTGCAGGAGGAGAAATTTTTGTTCATGGGCGAACACGTGACAGGAAGTCGCCGTTTGTAGTCTGTGGTGAAATACCTCACAATGTGCTCAAACAAATCACAGGCACAGGAAATGAACAAGAAGAAGTGTGTCACAAGAATTTGAATTCTAACAAAATCACTGAGCAACACAGGAACACAGGAAGTTGTGGAATACGTCACCCTATGGGAGGGTTGACGGCAAAATTGTTGAACAAAAACATCATAGGTCGATTTGTGCAGGGTCAACCGCAACAAACTCAAACCGAGCCATTCATGCATTGCTGTATTTGAGTGACTTATATACCGACATTTTTATTTCTTTTTTTCAGCACAGGTGTAGGAAAAATCATGAACCAAAATGTTATATATTTTCTAATTTAACCTTTTTTTTTACAAATGTGACCATGGTCTTTTAAACAAACAATGACATTAAGCATTGTTATGTTAAAAAAAAGAAAAAAGAAAAAAGCTTTTGTGCACAAATCAGAAAATACATTGTACATTTTACCTACAGGCCAAACCGTGAGTGTCGTGGCAAAGCCAGACCGAGGAAATTGCACTGGTTTTTATTTTTAGATCAGTCGCAAGTTGTCAAGAACAGGCGCTTGTATTTGGATGTGTCCACTGATAGTAGGTTTGGTTGTGATCAATCAGAATGATGTGGGAATAAAAATGTATGACAGTTTGGTATGATGACATGTAATTCACATATGCTGAAATGTAATATTATACATGATATAATATTATTAAGGCTGTTGCCATGACCATGAACCCCATGGGACTGGGTGGCCGAGTGGTAACGCACTTGCGCTCGGAATCGAGAGGTTGCGTGTTCGACCCTGGGTCAGGCCGCTATTTTCTCCCCCCTTTCCTAACCTAGATGGTGGGTTCAAGTGCTAGTCTTTCGGATGAGACGAAAAACCGAGGTCCCTTCGTGTACACTATATTGGGGTGTGCACGTTAAAGGTCCCACGATTGACAAAAGGGTCTTTCCTGGCAAAATTGTATAGGCATAGATAAAAAATGTCCATCAAATACCCGTGTGACTTGGAATAAAGGCCGCGAAAGGTGAATGCTCGCCTAACAGGCTTGAGGTTTGCTGGTCGATGTGAATGCGTTATATATTGTGTGTAAAAAATGTTTGTTTGTCTGTCTGTCTGTAAAAAAATTCCATTTCACACGGCAGAAATTAATATGTAAAGCTATATAAGCTCACCATAATAATAATAAGAAGAAAGGTTTAATGTTATGTAAAATCAAAATACCAAATTCAAGCACCTATTAATCTGATCTACGGCGCGGGAGTGTGTGTGTCTCTGCTCTCTCTCATCTCACTCTTGGCACACAGGTCAAAGCAGAGGTTAACTTGAGTGCACGTGTACCTAGCAGGAGCGGGGGTGATTTCTTGAATTAGCTGAGGGCGGTGTCGTTGTTTGCCGTTGTCATGAGAACAGTTACTTTTGTTTTGTTTCGTTTTTACCTCCAAATTTTTTCATTTTCACAACAGGCTTTTCTGTTTCATCTCTCATACATGGTGTCAATTGGAGAGAAAAACCGGAACAAAACAGAAGTAACTTATCTCGTGAGAACGGTAGTGCACTAGGTTTGGGAAAAACACGACAGTACCTTATCTCTTTCAACCCGTATGGGGCCCTTCAACATGTGACAGACTGACAAATGCACCGAACCCATTTCGTTCTTCGAGAGACTTTTTCCGTGAAAACCTTTTCAGTGCCTCAGGGTCAGCTCAGGGTCAGTGTCATAAGAGCCTACATGTATGGCCGGACGAAGCCATGTTAACGGAAGGGATATAAGACCGTTTTCAGCGGATTTTCACACTGCTAAAACCTGACTTTCTTGCAGTTGCTTTGTCTGCAATGCCTTAGAACTCTACAAATAGTTAAGTTTTTCGCGTTTGTGTTGTAATTTGCAAGCAAACATCGTACATAGTAAAGTTAATCGACTTTGCTACAATTTGTAAAAACTAGGGCATTACCTGATACCAAAATATATATATATATATATATAAATCCCATGCTGTTTTCAAATACAGCGTTTTGCTATTCACTTCAATATAATAGTAAATAACAATCAAGAAGTAACAAAGTCTTTTAACCACAATTTCCCAGATATTTAAATATAATAAAGTGTTCCTTTTGAAGAAGTATTATAGGCCTACAGGAAAGTTATCATGCTGTTCACCCTCGTGACGAATAGACTTCAATTCTATGCAAACGCCACTCTGCATGACTAAGCACTCACTTTAGTATTATAATATTGTATCTATTTTGTTACATCTAGTCAGCATTTGTTAACCTTGACGACAGATATCATTGTAGGTAATATCAATACAATGTCCTACATTGATGCTATATTATTTGTATGCCAGTGTCTTTGGGTATTTATGGCAACAGCTACCGAAAGCTACGAAGTAAGCTTACATTTTTTGTTGGAGTTAAACTGTAAATCTCTTTCATAAACCATTTTGCCATTTACAACAGGCAATGTCATATATTGGTGCTACATTACTAGAAACAATACCATTCCTACCTGTTGCAACGTCTATCGCTCGCTCTGTCTTTTGGTTCCTTGGTTGATCGATCGGTTTCTTGGTGGAAAACATATTTCTGTCACCAATACCAGTATTATTGCATCACTTCCATAAAGGTAGAGTAGCCTTCTTCCTTTCTGTTAAGCCAATAGGTCTTATTCATGATTGAGCTCTTATTCATTATTGCATTACTTTCACAACAATCTTCTTCCTTGATATTGCGATAGTTGTTTTATCCTACATACGTGAGAGAGACACCCGTGAGATAATAATCGTTCAAATCACACGTGTGTATATCATGTAAATGAGGTCATGTCAAGCAAGTCTGGCAGGGACCTGTTTTTCCACTGCTTATGATGCCAAAGTCACCGAGACAAACGTCATTATAGAAACACAAATTGCGCTCGCTAATTACCCTCGATGAATCTTTAGAACTAACACGTCACGCCACACTTTCAGAGTGACGTTTCTTTGCTTTGACGTAATAGATTGCACGAGGCTTTAGAAGAGATCGAGGTTCTAAAACAAGCGTCTTCAATTTAGCTGCCTCGAATGCAGGACATTTTCAGTAAAATACACGTAAGTACAGTATGTAGGATAAACAGAATACTACATGGCTTGCTGTTCCGTACCAGATTTACCCTCGTTGCTTTTTCAAATAGTGAACAGCTCGCTTTCGCTCGCAGTTCAATATTTAAAAAAACAACTCGTGTAAATCTGGTACGACACAGCAAGCCATGTAGTATTCTCTATATCTCCCATTTATGTACAAACGCCGAAAAGACAATTTAACAGGACACATCAACACTATTATTTTGTTTACCTGTACCAACAGGTGTAGAACTCCCTGTTTCTTTGATATTGTCAATGTTTCGGCTCGTGTTGATCCTGGGATCAACTGAATTTCTTGTCTCTATTCGGTTTCGTTTGCTGTCAATTGGGTTTGTTTTGTGTGCTTGATTTGGACTCATGGCATCCGTTGTACGTATGTGTTTGTGCTGAAAAAAGTTTTCCTTTTCAGTTAGGAATCATGGGAAGCGTCATATTCTTTTCATTTAGTTGAACATTGTTTTCCCTTCCTCGTTTTTGAATCAGGGGAACCGACATACTTTTTGTTCCTTTTTCTGAAAATTGTTTTCTTCCTTGGTTTGAACTCGAGAACCGTCAGACTTTCCACTGAAACAAGGTCAACTCCGCCGATGACTATTTTCTTTCGATTTTAAAGACATCTTTCTCCCAGGGTAAGCGACATGTAGCCTATACACCACAAATCTGTCCAGTCTTTACATGGAATAAGAGACTGAAGAGTACACAGACTGTGAGTACAGTCTCTGATGGAATAAGAGACTGAAGAGTACACAGACTGTGAGTACAGTCTCTGATGGAATAAGAGACTGTAGAGTACACAGACTGTGAGTACAGTCTCTGATGGAATAAGAGACTGTAGAGTACACAGACTGTGAGTACAGTCTCTGATGGAATAAGAGACTGTAGAGTACACAGACTGTGAGTACAGTCTCTGATGGAATAAGAGACTATAGAGTACACAGACTGTGAGTACAGTCTCTGATGGAATAAGAGACTGTAGAGTACACAGACTGTGAGTACAGTCTCTGATGGAATAAGAGACTGTCGAGTACACAGACTGTGAGTACAGTCTCTGATGGAATAAGAGACTGTCGAGTACACAGACTGTGAGTACAGTCTCTGATGGAATAAGAGACTGTCGAGTACACAGACTGTGAGTACAGTCTCTGATGGAATAAGAGACTGTCGAGTACACAGACTGTGAGTACAGTCTCTGATGGAATAAGAGACTGTAGAGTACACAGACTGTGAGTACAGTCTCTGATGGAATAAGAGACTGTCGAGTACACAGACTGTGAGTACAGTCTCTGATGGAATAAGAGACTGTCGAGTACACAGACTGTGAGTACAGTCTCTGATGGAATAAGAGACTGAAGAGTACACAGACTGTGAGTACAGTCTCTGATGGAATAAGAGCATCCTTCGCTAGAGATGCATACGCAAAATCAACAGCCTGGTCACTTCCTGTGTTCGTGTATTCACATGGGTGCCAGTCAGTCTGCTATTTAAAAATAATAATGTATTCCAGTGGAAGGATGCTTTTATGACATGTAAAAGATTGAAAAGATCAGTCGTGGTTCACAAGATAGGGAAGGAAAGGAAAGAAAGTATTCTTAAAGTCAAAAGGAATGTAAGCTTACTTGTATTTTTATGACGAAGGGTCTGACTTAGCGACAACGGTACACAACTGATCCATTTCTTTTTGTTTGTGTGTGACAGGGCGACCAGTCACCAATTATAGAATAAAGTTTTTGTCATTGTCCAGTCTAGTGTTTGTAGTTCATGTTGCCGATCGCTTTATGTTTTGTGTAATGCCATTAAGTTAAATTTTGAAATGCACATGTCCAGTCACAGGTAGATCCTAAGCGCGCTTAGCCGTCTGTGTCCATGTTCTGACTAGTCATTGATCCTTTGAACTTAAGCCGCTCTCCTAGGAAGAGACGGGTAGCCGCTGGCCTGCAGGTGGTCAGTTGCACAGGCACTCGTCACGAGGTGGGCGGGGCCTATGTCTTGGATGTCACTTATGATGGACGGTCGTCTTTTCTTATGGTTTATACTTGTAATAGTAGTAGTAGTCTTGAGAGCGCACAGGCCCCGCCCACTTTGATCCTGACCCGCTCGTGACGAGTGCCTGTGGTCAGTTGCGTAACTTTAATGGCCTTACCGGGAGTAGCTTCCCGGAGGATGTTCTTGTCATGTCTTTTGACGCGCTCCGATCAAAGCCTCGTTAAGAAGGTGTTAATACCTTTGATCAGGTGGATCGAATGCCAGCTCAGCTGACAGGTGGTTAGCTGTTTACCCCCCCCCCCCCCTTTGTGTTCCTCCCTTTTCTCTTGTCTTACGTTTAACCAATGAAACACGGAACCTGCTTAGAGTGTCGTGGTTATGGGTGGTTACTAAGATTTTGATTGGTTGTTTGAAATGATTTCTGTCACTCTAGCTAAAATTGGATTATGTGTGTACATGTTAGAGTGAGAGAGAGAATTTTGAGAGACACAGAAGAGAGAGGACGTGTGTGATTGTGAGATGTAGTCAACATTGTATTGTGGCTTGTGCCACCCGGCTTCGTGCTTCGGTCGGGTAGGCGAATGTGTATTTGGAAGCGAACACAGGAATAAAGTATGCCATGCCAGTATTCTGCTGTTGTCACAATGTCATCTGTTGTGTCCGTGAGTGAAAGTCCAGAGTGAGTCCGAACACATCATCAAGAAGAAAAGATCTTGTTTCCCGAACCTTTCACATGTGTTTGGTTGTGTTTTTTCTCTTCGTATTTGATTCAATCTATTTTCATGGTCGTATCCCAATATGTGCTGCTTACTGAAACGTTTTACTTCATCCCACTTATACTACAAGTATTAGAAACTTAGTTAATTTGTTGCTTAGTTCGAGTTGAAGACATATGCGGGAACATATTGTCGTGTGGCAGAGCATTGAATGAAGAAAACCCCCACCAATATTCGGTGGTCATGTGTGTGTGTGTGTGTTTAAACGAGTGTTTTTCTGACCTGAGTACGAAACATTTACGGAGGCTGATGCATGTTTTTTTTAGAATAAAAAACACACAAACAATCCGATTTGGCCATTTTCTAGACCAGCCCTCCCCAAGCAAACACTCAACTGGCCGTTCTCTCAAACCAGCGCGGCATTCTGGCCAGGAACCACGTGATTTCCGCAGCTTTTTCTTGACATAAGAGAACAGGAAGAACTAGCTAGTAGCACGAGGAAAGGTCAGGAGAACGGGCTGGATGCGACCGCAGCAGTACTTCATTTGAAGCCAAGGCAGTATGCACAGGTGCGTTGTCATGTTGCCCTCGAATCCCCTTGGACATTAGCAATCAATCTTTGTTTTTCCTAGCAAGGTCGTATTTTTATCTCTCAGTCCGGTCAACAAGAAAGGCCATGGCAGTAACTTTAAATGCAAGACAACGCGGCATTTCGTCAAGGGGGCCATGTCAGCTACGTATTAACCTGTCACGCTGCACAGACTTCAAACACCGGGGATGATAGAGATGGTTAAACATGCTGCTCCGGTCAGAGCACTGTTTATTAGGCCAAACAAAAATATATGTTGGTTTAGGGTAACCCGACCGACCCTATTTTTTCCCGCAGACCCTAAAACATTTTTTCATTTAAATAAAAAACACCCAACTTTTGGCACATTTTGCGAACCATACTGAAACTAAGGGAAGTAACCTCCTTTAAAATCGACTAAATTTTAAAACATTAAATTTTTTATTTTCTTTCAAAAAGCCGACCTACCGACCCTATCTTTTTTTGTCACGTTACCCTAAACCAACATATATTTTTGTTTGGCATAAAGAACGATTGGTCTTTTTGTCGCAGATAAGAATGTATACACTCTTCAAAAAAAGTTAAAGATCGGTTGAAAAAACGGATCTAATTATAAAAAATTGCCAAAAAATTAAACATCGACATAATAATTAAGATTAATGTATTTGAATTAACAAATGAACAATGAGTCTTGACCTAGAATTTTGTTTGGCAGGCAGAGTTATTTCCCTTTGTGGGACTTCTCAAAAGCTTCTGCATTTTGGAAGAAAAAGGGTGATTTTTATAGCCCCATGAAATTTGCGGAACACATGCCAGGGCAAAAGGTTGTGATGCACGTGCTACAACAGGGTCCTGGCTATGAACATCGCTCACCAGCTTGTGTTTAAAGGTTGACACGCTGACACATTTATGCACAGTAGCAACATGCCCCCACGAAGAAAATTGAGCGATTTGGATAGAGGAAGGGCAATAGGATGGCTACAAGACGGTGTTGCTGCCAGGCAAGTGGCCCAGAGGCTTGCAGTGGCTCGATCCTCTGTCATCATCAGACTAAAACAGAGATTCCACGCAACTGGAAGAGTGCAGGAGCGACAACGTTCTGGTCGGCCCAGAGTCACCACACAAAGAGAGGATCGCTTCATTCAGAGGCAGGCCATGCAACAAAGAATGGCTTCGGCAAACAACATTAGGCAACGCCTACAAGCGACCACCAACACTGTTGTTAGTGGTCAGAGGATCCGAAACCGCTTACACAACTTTGGCTTGCGTGTAAGGCGTCCAGTCCTGACTGCTAATCACCGAGCAGCTCGCCGAGCCTGGTGCACTCAACATGTGAGGTGGCAGCGTCAGCAGTGGGCTCAGGTGTTGTTTACAGATGAGTCCCGCTTTTGCTTGGAACCTGCTGATGGTCGCATCCGAGTGTGGAGGCGTCGCGGAGAGCGCTTCGCAGAAGGCGCTCTTCTGGAACGACAGCGTTTTGGTGGAGGCTCTGTGATGGTCTGGGGAGGGATCAGCACACGTCTAAGGACACCTCTGTACCATGTAGTGGGCAACTTGACCGGTGTCTGCTACCAGAATGAGATCCTGCAAATATGGCTATGCGGAACCGAGCCAAGTTTGTTACCTCTCTCCGTTCACACGGTATAGTCTCCATGTCTGACATTATTTACATGTAGGTCTATTACTGTAAAATGAAGAAAGTTCTAAAAAAAACTCATGTCTTCTCCAAATTTCTCTTAACAGTTTTATGTCATAGTTGTCGACGTATGTTGTGTCTTGTAAAACTGTTAATTTACACTAGTTTTAGGCCTATATTCTAACATTTTGAGAGAAAAAATATGCATTTGAAGAAAGCGTAGGTCATTTCTTTTTACATTTAGTAAGTTTTGACTAAATGTTTTAACATAGAGGGGGAATCGAGATGAGGGTCGTGGTGTGTGTATGTGTGTGTGTGTGTGTGTGTGTGTGTGTGTAGAGCGATTCGGAGGAAACTGCCGGACAGATTTTCATGAAACTTAACATGAGAGTTCCTGAGTTCCTACCCGGTTTTTTCATTTTTTTGATAAATGTCTTTGATGACGTCATATCCGGCTTTTTGTGAAAGTTGAGGCAGCACTGTCACGCTCTCATTTTTCAACCAAATTCGTTGACAGTTTGGTCAAGTAATCTTCGACAAAGCCCGGACTTTGGTATTGAATTTCAGCTTGGAGGCTTAAAAATTAATCAATGAGTTTGCTCATTAAAATCGATTTTTCGCAAACAGATTTAGAAGTGATTGCGTTGTATTCCTCATCTTTTCCTGAATTCAAAAATATATAGATATGTCATGTTTACTCTAAAAACATGCTCAAAATGAAAGGAAATAGGTTCAGTAAATACTACTGACGCGTGCTTCGCGGAGGCGAGCGTGACCCGTCTCGGTCTTCAGTATGGTTAGCCGAGACTATCTGAATGTAGTCTCGGCGATGATTGGTTTGTGGTGTTGATCTTGTAATGCTGCGTCGCCCAAAACAAATAACGGTTTTGGGCGTGACGAAAAAAAGAACAGGGCCGGAGTGCTATGTTAATCATGAGCAGTTCTTCCACACCCATTTAAAAAATATGACACTACCAGCATGTTTCCGCATATTGAGCCAGATTTTTTTGTTTTTAATGGAAGGGCGCTGGTTCTGTGCGACGCTTAGTTTTCGAGATAGGTGTGACTGACAAAGAACAGGACGTCACATTCCAAATAAGCACGACTATGTTGCAGGTGGAAGCTGCTGAGATTGGATTTCTTCGGGAGGTTTCCGCAAAAATAGATATTACACGATTTGCGCAAAACAGTTGAGAAGCAGACGATCTCTGAGATCTCTGTTCGTCTCGTGATAACGTTATTTTGTATGATAACGATTCACTTGCAAACTAAAGTGTACAATTTGGTGTGTCAGTGGTAAATGTAAATATAAATGTGTAATACAGACAAAGCAAACAAATAAACGTGTTTTTCTCGTGAAAATGTTGCGTTGTGCGGGTGTTTGGGTGGCCACGTGATGTACACAAAGCAAAGTGCGGGACGGACTCTGCTCTGTGCTGTAACATTGGCAAGTTCAAAACACGAGAAAAACGATTTCGTTATGCGGGCAGCCACGGGGGATGTATGTATTTTTCAAATGGTTGTAAAATAAGTCTTGTATTTATCACCGTACTCAGGCCCTGTTCTTTTTTTCGTCACACCTAAAACCGTTATTTCTTGTGAGCGACGCAGCATTATTTGGCAAATCGACGTTGCAGTTGATCCAAAATTTCTTTGCGAATTTGCGTTCAAACGTGTTTTTCCCATAATATAACAATGCACAGCTCGAAAATATGGCCAAGAACAAATCTATGGTACTTCGAAGAAAGAAGAATAACTACATTCTTGTCCAATACGACTTGCAATTTACCGTGTGCGCTGTAAAATCTCCCTACCTTCAAAGCAGACGAAAAGCAGACAACTTCATTTTCTTCCAAGTTGGTCATAAAGTCTTGCAGGACCCAAACACACGCTTTCTTTTCTTTTCATATTCAGTTGCTTCGCAACTTGTCAAGTCAGCCAAAACGACCGCAGAACACAGAACTGGGAAATGACACTGATAGCGGGGCTGATGTTGCAAAATCATTCAAATCATGCAACAAACACCAAATTTAGCAAATATGAAGAGTTTTATGTGCTTAACAAAACCTGATACAGAGCCACCGCGAAAAATTAAAAAACGGGTAGTTTTTAAAAAAAATTTCAAAATGGCCGCCAGTGTAAACGGTTGGGTATGTTAGGCATATTTCACTTCATGTGATTAACAGCAAATTTGGCGTAAATGGACATTTGTTTTTGCTTAACAAAACCTGATACAGAGCCACCGTGAAAAAATTAAGAAATCAGTAGTTTTTTAACAATTTTCAAAATGGCCGCCAATAAAAGGGTATTTAGGCATTTTTGATGCTACAAGACATTCTCTTGCAATAGAAACTAACACAAAAACATTTTTAAACAAAACAATACATGTATTGTTGGTGCAGAGAATGATTGGACGGTGTGGGTGGCAGGGTTGAAGAATTTGAGGATTACCTAAACTGTGCAAAAATAAATATATTGCACCAATTTTCATACCAAAACGAAAACATTCATTCCTGTGCTGTTGTATTCAATGTATGCTATTGAGGGCACTCAACTTGGCTAACTGGAACACTTTTAAGATAAAAGGTGGCCTTTACATGGGTTATTTGACCGCCGCCCAAATAAGCCTACCCCCAAAATAAAACTGATAAAAATGTAATGTATCAACTCAAAAGTCGACTACAATTCATAATCGCTGTATTTCGAAAACGTTGTTTGTTCTCATGTGTTTACACAACTAGCACATTCCGGCAAGTGTCTATACTCAAAAGAAACTTTGGCAGTATTTGAAACAACCATCTGTCATATATACATGCGAAGTCAAATATATGTGGGATGTAAGTCAACAAACCTGTGGCAGTTTTTAAAATATTATTTCGTGAAGATTTGAAAGTGTACTCAAACGGTTGAACTACTCCTCGTGTGTAGACACACATTCCTGAAAGTTTCAACGCAACCCACTTGGTCATTGCTAAAATACATGGATTTTAGTTGACTTGGGTATCCCTCAAATTTGACACATAAACATCTCATCCGTGAGATCGACACATACATCAGTAGGTACAATGGCACAACACTAGAAATATGCAAGATGGCGAAATAAAACAACCTGTTCTGGATGGATAATCAAGTTGACTTTCTCTTCGTGTACAACAGTGACCCAGTTGTGCCTCAGGAATTTTAAAAGGTACCCGAAGTTTTTGTCACATCTCTTTGTCACGTCACCTTATTTTGACGGCGTAAATGATGATGTAAAAAAAAAATGTGCCAGATAGCGAAGATGCGAGCCTTTAATGGCATAGACAGTTTGAATAAAATGACACAGGAATAAATGTTTGAGTTGGGGTATGAAAATGGGTGCAATAATATTTTTGCACAGTTTAGATGCTGACAGTTTTTACAGGCATGCAAGCACATTTGCAGAGAGCTGTGCTCTGCAGTCCTTCTTAGGCCTAAAAAAAAGAATAGGTGTGGTTACGGTAACCCGACCTACCCTATTTTTAGGGGCCGACCCTATAACTTTTTATTACATTTGTTAAAAAAAAACCACACACACAAGAAAACGAGTGCAGAAAACGCAATGAAAGCGAAAGCGCCCGAGTCGCACACTTATTTCCCTGTCAAGTAGGTTTAATTTGTACACATTAGAAGAAGAAAAAAAGAAAAAAAAAGTGATTGCCTACCTGCCTACCCTATTTGTTTTGGTTATGTTACCGTAACCACACCTATTAGGTTTTTTGGCCTTAGCAGCATTTGCAGCGTTTTGTTGTACAGCTCTTCTTGCAGGCACACCTCATGAGTTCTAGGCACACGCTGGATACCTATTGAAAGCTTGTCCAGAATGACTCCCACTTTCCAGCCTTGAACTGCCAGCCCACAGAGTTGGGAAGTCTAATAGGTAGATGGCTCTTCTCAATCTCATGTCCTGCAGCAGCACCTCACTTATGTCATGCATGTGTTATCAGCAGACAACTTCTGGTGCATGGTAAACCATTGAATTTTACATTTGCTGAGTTGGGAATATTTACTGCTGAGCGCTTTTGGTACGAACTTCGTCTGCTGTAAATGCAGCCTTTTAAAAAACAAACAAAATAAACAAAAATGAAAAAAGATTTCTGAAGTGGCTCTGTATCTGAAAACCCTTAAATAAGTATAAGGAACAATATCACAAAGTATGATGTTTGTTGCAAGATGTGAATGATTGATTAGTGCGTCTGCAACATACGAACCCCACTATGATTGAAATACGAAAGATCTTCGATGATGAAAGTATAAATGACGTCATGTGGTCACACCTATCTCGAGAACAAAGCGTCGCTCAGAACCAGCGCCCTTCCATTATTGACTAAATGTCTTTATATCGCTTCACGCGACTTGTTTCTTCTTCATATCCATGTAGGGGAAGGGCTCCTAATAATTATGGACCGGCTCCTAATGTGGACCACCTCCTGTTCTGACAAACTAACGGCGCTAGAGCGCTCAAACAAGTTTTATTCGCTGTATTCACCCTCTCTGGATAACTTGCACATGTCAAAACGGTTGCAGAAACACAAATCTCAAAACCGTTAGGCTTTTTCTCTTTTTACATTTAGTCAAGTTTTGACTAAATGTTTTAACGTAGAGGGGGGAATCGAGACGAGGGTCGTGGTGTATGTGTGTGTGTGTGTCTGTCTGTCTGTCTGTGTGTGTGTGTGTAGAGCGATTCAGACTAAACTACTGGACCGATCTTTATGAAATTTGACATGAGAGTTCCTGGGTATGATACCCTATGACGTTTTTTTCATTTTTTTTTATAAATGTCTTTGATGACGTCATATCCGGCTTTTCGTGAAAGTTGAGGCGGCACTGTCACGCTCTCATTTTTTCAACCAAATTGGTTGAAATTTTGGTCAAGTAATCTCCTACGAAGCCCGGACTTCGGTATTGCATTTCAGCTTGGTGGCTTAAAAATTAATTAATGACTTTGGGGTCATTAAAAATCTGAAAATTGTAAAAAAAATTTTTTTTTTATAAAACGATCCAAATTTACGTTCATCTTATTCTCTATAGAGGGGGGAATCGAGACGAGGGTCGTGGTGTATGTGTGTCTGTCTGTCTGTCTGTGTGTGTGTGTAGAGCGATTCAGACTAAACTACTGGACCGATCTTTATGAAATTTGACATGAGAGTTCCTGGGTATGATATCCTCAGACTTTTTTTCATTTTTTTGATAAATGTCTTTGATGACGTCATATCCGGCTTTTCGTGAAAGTTGAGGCGGCACTGTCACGCTCTCATTTTTCAACCAAATTGGTAGAAATTTTGGTCAAGTAATCTCCTACGAAGCCCGGACTTCGGTATTGCATTTCAGCTTGGTGGCTTAAAAATTAATTAATGACTTTGGTCATTACCCAAGTAACACGTACATTGAATGCCCACTGGTTTCCCAGTGGTGAAAGAGTGGGAAGAGGATGGGAGAGTGGGACCACTCCCACCCCACAGAACTCCCACAGTCAAAGCTGTGGGAAGAAAATGGTACAGACCTGGGCCTTCCCTTAGTCTCTGGGAAATAAGCTAGCAACCAACAGAAATGGGATACAAGTGGGAATTCCCTGTTCGTCCCCACAGAGCGTGCGTGAAAAAAAATTCCGACGCTGCGAGCGGGGGCTGCGCGGGCCAGCAAATTGCCCCATCGAGATCAGTGACGTCACCGCACACGCTGTTTCTGACTTGACTCCGTTGCACTTAAATTTAAAAATCATTTAAAATACACCAACATAATTTTATATTCGTGTAATTGTTGCTGTTGTGTATATAATAACAGTTATTTCTAGAATAATTTATTTACTTAATTACGAGATGACTAAATATTTGCAAGGATTGTTTTTACTGCGGCGCTACTATTCTGCCCTGTTCTATTCCGACTGAGACTACATGCCGATCGAGAGAGTTTGAATTTTGCTACAATTAATAAGTTACCAGCGAATACTGTGAGTACGTTCCGTGCGCCTTAGTATTGCATGTGCATGAATTAAAGAGTACATCTGAAGACATCGAGTGATAAAATGGCGGATTCATATTCAACAAAGCGAAGGCGATTGCTGTCAAAGGTCGATGAACGCATGAACACGGCTTTTCCTCCACGTGGCCGCACGTGCGCTCGTAATTCAAATTCAAGTTGTGACGGTGCAAATGAGATGGATGTCGCTGGGACTAGCGGTACAGACACCGTGTGTTTCGACGAGTTTGCATGTGACAATTCTAACGCTAACAGTAGCATGGAAGAAATGATGGTACCATTGCATGAACATGATGCTGATGAAAGTGAAAGAACGGAAGAAAACTCTGATTCGTCTGAATGGGATCATTTCCTCAATCGACTCAATGAAGTGGAATCTGTGGAGGAAAATTTGGATCATCAGTCTGACACTGACAGTGATATTGAATCTGTATTTGATCCTGTGGATAAGACAGAAAAACTTCGCGCAGAGCTTGCAGCATGGTCTTCTAAGTGGAAAGTCAAAGCAAATGCCTTCACTGCACTCTTAACTTTGCTCAATGTGTTCTTTCCCTGTTTGCCTAAAGATTCAAGGACTGTCATGAAAACTCCTCGCAGCCTTGATGTAAAAGAAATTGGAGGGGGTTCCTATTTTCATTTTGGAATTGTTGCCATGCTGACTAACATTGTCCCTGCCTTTTCTCACCTTGTTTTGAGAGGAACTCGTCTCCTAATTCAAGTAAACATTGATGGTCTTCCACTTTTTAAGTCATCTGGCATTCAGTTATGGCCTATTTTGGGACGGGTTTGTCAGCCATTTCAGTCAGAACCATTTGTCATCGGTCTTTTTTGTGGGAAACAAAAACCTACCATTTTGGGCGAATATTTAGATGATTTTGTCTCTGAAATGGGCCAACTGCAACGGGGACCGATTGATGTGGGTTTGGGGGATCCAGTAAATGTGGATATTTCATGTTTCATTTGTGACGCTCCTGCCCGTGCATTTATAAAACAGGTTAAAGGACATTCTGGCTATTATGGGTGCGAAAAGTGTAAGCAAAAAGGGTCGTGGGAAGGTAGAGTTGTTTTTACTAGTATTGATGCTCCAAAACGGGAAAATGAAGATTTCCGTGTTCGTGCAGAACTTCGAGATACTAATCATCAGATAGGCGTGTCACCTCTTCTGGGTTTATCTCTTGGAATGGTATCCCAGTTCCCTTTAGATTACATGCATTTAGTGTGCTTGGGAGTTGTAAAAAGGCTTCTTAGCTACTTGATAAAAAGTCCTGTTCAGAAAGGGTTGAGACTAGGGTCAGCCGTCATTGTTGAGATTTCACAGTGTTTAAAGTCTATCAGGGAATATGTGCCCAGAGAATTTAACAGGAAGTGTCGTTCTTTAGATGAGCTAGATAGATGGAAAGCAACCGAATTCCGTCAGTTTATGCTTTACAGTGGTGTTGTTGCCATGAAAGGACGTTTGAAAGATGTTTTATACAAGCACTTTCTTTTGTTGTATGTTGCCATGTATATTCTTGCAACTCCAAGTTTTGTACGCAGTGTCCAGTGGGTTAATTATGCTAAAGACTTGCTGCGTTTATTTGTAACTCAAGCTGGTGGGTTGTATGGCAGAGAGTTTCTTTCTTACAATGTCCACAACTTGGTTCACCTTGCAGACGATGTACTCGCATATGGTAATCTTGACAGTTTTTCAGCTTTCCCGTTTGAAAATTATCTGGGTGCCTTAAAACGATTATCTGCTTCAGGCAGTCGTCCACTGGAGCAGATTGTGCGAAGATTGTTTGAGGGTCAATACGCCGGTTTAAGCCAGAAAAGAGGGAAAACCCACAAGGAAAATACCCCACTAGGGGAGCACTTTCGTGGGCCATTGGCATTGGAAGGGAACTACCAGAATGTTCGTCAGTTTCGTCAAATACATTTTAACGGTTCCTTTTATGCCGATTCTAAAGGGGATAATTGTGTCTTGATAGAAGATGCTTACTTTTTGTTACAAAACATATTGAAACAGGATGGTGTTGCTGATGAACATTTGGTAGTAGTCCAACGTTTCCATCATGTGTCAGATTTTTTTGATCACCCCATGAAATCTTCTGATTTAGGAATTGTCAAAGTCTCTTTGCGTGATCTATCAAGGCGGATTCAAACATTCAAACTGTCTGATGTAACTTGCAAGTGCTTTATGCTGCCGTACAAAGATACATTTGTACTCATTCCCTTGGCTCATTAAGAGTATTTTTCAAGAGCTGAACGTTGACAATCCAGACAGTATAGCTATCACTATGTGATATTAACAAGTTCGAAGGCCCATTTGAACATACAGAATAATAATACGTTCCTTCACTGCCCTGCTCTCTTTGCCATTGGTGTAGAAAAGAGGGAAAACCCACTGGTATTCGTCTGCAAGGTGAACCAAGCTGGTACTCTCGCAAATTGCCATTACATTGAACATCTTGGTTGTTTGTGGGTTTACGATTTTGTCTTATACATATTTGTTTTCTGTGATGTGATGTGGTTTTGAAATGATTGATTTGATTCAATAGTGAAATGTTTGAAATGCTCATTTGTGTTGTGTTTCTTGTTTTGAGTGCGTGTTGTCATCCCGCATGTGTGTGCGCGATAGCGTGTGACAATGTGAGAGTGCATGAAAGGGTACATCCTGTGCATGGAAAATCCAATACCAGACCACAAAGGCAGCTAACATCATGTTCTGTGCATAATATTAATATTGGAAATAAAACTAATATTCCAGCTAGGATTACACACTGTTTGGTTATCACATGGTAATATACATTAATTTTCTCATTAAAAAAAACCCAGCTGCATGAAAGCATCTCCGAGCAAAAAAACCACACAAACACAAACAAATTAACCCCATTTCAAAGATGGCTGCTTAAAACGAATTGTGCGATACACTTATAAATAGCACGGCTGAACTTGGCTTGATCAGATCTAATTCGAGTTTGTTTAGAATTGCTGGCTTTTTAAACTATTTTTGCAGGCTGGTATCATGATGTGGCAGTGCTTATTTGAATGTTAAATTGCTTGTTTTTACACAAAAAAAATAGATTTTCAAGATGGCGTTTGAATTCAAGAGGTATGTCCTGTGCGAGTTTGCTGATGCTGATCCCAATGACGATCAGCAAACCATCCGCTCTTTGGCGGTTATTCCCAGTGCCTGGGTTGAAATGGGGCAACTGGAAATAGGCCATTTTTCCGACATTTCGGACCTGAAAGGGGTCACTGTAGGAGTCTGGTGGCCGACAATGAAAATTGTCCCAGAGGACTTCATCATCAAGACAAAGTCTCCCAACAAAGCCACGTGGACCAGGCTTTCAGCCAAAATTGTGGCACACAGCAGTAAGTAGTTGCATGTTATTTATTTATCACCTTAAAATAATTGATTTCCACTAAAGCTGCTTGTAATTTCATTTGCCAGGTGATGGGAGACAAACTAAATTTTAAAATGAGACTTTTCACAAGCTGTGGGTTGACTGTCCAAATTTGCGGCTAAATTGGTCCAATCATGGTCCATGACTAATGAAGTGTTTAGAGGACTAATCCTTTACGCGTGACCACTATGTGGTTAGGCGTCGGCCTTGAGAGTGGGAAGTTGTGGGTTCGCATCGCGGCCGAGTCACACCAAAGACTTAACAAAATGGTAATGGCACCTGGCCTATCGGGCGCCTGACATATCGGAAACCGTGCTACTGATAGGACACGTTGGACCGGTGTCAGTATAATATGACTATTCATTAATCAGTCTTCTCTGATGCCGTCCTGCCATTGCGTGCGTGTTCAAAAGGGATGCAAAAACTCTTGTACATGTGTGCAGGTTCCTACAAAAAGGTTAAGCAGGCCTCGATGAGCATTGAGACCGACGTCGAGGTGTCTGCGTCAGAAGCTGATCGCACCTGTGGCAGAGGAATGCGACAAAAAAACCAAAAGCGGTATTTTTTAGAATTTTATGAATCATAATTATTGGTTTGTTTTTGATGAATATTTATTCATTTAACTGGAGGTATTTTTCATAAATATTTCAGAGCATGAAAACAGTTATTAATACCATTCGAAAGGGAGGCTGGCGCAGTCTGTTTTGTTATGAGTATGTCATTGACTAGCTTGCCGTTCAGACATTAAAGTTGAACAAATTTGAGTAAATATTTTTTTTTATTTGTTTCCCAATTTTAGGTCCCATTTTTCATCCAGCGATGAGAGTGAATTTGAGGATTTGCCTGGCAGTGACGTGTCGCTGACAACCCCCTCGGCTTCAGTGCCGCAACCGCCCTCCAAAAAGCCATGCAGGATGCCGGTGAGGGTGAATGTTAGGCAGCTAGAAACAATTGATGCAGGTGTGCTGCGTCAGTTTTCCGTCTCCTCGCCTGTCGCAAGTTCCTCGCCTGTCGCAAGTTCCTCGCCTGTCGCGAGTTCCTCGACTGCCAATGCGAGTTCCCGTGCTCGACAGCAGCCTATATATGCTGTGCGTGACAACAAGGTCACCAACATCAATGCACTCGTGCAGAGACCACAGCAGGGTATGTTTGATTGATTTTCTTTGTTATATAGGTTATGAAAGAAATGAAACATTTGTTCCTTCATAGATATCCATTCCATCCTATCAAATAGTATTTTTTCCTCCCTCATGCCTACATTATTGTTTCATTTACCGTCACATTTATTATTGTTGTCTTCCTCGCAAACTGGTCATATGTAAATGCTTTTTAAAAAGAAGAGTTTAGGTATTGCTTGACCTGTGACACTTTAAAAAAAAATCAATCAAACTGATTCAAAGTAATTTATTATTACAATTATTTTGTTCTACCATATGTGATTTTTTTAATTCCTTGGTGTTTTCGTATATTTTATTTGATATTTTTTGCTTTCTGTCCTATAGATTATTTGATGTTAAAACTATGTAAGTATTCCTAATATACATGTTATGATGTTAAACTTATTTTTTTTACATATATTCTAGAGGTGTACCGAGTGATTTTTTCTATGCTGGAAAAAGTTATGGAAAAACAGGACGCTATTTATGACCTGGTCGCCAACAGCCAGGAGCAGGCCTCCCGCAGACAGGAAGGAGCCAGGGCATCTCTTCCTCGAGGGTTTTCTTACCCTTTGGATACCCTCGAGGAAATCAATCGGTTGGAAACCAGCCTTGGTGACGAGTCTGTGAGGACTTCCATGGTTAGTGTTTTGAATACACACACTTTTTTTCTATATTTGGTGTTACATTCATACACTACTCAGGGGTGGGCTTTATTCTGAAGCTGCAATTCTAAGTAATCCGATTTCCTAAATCAAAGAAAAAAATCAATGCAATATTCAGGCTTTATAAACACTTAATTTTAACAAATCATTTTTTTTGTAATTAAAAATATAATCTTCTTTAAAATAACCAGGGTTTAAACTGTTTAAGTTTAAATAATATTTGTTTTCATTTTCTTTTAACCAGATTTTATTTGTCCCAGATAAGTTACCTGGCCACTGTGGGTGGCAAATCGAAAGAGGAATTGCTCCGCCACATCCTGAAAAAGGTGTTCAAGGGCTCTGTGGCGGTCCAGTTCAACCTCACTGGTGGGGGCAAGCTGGCAAAGCAGTCCTTCAAAAAACTTCATTTGTATGAAGTTGTGTATGGTAAGCAGAATTATATAGTTGTTTAAAAAAAAGTGTATCCAATATACTTGCTTGTGTAAATAAATCTGTTTAAAATTACGACTGACCATCTGAAAAAAGTTTCTAAAGGCAAAGTTGCTATTGAATGAAACACTTGTAAAATGTATAGTGATCTTTGCTTCTCTGTAATGAACTCCTATCTGCAACACAGTTGATATTGTACTCATGTTCCTCTTCATTTTAATTTCCAGCTGCAGTGAAGTCCAAATATAAGGAGGGGGCCAGTGACAGCGAGCTGGATAAAATCTTGGGCCGCACGCTGCAAGATGCACGGGACTGGGAGGGGAAAAGGAAGACAACCACCCCAGTCCGGGTGCAAGTTGCAGAGCAGATGGAATTAGTGTTAGAAAATTCCAGTGATGAAAATTAGTGTGTGTGTGTGCGTGAATATGTATTTGCTGTGTGCATATGATTTGTTTGTTTGTTTTTCTCCTCTAGATATGTTCATGACTGTGTGGGTGATTTTTGTGACTATTTTTGTTTTATTTTCACTACATGTACTTGGTTTTTGAATTTCTTAAATATGACTATGCATAAAATGAAGGAAAAGAAAATATATATAAGAGGCAATAAGCCCAAATGTGGAAGACTACTGGGTGTAGAGGTAATTTTAAAATCACTCATCCTTATGCTTCCTCATTTGGCACTGAGTCCCAAAGTTTGTTCCAGGATTATGTGTTATGCAATCATTTTAACACTCGATCGCTGTAATCCCTGATCCCACTCGTTTCCCATCTGAATTCCCCTCGCTTCCCCCCCTGATCCCACTCGTTTCCCATCTGAATTCCCCTCGCTTCCCCCCCTGATCCCACTTGTTTCCCACCTGAATTCCACTCGCTTCCCACCCTGATCCCACTTGTTTCCCACCTGAATTCCACTCGCTTCCCACCCTGATCCCACTGGCTTCCCACCCTGATCCCACTCGCTTCCCCCCCTGATCCCACTCGCTTCCCACTCGTTTCCCATCCCACTCGTTTCCCACCCTGATCCCACTCGTTTCCCACCCTGATCCCACTCGCTTCCCACCCGGATCCCTCTCTGATCCCTCTCGTTTCCCACTCGTTTCTCACCCTGATCCCACCCTGATCCCACTCGTTTCCCACCCTGATCTCACTCGTTTCCCACCCTGATCCCACTCGTTTCCCATCCCACTCGTTTCCCACTCGTGTTCCACCCTGATCCCACTTGTTTCCCACCTGAATCCCACCCTGATCCCACTAGCTTCCCACTTAAATCACACTCGTTTTCCACTCGTGTCCCACCCGTTTCCCACTGGTGTCCCTCTGGTGTCCCATTTACTTCCCACTCGGCTCCCACTGGAAGTCGTAATCAAATCCCACATGGAGCCCATGTGGGATTTCCCACAACGTCACCATGCGGGATCCCACTTGGGGCCCACATGGGGTCCGTGTGGGAAGGTTACTTGGGTAAATATCTGAAAATTGTAAAAAAAAATGTTTTTTTATAAAACGATCCAAATTTACGTTCATCTTATTCTCCATCATTTTCTGATTCCAAAAACATATAAATATGTTATATTTGGATTAAAAACAAGCTCTGAAAATTAAAAATATAAAAAATTATGATCAAAATTAAATTTTCGAAATCAATTTAAAAACACTTTCATCTTATTCCTTGTCGGTTCCTGATTCCAAAAACATATAGATATGATATGTTTGGATTGAAAACACGCTCAGAAAGTTAAAACGAAGAGAGGTACAGAAAAGCGTGCTATCCTTCTCAGCGCAACTACTACCCCGCTCTTCTTGTCAATTTCACTGCCTTTGCCATGAGCGGTGGACTGACGATGCTACGAGTATACGGTCTTGCTGCGTTGCATTGCGTTCAGTTTCATTCTGTGAGTTCGACAGCTACTTGACTTAATGTTGTATTTTCGCCTTACGCGACTTGTTTTCACTTTTGGCAGCGTTCACTCTAAATGTGCCGCCTAAAACGGACTCGTTTCTGTCCACAGCCAAAGCTTTTATCACACACAAATTGCTATATATGACAGCTAAGTCCGTATTTGTTACATTTTAGAAGTGTTGACCCCGAGTTTCTGCTGCAAACAAAAAATAATAGCAACATTTCAAAGTATGTGCGAGTCCCCTAATATGGACCACCTTCAACAAATCGAAGAAAATAAAAACTAAAGGATATTTTCATTAATTCATTAAGAAGCTTGCTGTAAATAATCTATAACTAGGCCTCGAGATTAAACAAAAATATAACAAAAAGTCTTCTGTTCGTGGAAGTTGATAATTTCACTTATTTTCACTCTGTTTTTGATAAGCTTCTTTAGTTTCCTGGCGTGCTTCAAATAATGGTCTGATCAACCCGAAACAGATAAATATAAAGCATATTCTAATTAGTCTGACTTGTACACTAAGTTGTATCATGTTATTTTGAAGTATAAGGGGCTTTTTACAGTGATTCGTGAAGGTCGCTTCACTGGTCCATATTAGGCGCCCAGGCTCCTAATATGGACCATTTGTGATTTTTTCTGTATTTAATTTTTGCTGAATGTCTATCAAAGCTATTTCACTCTAATTAGGCCTAACGGTTAACCTAAGAGAGAAGGACTACCAAACACAAAATGAAACTTCTTCGCAAGAAAACAAGCTAGTTATCAGCATGAAACAAAAAGTGGTCCATATTAGGAGCCCTTCCCCTACATTGATCCAATGTTCTTCCCGAATATCTTTTTGTTTTTTCATGTGTTTGTCTATCTGTCCGTCTGTGAGACAAAAGTCTGTCTGTTCACCAATCAGCATTTTATTTAGTTATTATGTTTTGTATATAAAAAAGATAATTACTTCGAAAAAAAGACATTGATCCTCTCTCTCTCTCTCTCATTTTCTCTCTCTCTCTCCACACAAGAATCCGTGTGTGAGCGCGAGCGTACGTTTGTGTGTGTGTTTGTGTGAGAGAGAGAGAGAGAGAGAGAGAGAGAGAGAGAGAGAGAGAGAGAGAGAGAGAGAGAGAGAGAGAGAGAGAGCTGAGTGTGTGTGTGGATGTGTTTGCAGAGATGGTTATGCTTATTTCTTCTGTAAATTATATCCCCTTGTCAAAAGGGCTTTTAAAGCTGAGGACAATAAACTCTCAAAGCGTCAAAGCGTCTCTCCACAACCCCTCGCCCTTTCTCTCTCTCTCATTCTCTCTCCCCCCTCTCTCTCTCCACAACCCCCCGCCCTTTCTCTCTCTCTCATTCTCTCACCCCCCTCTCTCTCTCCACAACCCCCCGCCCTTTCTCTCTCTCTCATTCTCTCTCCCCCCTCTCTCTCTCCACAACCCCCCGCCCTTTCTCTCTCTCTCATTCCCTCTCCCCCCTCTCTCTCTCCACAACCCCCCGCCCTTTCTCTCTCTCTCATTCTCTCTCCCCCCTCTCTCTCTCCACAACCCCTCGCCCTTTCTCTCTCTCTCATTCTCTCTCCCCCCTCTCTCTCTCCACAACCCCCCGCCCTTTCTCTCTCTCTCACTCGCCGGCGCTATTTCCGTTTCTTTTTTCCTTTGGATTTGGATTTAACTTTCGGTCTCTTCTTTGCCTTCGGTTTTTTTTTCTTTTTCTTTTTCTTCGCTTTGTCTTTGCCTTTCTTCTTGCCTTTCTTGCCTTTATCTTTCTTGTCCTTTTTTTTCTTTTTGTCCTTCTTGTCCTTCTTGTCCTTTTTGTCTTTTTTGTCTTTCTTGTCCTTTTTGTCTTTCTTGTCCTTTTTGTCTTTCTTCTTGTCATCCGTTTTGTCTTTCTTTCCTCGTTTGTCGTCTCCTCCACCTCGACCATCTCCCCCTTCGTCACCCCCGCCCCCACCTCCACCCCCGCCTTCACTCCCACCCCCACCCCCACCGGCAGGTCCGTTGTCGTCGCGGCCGGCGTTGTGCCAGCCCTCATTGCCGGCGTCACCACCATCACCACCACCGCTGCCATCGTCGGATTCACCTTGGAGAGAGGATGATGAGAAATGAGTGAGCAACAGAGACAGAAATGATGATGGTGATGATAAGAGACAGAGACCGGGAGACAAACAGATTGAGTGAGACAGACAGAAACGGACAGATTGAGACTGAGGGAGAATCAGAGAGAGAGAGAGAGAGAGAGAAAGAGAGAGAGAGAGCGACCGACAGACAGACAGACACAGAGACAGACACAGAGACAGACACAGAGATAGAGAGATCCCTGCGCCTTGAGTCCGAGTCTGGAGATACACGCGCGATATAAGACTTCATATAATAATAAAGAGAAACTGAGAGAGACAGACAAACACAAGGAGAAATCAAATAAAACCAAATCAAATCATTTCAAATTTTATTTTACGAGGGTTGTGGCATAAGCATTACAAACGAGCATTTTACCAACAAGCCCTCTCGCCCAGAGAGGGACAACTTTAAGCACATATATACACGGACAGAGATGATGATGATGATGAAGAGGATGATGATGATGGAACTTTATTTTACAAGGATAGAGGTTTAAGGCTACGCCTTTTCTTACTACCTGTCCTTACATCCGAATAATACGGAGAGAGAGAAAGAGAGAGAGAGAGAGAGAGAGAGAGAGAGAGAGAGAGCGAGAGAGAGAATTGAATTGAATTGAATTGAATTGAATTGAATTGAACTTGATTTAACAAGGATTAAGATTTAAGGCTACGCCTTTTCTTACAATCTGTCCTTGGGACGCACAGATACACAATGATACAATTAAAAAGTTAAAAAGTTTACCAACAAAAGGAGGTCAGAAAACTTCAGCACGTGCACGTGATGATAAAGATGAGAGAGAGAGAGATCAAATCAAATCAAATCAAATCAAATTTTATTTTACGAGGGTTGTGGCATAAGCAATATAAACGAGCTTCTTTTCAACCAGCCCTCGCCCAGAGAGGGAGAGAGAGAGAGAGAGAGAGAGAGAGAGAGAGAGAGAGAGAGAGAGAGAGAGAGAGAGAACAAGAACAAGAACAAGAACAATTCTTTATTTAACGAGAGTAATAGAGTAAACAGTGATCTGCTTTTTTACATCTGGCCCTCGCCCTATAGAGGGACTAGTCTAAAATAAGCAAGTAAAGAAAACTACTGCTACATGATTATAATAAAATGAAAGTAAGAACATATCATCAATTTACATACAATACATTGCTTAAATGAAAAATGTAAGTTCATTTGACATGAGTTAAGAATTATAGAGTAGATTGCACTGACGCAACAAAGCTGTAAATGCCATGCCCATTGACATACACTGCATTCGAAAAAATCAGAAAAAAATGTAAGTTCATTTGACATGAGTTAAGAATTATAGAGTAGATTGCACTGACGCAACAAAGCTGTAAATGCCATGCCCATTGACATACACGGCATTCGAAAAAATCAGAATTTAAAAAAAAAAAAAATATATAGAGGTTACAACACGAGTGTTTTTTTTATATGGCTTGTATTTCAGTCAAGACCCAGCGGATGTATATTATTATTATTATTATGATCATTTTTATGCGCCTAATCTAGATATAGCCCTAGGCGCTTACATATTAATTTCTGCCGTTTGAAATGGAATTTTTTACAGACAGACAGACAAACAGACATTTTTTACACACAATATATAATGCATTCACATCGGCCAGTGAAGCTCAGTAGCCTATTAGGCGAGCATTCACCTTTCACGGCCTTTATTCCAAGTCAAACGGGTATTTGGTGGACATTTTTATCTATGCCGATACAATTTTGCCAGGAAAGACCCTTTTGTCAATCGTGGGATCTTTAACGTGCACACCCCAATGTAGTGTACACGAAGGGACCTCGGTTTTTCGTCTCATCCGAAAGACTAGCACTTGAACCCACCACCTAGGTTAGGAAAGGGGGGAGAAAATTGCGGCCTGACCCAGGGTCGAACACGCAACCTCTCGCTTCCGAGCGCAAGTGCGTTACCACTCGGCCACCCAGTCCCCATATCAAGGGACTCACGAGCCTCTGGAGCCTCTGGCGAGTGAGTCCCTTTGATATTCCCGCTGGGTCTTGACTGAAATACAAGCCATATACAAAATCACGAGTGTTGTAAACTGTATATCCCATGAAGATCCAAAAGACAACGTGTGACGGAAACATCAAGCTTTAGTTGTCTGTTCAGATGAGGCACCTCTGCACATACATTATTCTATACATTAGTCTGTTGATCTATGTCAAGTCGGTGCATAATGGTGGCTTGGTTGTCCCCGTCAGCTGAAAGCCTCTTACACGGATTTGACTGAATACCTAGTGGTTATACACGCATCTCCTGAGATCTTGGACACCTTCATCGTCTATAAGGGCCTACTGCACCATACAGTAAGATCTACTTTTGTGTGGGGTGTCTCAAGTGTGTCGTGCTTTCGTCACACGCATTTTAATTTCTGTTGGTAAATTCCAGTGTAGCGTTAAGCTGAACAGTGATGATCTTTCAGAGAGACCTCATTTGAACTCGGAGAAAGGACTGTGCTCTTCGTTATTTGCGATTCGAAACCTCCAGTCGAGCTTCGACGGATTGACTGTGCGGAGTGACTCCCCTTGAATTGACTACCCCCCGAAGGACTCTACGGTTAGCACATTTTCAAAATAAATGTGGCATATTTCTCGTGTAGATTGAGTAGATTGAGAGAGAGAGAGAGAGAGAGAGAGAGAGAGAGAGAGAGAGAGAGAGAGAGAGAGAGAGAGAGAGAGAGAGAGAACAATAACAAGAACAAATCTTTAATTGTCTCAGGCCACAGCCCTTTACAATAGTGGTTAAAAATCAGCAATATTATCTGCACAGTTATAAATAAGTAAAAAAAAAGTTAAAAAATATATTAAAACCCGTGTCATTGATGACATATCACTGAATCCGATTAATAAGGGGTATTGTACAAGTTGGCTATTGCTACCCAAAGAAGCGGAGCTAAAAGCCGAAATCTATCAAAACAAGAATACAGAGTTATCTCCCATATGCTTTACGCTAGTGTTTCTGATAAAAGACGTAAGACAAACGTGATTGTAGAATGGCCGACTTTGACAGTGATCTCCGTTCTGTTCTTCACAGTTATGATAAAGACATCGTCAAAACAAGTCGAAATTTTGAGACTGCTGTGGGAAGGAGGCCGTGATATTGTTGCAACACTCCCAACTGGTTACGGAAAAAAGTATCGTCTGCCATTTTGTTATGATCACGTGACAAAGTTGATTATCACGTGACGCTTTTGCCATATTTAGAGTTGTTTGCACAGTAAATACATCCGCGAAAGATAGCTCGCTTGAAAGTGTCTTACATAACAATTCCTTTCTAAATTTAAAAATTACACAACACCATGAAACATTATTATTGACGATCGCGAATCTGCTTATATAAATAACACATTACGAAAAGCTCTAAATATGTAAAAAACATCGATTTCCTCTCCAGAGAAGAAAAACAAAGGCATCCTGTCAGGGATAAATGAGACCCGAAGGGAAGTAACTCATCATAGTTTTGACCTGAGTTCAGGATGATTCGCTGATTGACTTTCAGCTCGGAAGTCGATCTGCGCATGCGCGCACACCATATCCGTATACACACGCGAACGTCATTTCCAATTGGTTGAACGTCTCAAACAGCGATATTTCTCTCAACTCTGCCTCTAAAAGATAAATTCGGCAGGAATCCATCATGCAAGAGGCAGAGGAAGTTATAACTTGCGGCAGATCGAGCAGCGAAGAAGAATAAGCGAGCAATCGGTGTGAATGTTGAGTCCGCGATGCCTGAATAATAGGTAGGACGTCGACAGGCCTTGTTTATCTCACTTAAACTACTCACTTATCGCTCCCCCCCCCCCCCGCCGCAAATCAAGAGCACACGATAATCCCAAAGAAATGACACTCCTCTTTCTCTCCCTGTTATTACTTACAGTTATACTCACACACCTGCGCGCGCACACACTCACATACACCTGACACACACGCAATCACTCTCGTGCGCACATACATCACACATAGCCAAGTCATGTATTGATTTTGGGCAAATAACGTGGGCAGTTTATTCAAGAGAATACCATCTGACAATGAGAGATATCATTGTGCAGTGATAAGTCCACGACAAAAAACAACAAACATTTGGTTACACTAACAACAAACACAAGGAGCCCTCACTCAAAAATTTAACACCGTGAATAATGATTACATAACAAGGTTCGAGTCGCTTCATGCACAACCTCACTTCAAGTGAAGGCACAAACAGGCATGCATTTGCCTCAAAATTAAAAACATCATGCAACGGATTGCTAACAAAATACAACGGTGGATGCCGGGGATGGATGGGGGGTAAGAAATAGTTGGCATATGCCCGCTGCGCCGCGCTGGTAAGGACTGACCACAATAAATTTTAAGGGGCTTATTGTCCGTCAGGTCTTAATTGCCTATATTGGACATGAATTGGTTTATACGATTCGAGTTTTACGCCCTCACGGCTTTTTGATGTTTGCGTGTTTAGGTGGTATCAGCCATCTGCACTTATGGTAGAATGACCAAGATCTTTTACGTGCCATTGTGGTGACACGGGGGTGGGAGATGGATACCGTCTCTGGGTCTGCACATAAAGTTGACCCGTGTCCGTCCCGGCCCGGATTCGAACCAGCGACCTCTCGATCACAAGTCCAGTGCTCTACCACCTGAGCTACCCGGGCCCCCTGACCACAATGTGTTGCTCTCCCGTTCTTATAGACCCCCGCTGATGCATCACACGTGCAAGCCCCCCGGCAACATGGACATTGCGGCTGGGCTCTTCTCCTTGACTTTCACAAGTCCTCCTCTCCCCTCTCTTTCTAATTACGGGCCCAAGTGTTGATATCCTGCTTTACTACCCTCTCTTCCCTACCTGCCAACACTGATCCCTTTAGGCCTACCTCAAGTATCTAACATCCTCCTCCTCCACCCACGGCTAATCTGTCTCGTTTAAATAGAGTTTATCTGACGCTGTCCGCTCTATCTCTATCTCTAAACTCACACTTAAACTACTCACTTATCGCTCCCCCCCCCCCCCCCGCGCAAATCAAGAGCACACGATAATCCCAAAGAAATGACACTCCTCTTTCTCTCCCTCTTATTACTAACAGTTATACTCACACACCTGCGCGCGCACACACTCACATACACCTGACACACACGCAATCACTCTCGTGCGCACATACATCACACATAGCCAAGTCATGTATTGATTTTGGGCAAATAACAAGGGCAGTTTATTCAAGAGAATACCATCTGACAATGAGAGATATCATTGTGCAGTGACAAGTCCCAAATTAGAGGTACTACTCGTTATTCAGCCCAACTAAAGACAGTATACTAGGTTAGAGGTGGGAGGTTTAGGATTGTTGTGATGTTATACATGAAGGAGTTGCCTGGGCTACATGTGATCTGTAAGATGATCTTTTGTGGCAGCTGGTCTAAGTAGCCTAAGTACGCGTTGCTTTTCCAATCACCCATCACCTTGACAATTTCCCCCGGCACACTCAACGCCCACGCGGCACCACCCCGCCGAAAGCTGTGGCTGGAGAAGTTTCCCCCAGCAACAGCGGTAGTCAAGCGCAGTTTCTTATTAAAGTCTGATCCTTTCATCGGGAAGACCTGCGCCTTGGGGTCCATCGGCCCCAACAAAGGTAACACAGCGGTCACGGCAGACACTGGACACAAGGGATGGAGTGACATTGCCGGGAGCTTAATTTCAACAGAGCGCTCTTTACGCTGAATCGTTTTGCTCCATTGGAGCGTTATTGACATGCCCGTACCCAGAATAACCACCTGGTCTCGTGTGAGCTGCTTACAAGGATCGAAGTTCCCGTTGTCCTGAAACAAGTTCGATCTCCGGAGAACTCCGAAAAAAAAGCACCAAACACGCAGCCCAGAACACAATATCTTGCCTACACTCAAGGTCCAGCTGGCTTTTTATTATGTGTAGTAATTCAGGGGTGATTGGGGTTTTCTTATCAGTGGCACACCCCTTGCATTTTTCGATGCCCTTAAGTGTTGTCTGGACGTACCACGAGTCCCTGAATGGGTGCAGCAAGCCGCTTTCAAGATGAAGAATGCGAATAATGTTGATGTATTGCTTGATGGAGGACGGTTTCAAACGTCGGGCTAGGTACGCTGCGTATTGCGCAACAGTCTGCTCGTTCACAGGCACTGGCATTATGTCCATCTCCCCACAGAAACGTAAATACGAGGTAAGGTGGGTGCGGTAAGTCTTCTTAGTGTTATCAGAAAAAGGCACTTGCTCTGTAATCCAACACTTCTGCCGTCAGTTGCGCCCCTAATGGGGGCTGCTGGTCTGAAAAACAAGGAACAACAGGGCTTGGTCAGACATAATTATGGTCACACAGGTTGATGTCGGGGGGTCTCCCCCGGTGCCAGAATGTCAACAGACGCACTAAGTCTTCGCGCCGTCTGGGCTCATGGAGGCGGGAAATTGTGTCAGCCATGATGTTTACACTACCAGCCACATGTATCGCCGCGATTTTGCAGTTCACTTTTGCACATTCCCACGCCATTTTACGGAGCAGACTGTTCACATACTTATTAGTCGATCTGCCCTTATTAATGATAGCTTTTGCGACAGTACTATCGGTATGAATAATCACTTCTTGTCCGCACCACATCGGAGCCCATCGTGTCACTGCTTGCACCACAGCGCACACTTCTTTATAGTTAATATGTAGCTCCTTTGCTGCCTGCATGTCTTTTTCAAAGATGGTGTACTGCCAGTCACCTTGCCAAAAGGCACCCGCTGCAATATTACATGCATCTACATGAACATGCTGTTTTGCATTGTGAAAATAATATACTGTGCCGTTAAATACATGCATAAAAGAAAGCCACCATTGTACATCCTTATGAAATTCGCCAGATAGTTTCGCTTTGTGTCGCTGCTGCTGAAGGGGTTTAATCGTGTCCAGTATCCGCCGCAGAAAGAATTTTCCTCCTCTGACAGCCTGACAGGCCCAATTAAGGGACCCCGCTATGCTTTGTAGCTGAGTTTTTGTCGCGCGCTTCTTTCCTCGGATCTGGAGGAGTCGCTGCCGCAGTTGCTGCAACTTGTCACTTCCAAGTGACAGGGTGTTGTTTCGCGTGTCGATGTCGACACCGAGAAACGTGATACGTTGAGTAGGCCCCACCACCTTCTTCCAGCTAATGTTGAAACCCAGTTCCCTCAATAATCTAATTAAAGACAGTAACATGTCATTGCACTCTTGTCTGGTAGCTGCTACCAGAAGAAAATCATCAATATACGCTAACACACCTGGCATGCCTTTCCGTGCCATGCATCTGCGAATAGCTTGCGACAGGCGATGGAAGTGTGACGGCCCTACATTGCTGCCAAAAGGCAGCCGACTGTCAAAGAGATAAGTAGGTTTCTTTTCACCTGTGAAATGCCATTTCAGCCCAGTCATACAATAATCGTCCGGACTGATGCATACTGACCGATAGGCGGACTGCAAGTCTACTTTTGCACACCAATACCCTGTCTTCGCTAGGGCGCACGCGTCAGATACGGTTTGAAATTTAGCTGACTCAGGTATAGAATAGTCGTTCATTGCCCTACCTGTGGGTTTGCTAGCGTCATGGATCAACCTGATGCTGCCATCATCCTTGGGAATCGCAGCGATAGCGCTTACCACAGTTGGTTTTCTACTAGCTACAATGTAATAACCTTTTTCTATCTGATCTAATAGCTCTTTTTCCACAGCTTTATGGTGTTCGTTCGATGACCTATGTTTGCTCTACGTCTAGTACGCCTGCCCTACTCTCTTCTGTTACACGGAAACCGTTTCTTATGCCATCTAATAAAAAGGTTTTGTCGTGATCGCCTTCTAGCACCTTGTGCCACATTTGAGATTTAGCATTAATGGAATCACTATTTCCGAGAAATTCGCACTTATTGGAATCTAGCTGAGGGAACGGGCTGTTGAAGGTGGGGCCTACCGTTTTGTCGGCAATTCGCTGCGCTGTGTCCTAGGCTGGGGAGGTGGTAGCTGTCACTTTGTGGTCCTTGCCGGGGTGGCCCATGCCGCAGGTGTCGCAGACGTGGAGGAATCTGCAGAGGGACCCATAGGGACAGTCGCCTTTGTTGGTATACAATAAGCACACTTCCTTCCCGTTGGGTCCCGCTGGTCGCCGGGAACCGCCGCTGGCCGTCGTAGCCTTGCCGCCCTTGTTGTCTTGGACGCCTTGCTGGAGCCGGTCCCGCAGGATCACCGTGGACAGGTGGGGGTTGGGGGTTCCCCACTTGAATCCGCTGGACGACTGGCGCCTTCTGTACTCGTCGTCATACAGAAGCACCGACTGCCACAAGTATCTGGCCCCCAGCTCGCCTATCATCTCTGTGTACCGGAGGTAGGCGGTCGAGTCAAACCCGGGCTTCTCAGCAATCAACCTCGCCATGATGCGTGCGTTTGCCACAATCCAGTGGCAGGGGGAGACTTTGTCAAGTTTTGGTCTCTGGTTGAGTTTTAGGATGACACCTCCCCCGAGTGTCACCTCTTCCTCGGCCGCCATCGACCCCGGCACAAAATCCAGAATGGAAAGATAGGAGGTCTCACCTGTTGGTTGCAGTGACAAGCCGCCTAACAGTCCCTGGAGTGGTTCCACGCTTTTTTCCTCAGTCACCCGCTGGGATAGTGGCCCTCCCCCGCTTCGCTTTTGCAGGGCCGCCACTGCTACTCTCAGCGCTACGTAGTGGCCACGCTTGAGACCCAGGCCCTCCAAATCCTGGGCAGTCACATTACTCAGCACATTGAGGGTGTTCAACTCCTCATCCTGGAGAACTTTAACCACCGTTAAAGGCAGATCTGTCGCCCACGCTCCAAATTCGAAGTCCATATTGCAGTAAGAAATAGTTGGCATATGCCCGCTGCGCCGCGCTGGTAAGGACTGACCACAATGTGTTGCTCTCCCGTTCTTATAGACCCCCGCTGATGCATCACACGTGCAAGCCCCCCGGAAACATGGACATTGCGGCTGGGCTCTTCTCCTTGACTTTCACAAGTCCTCCTCTCCCCTCTCTTTCTAATTACGGGCCCAAGTGTTGATATCCTGCTTTACTACCCTCTCTTCCCTACCTGCCAACACTGATCCCTTTAGGCCTACCTCAAGTATCTAACATCCTCCTCCTCCACCCACGGCTAATCTGTCTCGTTTAAATAGAGTTTATCTGACGCTGTCCGCTCTATCTAAACTCACACATAAACTCCACCCTTACACCCTAAAATACTTCTAATCGAAATTTGGACGCTATCTTCGTCCATCTTCCACTCATGTATCTAATTCGTGGTGCTTTAGATATTTGCTTCGTCGCAAAATCTAACTAAGAAATAGTTGGCATATGCCCGCTGCGCCGCGCTGGTAAGGACTGACCACAATGTGTTGCTCTCCCGTTCTTATAGACCCCCGCTGATGCATCACACGTGCAAGCCCCCCGGAAACATGGACATTGCGGCTGGGCTCTTCTCCTTGACTTTCACAAGTCCTCCTCTCCCCTCTCTTTCTAATTACGGGCCCAAGTGTTGATATCCTGCTTTACTACCCTCTCTTCCCTACCTGCCAACACTGATCCCTTTAGGCCTACCTCAAGTATCTAACATCCTCCTCCTCCACCCACGGCTAATCTGTCTCGTTTAAATAGAGTTTATCTGACGCTGTCCGCTCTATCTAAACTCACACATAAACTCCACCCTTACACCCTAAAATACTTCTAATCGAAATTTGGACGCTATCTTCGTCTATCTTCCACTCATGTATCTAATTCGTGGTGCTTTAGATATTTGCTTCGTCGCAAAATCTAACTTTTCTCATTCAAGGGACGTAACAACTCGTCGCGTTATCGAGTGAATCGATTTTCTGTCGGATTTCATCCCAAATCTGCTTTACTAATGCTGATGGGGTCTATGTCGACCAAAAGAGCGGGATTCCCTGTAGGTGGAGTTCCTGGAGGGGGATTCCCTGTATACAGGGTGGAGTTTTTCAATAAAACTTGCAAACCATACTCGAATTTCTAAGAAATATCAAAAAAGATTGAAAAACATCCAATTTTACCGATGTCGCCAAGCATCACGTGACTTTCAGCGATATCAGCGACACGCTACAGGAACTAAATCCTGTGGTAATCCCCCTCCAGGAACTCCACCTACAGGGAATCCCACTCTTTTAGTCGACATAGAACCCATCAGCTTTACTAATAAGAACTTGATATTCTTTTCCCCCTCTAGATCATTGTACCCCTTGAAATTGTTAGAAAAGCATCCAGTCTATAGAGTTTATTTTGGCAGAAGCCCGACTGACGTCCTACCCATAGCCGCATGAGTTTCGGAAGAAATAAGGATAAACTTCGAAGCGATTTCGGATCAAATCTCGGCCAGTTTTTGTGTGATGGGAACAAGAATAAAGCAGAAACCAGTGCCCGTATGCTTATGGGGGAAGTTCGCGAAAACTCCCGAAGTTTTGAGTGACATCGGAAGAACTTGCCTCACTTTCGTATGCATGGGCCGGAAGAAGGGCTTACTTCGAAGCAAAGCGAGGAAGTAATTGATGGTAGTTTGCGACAACTTCCTACGTTTTGAGCGACATCGGAAGTACATCCTCAATTTCGCATGCATGGGACGGAAAAAGTGCTTACTTTTGAAGCAAGCGAGGAAGTAAATGAGGGTAATTGTACTACAGCGAAACCCAGGAGTAAACACGCTGCTTCCAAAGTTTCTCAGTGCAAAATAGCAGGGCTTTTCTTCGGTTTTTCATATAAAACCGATCTAACGCAAAAGAAAGTCCCAAAGAGAGAAAATAGAAAGAAAAGTCGTATCTCGTGCGTGCATTTCGTGTAAATTTCCCTGAATACAAACCTGAGTTGCCAGCTTTGACTTTTGTTCGTTCTGGGTCATGGCCACCACTCTTAAAATTTCATCCCCGCTTATAGGAGGAGGTGTTTCTATGTAAATGGGCGTCTGTGTGTGAGTGTGTGTTTGTGTGAGAGTGTGCGTGTGCGTGTGTGTGTGTGGGTGTGTGTGTGTGCGTGCGTGCGTGCGTGCGTGTGTAGGTGTGCGTCTGTTCATTCATTCATTCGTTTGCAGTGCACGCGCGCACATGTGTGTGTGTGTGGGGGGAAGGGTGTGTGTTTGTGTGTGTGTGTGTGTGTGAAAGTGTTTGTATGTATTTGTGCGAGTGCCTGTGTGTGCGGGTATAATTGTGCGTTTGTTTGTGTGCGCGTGCGTGTGTGTGTGTGTGTGTGTGTGTGTGTGTGTTCAACGGTGTGTGTGTGTGTGTGCACCCCCGCCCCCCTCACACACACACACACACACACACACACACACACACACACACACACACACACACTATTATGAGCTGATTATTTGCGCCTCGATATTTTATTTATTTTCTTACGTTTTATGTTGTTTGTTGTGATTCACCACACCCGAGTTTCTCGAAATTGAGATAATAAAGTGTTCTATGTCTAACACACATGCACACACGCGCGTAGGATAAAAAATCCAATCTTGACTTTCAACTTTACATAAACATACATCCTGTTCACAATTAACGAGGACAAACATAATTTACTAACACCTAAGTACAACAATTTATCTTTTGTAAAAATTTGGACACACATTTTCCCAAATAATATGAAAGTTACTAATTAAACTTATCTTCCTTTCACTACACCTTATATCTTGATTCCCTCAAAAACTTGAGTTCTGCCTTTTTAAATTGACCAGTAGCCCAAAACTTTCGCTCTAACCAAACAGTTTTACTGATACACAATCATTAAAAAAAAAAGAGCTTTAACATGACCGACTTCGCTTCCACATAAACAAAAAAAGTTTTATTCTCCCCAACATTCTGGTCAACAAAATCATTGTTACAGACAGTCATTCAATTTCAAGACAATCATCACAGCTTTGAACAGACCATTTCGTTCAACCAGTCAAAAACAACAACTATAGTAAAAGCTACAGCGCGATCAACGTTCGCCCATTTACGAACTCACGATGAGATTTGTTTCTTCTGGTCACCAATCCTACCGTTTACAAACGCATGCGCACTAATTGGGATTCCCCCAATTTCCTCGACCTTGACCTCAGGACTCTCGAAGCCACAACTTCGGCGTTTAAGTTAGCTCGTGCATACCGAGTAGCTGGCAACTTTGCTTCCGAAGTTCCCACTTTCAATGTTAATTTCATCATTTATACGACGATATCGCATCTTAAAGGTCCTTACCCATCTAAAAGAAACCTCCAACGCATGCTACAATTGCATGACATTCTGGTTTTAAAGGCAGCTCATTGGGAAATGAGCTCAGACACAATATCGAAGACGTGAAATGCGTCAATCGAGCAACTGTTGTAACTTGGCTACAATGAGACGGTCGGCTACCTTGCACCATAGACACGAACTGTGACATTCTTGTTTAATTTAGGTGAAAAGCTTGAAACAGCGGGGCTCAAAACCGACAGTACGATCATTTACTGACCGAAAAAAACGTGCTCGAATCATTCGGCGGAGATGGTGAGCTTTCAAACTACCACGACTGAATAACTGATAACACATCTTTGCATAATGCTTTTTCTAGACGAGTAGCATAGTGCAGTGGTTACGGATTCGGAATTTCAATCCGACGCTCTGGGTTCAAGTGCCGCTGGGAGCTATTTTTTTTTAATAGACCTCAATTGCATTCAGACTGCAACAACCGGTTTTTGCCTCTGTGTTAATTTTTTTTAAACGCGTAAAGAAACTGTCCTATGCTTTAAAAAAAAATTGAATCTTGACTTTTAACTGTACATAACCATGCATCGCCATCGTAATCAAAAATTAACGAGGGAAAACAAATTAAAACACCGATGAACAGTATTGTCTTTTCTAAACTTCTTGACAGACATTTCCCCAATACTGAATAAGGAACAAGTCACTAAACTTAGTTTGCAGTCTACTGCATAATGTTCTTCCTTTTAAACTTTACCAGTAACCCAAAGTTTCCCTATAACCAATCTATGTTTGTCCAACAAAGAGTTTTACCGATATAAAATTATTAAACACAAGTTCAACATACAGTAATTGTTGTACTTATTGTGAGAACGAAATTGATTATACTGATTTTTTATTTTTGTGTGTGTGCCCCCAAATTATGTTCACTTGGAAATGCGTTGAGGATAAAGTGATTTGTAAATATAATATGATTATTAAAAATTAACGTAAAGGAAGTTTTTTGGGCGTGTTCAAAATACATTTAGAAATAGTATTGTTAACGATATAGGTACATTTAAAGTATAAAAATTAATATAAAAAGCAGAAAAAAAGAAAAGAAAAAAAGATCAATGAAGAGGGATACTCCCCGCAAAATAAAAAAAATAAAAAAATAAAGGGTTGAAGCAAGCAGCTGAGATCCCCCCCCCCCCCCAAAAAAAAGTTCAACATAATCATTTACTCTTCTCCTAACATTCAAGCCAACAAAATAAAAACAACAGCAATAACGCTGTTAGTACTACAGCGTGCTCAACGTTTGCCTTTTTGAACTCGCGATGAGATTTGTTTCTTCTGGTGGCAAGCTTACCGTTAACAAACGCATGCGTACTAGTTAGGATTCCCCCAATTTTCGCGACCTTGACCGAATACTCTCGAAGTCACCACTCCGGCGTTCATGCATAGTGAACAGTTGGAAAGTTAAACTTCGGGAGTTCCCACTTCCGAAAGAGGCCTCTACTTCCAGTGTTGCTGACTTCCTCCTCATGCATACGGGCCCATATGTCTGCTTCTGCGATAAAACTGAGAACGTCGAGAGTTGCAAGTAAAATTCCAAACGCCTTATTGCCAGCTGACCGTAATCAACCACCATGCAGTCAGTCACGAAATGTTCGCAGACGATACACAGCTTCATCAAACATCTCCTCCTGAAAAGGTCAATGACTGCGTTTCTGATGTAAAAGACTCGATGAATGAACACAAACTTAAACTTAACGAAGAAAAAACTGAAGCAGTTCTGTTTGCCTCTTCAACCTCTTCTTCTCGTCACAGTCTTTCATCTGCCATTCAGTTAGGCTCAGCATCTGCCACATTCTCAGGGAATGCCAGAGATCTTGGGTTCTACCTTGACTCTGACCTCTCTATGAGACATCATGTCACATTCTCAGGGAAGGCCAGAGATCTTGGGTTCTACCTTGACTCTGACCTCTCTATGAGACATCATGTCACATTCTCAGGGAAGGCCAGAGATCTTGGGTTCTACCTTGACTCTGACCTCTCTATGAGACATCATGTCACATTCTCAGGGAAGGCCAGAGATCTTGGGTTCTACCTTGACTCTGACCTCTCTATGAGACATCATGTCACAAAAACATGTCAGGCAGCCTACCTTGAAATTAGGCGCATCAGCTCCATCCGCCACTTTCTCACTGAAGAAGCCACAAAAACCCTTGTCACTTCCTGCATATTGTATCGTTTAGACTATTGTAATGCCCTGTTGATTGGATGTCCTTCTTTAGTTATCCAACCTCTCCAAACTGTTCAAAATGCTGCAGCCCGCATCATCTTCAGGTCAAAGAAAACACAGCATGTCACTCTCCTGCTATACACACTCCACTGGCTGCCGGTGGAACAGCATATCAAGTACAAAGACGCTTGTCTGTGTTTCAAGGTCTTCTCATGAAGTGCCCCTCAGAACCTGTCTGTTATTATTATTATTATTATTATTATTATTATTATTATTATTATTATTATTATTATTATTATCACTGTACTTGATGTTTCATTGAGTGTAGCACATTTTCACCCCATCACAAATGTGCAGGAGTTCAGATCATCCGCTGACACCAGGCTACTAAAAGTTGAGCGCTTCAACAGGAAGCAGCACGGAGCAAGAACCTTCTGTTGTGCTGCACCACCACTCTGGAACTCTCTTCCCTTCTCTGTCAGACACTGCACCTCTCTCAGCTCTTTTAAACAACAGCTGAAAACTTTCTTTTTCACACAATATTACACCAACCTGGCCTAATGTCTTTTCCATTCCATTTCTGCACGTACTCCTATCCCATAAAGTTGGTATGATTGTTGAAAGTGTTCGCTGGGTATGTGTGTATATATAGTGTGTATTGCATATGATTATTGTGTGAACAGTACATGTGGTGGTTTTTGTCTGTATGATTAATTGTTTTATGTAGGTTGTACATTTCATTGTTCTATTCTGTATATGTTCTTTTGTAAAGGGCCTAGAGCCATAGGTTAGGCACTTAAAAATGTCCAGTTATTATTATTATTATCATTATTATTATTATTATTATTATTATTATTATTATTATTATTATTATTATCACTGTACTTGATGTTTCATTGAGTGTAGCATCAGTCTGATGTCCATATGTGCAACTTTGGACTGATAGGGGAATGTGAAGAGTCATGGAGTATTGGAGAATGTAAGTGAAAAGTACCAGAATGCACACATATTCTTGATTTGGCAATCTGTCTTCAATGTGCGCAGCAAAAGACTTCACAAATTTTCAAATGCAATTTTCTCAGAATGTGATTTTCAAGGACGGTAACCACACGACGACAGCCTTCACTACTTATGGTAGACTACCAATCCCCCCCCCCCCCCCAATCATTGTTAATGAATTCGCCCGGTAGTTACAGGAGCGCTTTTTGAAAAATCATTACATGTATTGTTGTATGAATTAGAATGAAAGCCTGACATAGCATTATCATGCGAAAATATAATGTCGCCTTAATTTTTTTTTCTGACTGGAAACTGAGGCTGATACTCATAAAAATGTCGTGTAACTACTAAAAGATACTGCTTGTGAGTTCATAACAACAAATATGAGGTTGTCAGTTTGAGAAATTTCTAAAATATCAGACTTGAGCAGGATAGGCTGTTTCATGATTTAACTCAAGTGTTTTTCCGTCCAAAATCCGGTGTGTTTCCCCACAAAAAGTTCCTCAGGCAAACATGTGGCACAAATGAGTCTTTTAATGCGTTCTTGCTTGATAATACATAAAAATATTGCAAGGAAAAGTGCAAACGTCCAGTAAAACATTTTCGTGCCACCTCTCCCGAAACCCCATCTATACCGCGTTGTATGACCTTGAGAGCTTCAGTCAACGCTTGAATTTTGCAGTGGTAACATCCGGGCCCGTATGCATGAGGAGGAAGTCAGAAACACTGGAAGTTGAAGACTCTTTTGGAAGTGGGAATTCCCGAAGTTAACTTTTCCAACTGTTCACTATGCATGAACGCCGGAGTGATGACTTCGAGAGTATTCGGTCAAGGTCGCGAAAATTTTTGTTAACGGTAAACTTGGCGACCAGAAGAAACAAATTTCATCGCGAGTTCAAAAAGGCGAACGCTCAGCGCGTTGTAGTACTAACAACGTTTTGCAAATAGCTTTTGAAGAAAAAATAAGTACATCTTTGATAGGCGTGGATTTACAGGTTTTTTGTGTCGGGTACCATCTCAGATGCAGTCTTCTCGAAGAAGCTGCTATAAACCGTTTGCGCAGAAGACGGACGCGTCCCGAGTAAAAAAAACCAAGACTAGAGTGACGTCACTTTTTTTGCGCAGCGGTCCGGGACGCGTGCTGAAACAACGCCTGCAAAGGCGAAATTTGGTGTTTTTCACGTCCGGACCGAACGAATGAATAAAATACTCGTTTTATTCTTAACTTGAGATATTTGGATGGTGCTTTCTTCTCTGTTTGAGGTTCCAGTTTGTGATCGGCTAAAAGGCAAAACCATGTTTTTGAAGTGGAAAATAGTTGAGTTATAAGGGGTTGATCATTGACACACACACACACGCACACACACACCGCTACGGCTACTTGTTAGAGGAATGAGAAAAAATGTAGTCGAAACTATTTTTATGAGTGTTGGTTTTGTTAGTCGGATCGGTGGATAGGGGTTTCCGGGGGTGGCCTGGGGGGGGGGGGGGGATGGAATGTGGCCTGGTGATCCACTAGGCTTGCAGAACTTTCACTTTTTTATGAGTGTGTTGGTGTGTGCGTGTGTGTTGTAGTCAAGTTACGACAGTTGCTCGATTGACGCATTTCATGTCTTCGATATTGTGTCTGAGCTCATTTCCCAATGAGCTGCCTGTAAAACCGGAATCCCAATTAGTGCGCATGCGTTTGTAAACGGTAGGCTTGGCGACCAGAAGAAACAAATCTCATCGCGAGTTCGTAAATGGGCGAACGTTGATCGCGCTGTAGCTTTTACTATAGTTTTTTTTTGGACTGGTTGAATGAAAGGGTCGGTTCAAAGCTGTGATGATTGTCTTGAAATTGAATGACTGTCTATAATAATGATTTTGTTGACCAGAATGTTGGGGAGAATAAAACATTTTTTTTGTTTATGTGGTAGCGAAGTCGGTTATGTTAAACCTCTTTTTTTTTTTTAATGATTGTGTATCAGTAAAACTGTTTTGGACAAAATAGGTTGGTTAGAGCGAAAGTTTGGGTTACTGGTAAATTTGAAAAGGCAGAACTCAATTTTGGGGGAATCAAGATATAAAGGGTAGTGAAAAGAAGATAATTGGGAAAATGTGTGTCCGAATTTTTACAAAAGATAAATTGTTGTACTTGGGTGTTTGTAAATTATGTGTGTCCTCGTTAATTGTGAACAGGATGTATGTTTATATAAAGTTGAAAGTCAAGATTGGATTTGTTTAGCCTACGCGCGTGTGTGCATGTGTGTTAGACATATACATAGACATAGAACACTTTATTATCTCTATTACGAGAAACTCGGGTGTGGTGAATCATAATAAACAACATAAAACGTAGGAACATAAATAAAATATCGAGGCGAAAATAGTCAGCTCATAATAGTGTGTGTTTCCAGTGGGGGTGGGGGGGTGCACACACACACACACACACAAACACCGTCGAACACACACACACACACACACACACACACACACACACACACACACACACACACACACACACACACACGCGCGCACGCAAACAAACGCACAATTATACACGCACGAACGCATACACAGGCAGGCAGGCACTCGCACAAATACATACACACACACACACACACACAGACACACACACACACACACACACACACACACACACTCACACATGCACACAACGACGCCCATTTACATAGAAACACCCCCTCGTATAAGCGGGAATGAAAGAGTTGTGGCCAGTGACCCAGAACGAACAAAAGTCAAAGGTGGCAACTCCGGTTTGTATTCAGGGAAATTTGCACGAAATGCACGCACGAGATACGACTTTTCCTTCTATTTTCTCTGTTTGGGACTTTCATTTACGTCAGCTCGGTTTGATATGAAAAACCGAAGAAAAGCCCTGCCATTTTGCACTGAGAAACGTTGGAAGTAGCGTGTTTACTCCTGGGTCTCGCTGTAGTACAATTCCTCTCACTTACTTCCTCGTTTGCTTCCAAAGTAAGCTCTTTTTCCGCACACTGTTCCGTTTGGTGTAGGGCTTTGCTATCTCAGCTGAACCTTTCTTGGAGCTTGGCGGCCTAATTTTATCAGCGGGCCCTGCGCGCGCGGTGCCGGTGACCTCTCTTCTCTTTGGCGCGAAATGCTGGCGCAGCACAAAGACTTTGGCATCCAGTCTGCAACTGTACAGCTGTGTGTGTGTCAGTGTGAAAAAAATACGTATTTCTTGGCGTGAAATGAATGGTTTTCGTGACTTGATGGTTGGATTACCTTCATCTTGTGTATCTGGTTACTCTGATATACAGGCTTTGTGTCAGTGCAAACCAGAGGTTTACGCAAGACTCGCTTTTTCTGCAATTGTGGTAATACTGATATAACTCAGTGCTGACACGTGCTCTTTGTTCCACTTACAATATTCAGAATATGCACGTTGTGTACCATGTTCTGACCACGCTCAACAATCATAGCAGCGATTGACTGTGTTTCCTGTGTTGCCGTCAGTAAGTACTTATTCTAAACTGTGTTATAGAGTGAGAATAAGTTTTGCGCAAGGTGTTTGTGTGATTTCTGGAGCAATTTAATTTGCCCCGTAAATACCCACGCGGTGCACGCACGGTTCATCGGAACAGGCACTCGTTGCAAGACACTTGTTTTATGGACTATGTGTGACAATCGCTGTGGCTGTTGACTCCAGTGCATTTCATCTTTTCTGTTTTGTTGTTGCTTGTTTTGCGCCCCCCCCCCCCCCCCCCATTGTTTTGTGTTCTTAACAAACGTTAAATTGTCGTCGGATCGACGAGTTTTCTTTCCTGTGGTATATATACAAGTTTGTGAGAACAATACGAGTGAAAAACTGTGTTGAAAAACTTTCAAATCGACTTGTGTGCTGCTATTGGATTACTGACCAACAGTTGCAGGGTCAGGTAGGCTTTTTGTTTTCTTCACATGCAGCTAACAATTTGCATGAACATGTATTGAAAGACCGTTTTTTCTTTCTTTTATATTACAGGCATTAATTGCACTATTTTGAATTATATAAACGCAAAACAAATTTCACATGCGCACCATACGCATGCCTATAATATGTTTTTAAATACGACTGTATATACTCTGTTGTTTGTATATATATTTTGTAAAGTGTTGTACATGTATATATCAGTGTACTTAGGGATTACCTTTGTCTTTTTTTCCAATATTTTGTGTTCTTTTATTGTGACACATTGATTATGATGTTTTGTTTACTGTGTTGTCTTCTGTCCTCTTATAGATTGTGCCGTGCTTTCGGATGTTGGGTTTCCTGTTTATTTAACTGTAGCATACATGTGTTTTTCAGATCTGTAAGGTGTGGTATAATTATTTACTTGAAGAGCAAACACCTTTTTTAATTCTCTCATTTAGCCTTTTTTCTGTCTTGTAAATTGTGGCATGTTTTGTTTCATACGATTGACATACATGTATTATCCGCCTATGTGTTGTCTGGGGCTAATATCATGTGGCACTTCGAGCGGATTTGGGTGAGCGCGCGCGAGCTATTTTTTTTTCTCCTGTGGTATATTATATATATATACAAGTTTGTGAGACTTGTATAGGAGGGCCGTGAGGTAAGCTTTTTTGTTTTATTCACATGCAGCTAACAATTTTCATGAACATGTATTGCCGTAAGATCTTTTTTCTTTCTTATATGTTACTGACATTATCTACACTATTTTGAATTTTATATCTACACTATTTTGAATTTTATAATTATATAAACGCAAAACAAATTTTACATGCGCACCATCAATGACTTTTACTAGTAGTCCTTGGCATAATATGTATGTAAATACGATATACTCTACTGTTTGTATATATTTCGAACGCACACACACACACACACACACACACACACACATGTACACATACACACACACACACACACGCACGCACACACACACACAGTGACACATTGGAAAACACCGCCATGAGTAAGCATCTTCGGCGTCATTGACAAACCTCCAAAAGGGAAAAGAAAGGTCACCTGTTATTCTATTCTCAAGAGTATACAATGTATAACCACTGTTCTACTTTCAAGTATTACACCCTACGCATGGAGACTATTTCCTTGCGGGAGTATATAGAGGGCCACTTATCAGGCATTCTGAACAGTGCAGAAAACGTTCTCACTGTTTTTAGGCTCTCTCTAGAGCGCGCGAGCTACAGAACCTTATCAACACAGCAGCTGCTAGCAGAGAGCGGGCCACGCTAGCTGCAGACAAAGAAAGAGTCGTCTGTCAGGCGCCACTGTGAATGGGGCCGGGTAGGAGGGAAATGGGGGGAGGAAAGGAAAGGGAGGGTAAATAGGGGGATGAGGGTGGTTCTTGCCGGTTATTTTTAGCTGGAGCCAGCCTGGAGCAGAGAGTGCCTGAAATGGAACACAGTGTCCGTCCCATGCATGCGAAAGTGAGGATGTACTTCCGATGTCGCTCAAAACTTTGGAAGTAGTCGCAAACTACCCTCAGTTACTTCCTTGCTTTGCTCCGAAGTAAGCCCTGCTTCCGGCCCATGCATACGAAAGTGAGGCAAGTACTTCCGATGTCACTCAAAACTCCGGGAGTTGTCGCGAACCTCCCCCATAAGCATACGGGTCCCGGTTTTCTCTCTCAGAGCTGGGCATACTTGTCAAGAAGGATCGAGCAGAAAAAATAAACGACTTGGCAGGGATTCGAACTCAAAGCCTCGGGGACTGGAAATGTCGGGGCCGATGTCTTAACCGCTAGGCCACTCCACCAGTGTTGTCATAGACAGAAAAAATAATAGTTTTATATCATTCTACGCTTGAATTACCATTCATGCGTTACAAAACGTAAAAATTGCCATTCAAATTTGCCTTTATTTGCAAACATGTTTCACGGAATTGCAGTACATCACACCGGGGACTGTGTTCCGCCTTATTTCAGCTGGGCTCGTTGTTACTCCGTTTTCAGCTGGGCTCGGTGTCACACAAACGTAAGTGTCTTCATAAAAAAAAACTATGACTTTCACACTGATCTAAGCTAAAATTGATGAATGTCAGTAGAAAGGGGAATACTTGTTTTCTTTGTAGACAGCTAAAAACGTCTTTTGCTTACCTGGTTAATTGACAGTAGCTGAATGAAAGGCGTGCATGCGAGTTTTTTTTAGTGAAAAATGAAGGTTCAACGTAAATTTCTCTCAAACATGGATTTGAACAACAAATATTCCTCTATTCTTACTATTTTGGGTAAAGCTATGATCATCTGTATCAATTGCGTGCTTCAATGCGTCCTCATTATGTCATAAGAAGCAATCAAAACAAGCAAGTGGTGTACGTTTTGTTCCGCGCTGGGCCCCCTGCATTTTTGCCTGCGTTCCGCGCTGGGCTTGCTTTTGTTCTGGGTGTCCAGCGCGGAACAAAACTCGCCTGACATGGGTATTGGTTTTACTTCTCGTGCCTCAACGCCTTGAAGCAGGTTCGGGAAAATGCATCAGCATAACAGCAAGAAACTATGGAACAAACTTATGATACAGAAAAGCCATAAAATGATACCGTTGCTTAACATTTCTTCAGTTGGATCAGCTTTTTGCCCAAAAAGCGACAACCCGCACGTATTTCAAGCCGATGCGGGTCACATAATAAACCTAGTCAGATAAAAATAACACCAATAGAGAGACAAATTACGTAGGTTAGTGCTAAAAACATCCGTTTGCGGTAATGAGTTTTTTTTTTTAGAAGACATACACTCTTCAAAAAAAGTTAAGGATCTGTTGAAAAAACGGATCTAATTATAAAAAATTGCCAAAATATTTAAAAATCGACATAATAATTAAAAGATTAATGTGTTTGAATTAACAAATGAACAATGAGTCTTGACCTAGAATTTTGTTTGGCAGGCAGAGTTATTTCCCTTTGTGGGACTTCTCAAAAGCTTCTGCATTTTGGAAAAAAAGGGTGTTTTTTTTATAGCCCCATGAAATTTGCAGAACGCATGCCAGGGAAAAAGGTTGTGATGCACGTACTACAACAGGGTCCTGGGCTCGTATTCTTGAAAAAGCTGCACAATTGTGTCCTTTAAAGTCAAACTGTCGTTTAACTACCGCCCGGTATTTATTTTTACTGCTCAGTAATTATTTATTTCCCCCCGGTATTAATGTGTGTCTGGCGGAAGGTCGGCAGCTACCAGAATTGGTTATTTTTAGAATTGGAGATTCCTCATGCTTGCTCCTCTCTACAAACAATATTTCAACAAGATTTATTCTTGAAAAAGCTGCAACTCATATACTGGCCTGTAAAACTCAATAAGTCCGCCAACTGCTAAGTGTTATTTATGAAACACCGGTAAGTCCTTACCGGGTTGTCTCCGAGCTGTAAAGTTAGAGGACCCCTCCCCCTCCTGTAAAGTCGCTACCTGTCAGTAACTTCACCAACACTGTCCATTAAAACCGTCAAGTTCGAATAAATCTTGTTCAAATATTGTTCGTAGATTTATGTCCCTCATGGACACACATTGGTGTCATTTAAGCACCGATGCATTGCGGTCAAATACGAGCTTCTGCTCGCGAAAGATTTCAACCGATGCTCGATCATAACGGCGTGTTGCAAAAGCGTGCTTGCGTCTTGTTTAATGCATTACAGTGGCGAGAATTTGGTGTCTGATTCCGTAGCCGAACGGTTATCGAATTCGCCTGATGCGCGATTGAGTCGAGTTCGAATCGCCATCAGGTCTTACTTTTTTTTGTTTTACTCTTTGTCATTAATTTTGTTTGTTTTTGTTTATTTTCTTCGTGTGCAAAAGAGTACGTTGTAATATCAAAATTGATTTAAAAAATTAAGTTTAGGCGAGAATGAGTTTTTTTTTTAAATTGATGGTTAACATGATATTACCGTTAACTACCTTGAATACGCCCACCCACCCTATGTACCAGTTTTGCCCAAAAGTGGGGGGTGGGCGTTTACTAGGTACTATACCCTTGGCAGGAGCGGGTCCTTAGCTAGAAAAACAATATTTTGGTCATTTGTCATAGAAGTGTTCAAAGGATGCGTTATTGCACAAAACTCCCCCCCCCCCACACACACACACACACTAACACTAACACTAACACACAAAATCAACCTCTTCAGATATCACTTCCCGCCAAAGATGAAGCTTTGAAGATGAAGACCATTGTTGGAGCAGTCCGCGGTACAAGCCATCAACAACTGTACGACGAGTCAGGCGTTATTTCACTTTAAGAGAGGCGTAAACGTCAAAAATCGATATTATTTCACAAGATTGTACACCGTAAGGTGCCAAACTACTTACTTGCGATATTGCCACCATTAATATCAATTAATAATCCATATCGCCAGCGCAGACCTTTAGATAGGAAAGTTCCATCGTTTAACACTGAATTATACAAAAACTCCTTTCTCCCATCTACAACTCAACTCTGGAATTCTTTACCAGACTACATAAAACTTAGTAAGTCCTTCAAGCACTTTTTGTCAAAAAACGATTTAAGTCTGCCGTGTTATTGGTATTCTGGAGATCGCATATCACAAACAATTCACTGTAAGCTCAGGCTATATATAAGTGATCTTAATAACGATCTAGTGAGACGACACGTTGCTACAGATGCATCTTGTGACTGCGCATTTCCGTCCGAAACCGTAAAACACTTCCTATTAGATTGTCCAAATTATCGCGAAGCACGTCAAGAAACCATACATACCCTCCCTAACCACAGTATTCACCCCCCCCCCCCCACCTTCTAAATGGAGACAGACAGTATTCTCTAGATTTGAACAGGAACATTTTGTCAAGAGTACACTCGTTCATTGAACGTTCAGGCCGCTTTGGGCAAACCAGAATCAATGCTCCACAAGCCGGACAACAACTTTAATTTCTGCACAACTCCTACCCATCCCTCTTCTTTTTATTCCTTTTCTTCCCCTCCTTCCTTCCTCTTACTGTCTTTCTTTATAATGATTATGCAACGTTTATTATGTTATGATAATTTTGGATGATTAATGAGATGAGGATGATTATAATGATGATGCTTTGGATTTCCAATTTGGTTTATTTAGACAAATTGTTCAGCCGTTACCGCCTTACGTTATAATAGCCATGCAGGAACACCACTTGTTGCTGTTACCTGTGTCTTTTGTATACATGTCATGATTGTAACATTTGTTGAAATAAACTTATGTTTAAACCAAAGATGAAGCTTTCGTTTCTTCTTTTTCCTCCCAGTCAAAAATGTATTGCGATTCTCTAGCCACTTCAGAAACCTTTTTCTGTCCAACCCCCGAAGCATGTCTAAGGAAAGGAAACAATTGAAAAACAACAATAACAGCAGACTGAATAATCTTTATTCATTTTCCTTGTCTACTAGTCCACTGGTCGAAACTGGGGGGTGGGCGTTTACTAGGTACTAGGCCATGTACACCTGCATGCAACCGAGGTTTATAAAAAAAATAAAAATAAAATCTCCCCGTGTTTTTATTTCATTCAGTTTGTTTGGGTTGTTGCTATTGACTTTGAAACTGACATGCCGGCGAAAACGCCGGTAACGCGTGCGCAGAGAAGAGCAAGCATCGGGAATCTTCAATTCTAAAAATAACCAACTGGTAGCTGCCGACCTTCCGATAGACACACATGAATACCGGGGAAAAATAAATAATTACTGGGCAGTAAAAATAAATACCGGGCGGTAGTTAAACGACAGTTTGACTTTGAAGGACACAATGTTGCAGCTTTTTAGCCAGCGTGTCAGTTTCAAAGTCAATAGCAACTACCCAAACAAACTGAATGAAATAAAAACACAGGGAGACCCTTTTTATTTATTTTTTATTTTTTTGTTTTTAATCTCAGTTGCATGCAGGTGGCTGCTACCGCATTTTAGGTGGGTTTTTTTTTCTCTCACCTTTGTTTTTTTAAGCGGGAAGCATCCTCCTTCATGGTTATTTATTTAATTTTTTTAATCAAATGTTTACATGTTTAAGTTAACAAACTTTATTAATAAACTAATATCATCTTAACCAAAGATTTAAAAAAAAAACCATTGCAGCCTAAAACTTTTTTTTAAAATCAATTTTGCTATTATAACGTACTCTTTTGCACATGAAGAAAATAAACAAAAATAAACAAATGCCAAAGAATAAAAAAAAAATTACGGGCAGATGGAGATTTGAACTCGACTCAATCACGCATCAGGCGAACGAGAGAACCGTTGGACCACGGAATCAGTTGAAAATAATCGGACACTGTAATGCATTAAAGAAGACGCTAGCACGCTTTCACCACAAGCCGGTATGATCGAGCATCGGTTGAAATCTTTCGCGAGCGGTATCTCGTATTTGTCCGCAAAGCATTGGTGCTTAAATGACACCAATGTAAGTCCATGAGGGACATACATCTACAAACAATATTTTAACAAGATTTATTCAAAATTGACGGTTTTAGAGGAGGGGTATGGGTCCTCCAACTTTTCAGCTCGGAGACACCCATGTAAGTCTTTCCCGGAGTTTCATGAATAACACTTAGCGGACTTATCGAGCGGAAGTGGTTTTACAGGCCGGTATATGAGTTGCAGCTGTTTCAAGAATACGAGCCCTGGCTATGAACATCGCTCACCAGCTTGTGTTTAAAGGTTGACACGCTGACACAGAGGAAGAGTGCAGGAGCGACAACGTTCTGGTGTGGTGACTGCCTGCCAAACAAAATTCTAGATCAAGACTCATTGTGTGTGTGTGTGTGTGTGTGTGTGTGTACGTACATGCGTGCGTGTGTGCGTGTGTGGGTGTGTTTGCAGCGATTCAATGAAAACTTCCGGACAGATGTGTGTGAAACCTTGTATGTGAATTCCTCCAGATAATTCCCAATACATTGTTTCATTTTTTTCTCTATAAATGTCTTTGATGACGTCATATCCGTCTTTTTGCAAAAGAAGACACTGGTGTAACCTCATTAATTTTGTGAAGTTTCATGAAGATCTGTCCAGTAGTTTTCTCGGAACCGATCTATATACACACACACACACACAACACAAAGAGAGGATCGCTTCATTCGGAGGCAGGCCATGCAACAAAGAATGGTTACGGCAAACAACATTAGGCAACGCCTACAAGCGACCACCAACACTGTTGTTAGTGGTCAGACGATCCGAAACCGCTTACACAACTTTGGCTTGCGTGCAAGGCGTCCAGTCCGAGGAACAACCCTGACTGCTAATCACCGAGCAGCTCGCCGAGCCTGGTGCACTCAACATGTGAGGTGTCAGCAGTGGGCTCAGGTGTTGTTTACAGATGAGTCCCGCTTTTGCTTGGAACCTGCTGATGGTCGCATCCGAGTGTGGAGGCGTCGCGGAGAGCACTTCGCAGAAGGCGCTCTTCTGGAACGACAGCGTTTTGGCGGAGGCTCTGTGATGGTCTGGGGAGGGATCAGCACACGTCTAAGGACACCTCTGTACCATGTAGTGGGCAACTTGACCGGTTTCCGCTACCAGAATGAGATCCTGCAACCCATCGGTCGTTCCAGCCCTCCAAGCGATCGGCCCTCCTGCGATTCTTCAGGATGACAACGCACCTCCCCATCACTCTGCAGCTGTAAACACCTTCATCCAGCAGGCCAGGGTCAACAGGATGCTGTGGCCAGCAAGGACCTGAACCCCATAGAGCACATGTGGGACGAGCTTTGTCGTCAGGACAGCAACATCACCCTCCTCCTGCCAATCTGGGTCAACTGCTGCAATGGCTCCAGCAGGAGTGGAATGGAGTTCCCAGAGCATTCATATATATGCAACCTGATCCACTCCATGCACCAACGATGTGTTGAATGCCTGGCACACAACGGAGGGCACACGCGTTATTGACATTGATTCACATTGTTGTGAATTCCATTTTCGAGGGTTGTCACGTTTGACACACTCTAGCTAAATTGTCGCTGCCGCGTTCGATCTTTGCTTTGTTTGTCATTACTCCTTGGTTGTTCAATTATATAATTTTTAAAAAATGAAAGAATTCGGTCTTGTCTGTTTTGTGTGGCGTGCTTGTAAAAAAGTTATCCTTAACTTTTTTTGAAGAGTGTAGTTTGTACTTTAGTGCAGACACTTACGTTTGCGCGACTCCAAGCCCAGCTGAAAACGGAGTAACAACGAACCCAGCTGAAATAAGGCGGAACACAGTCCCCGGTGTGGTACATGTTTACACCGTCATGCTACACGACATTCGTGCCATGCAAATAGCTGCGATATCTCTGATTTACAACATGCAAGAAAAATGACAAGAACAGTAATTGAATCTCTCCAAAGCTCTGTGCAGTTGAAAACAGACATCAAAGAAATACATGTATATACATGTATTCACTTCTGAACAGTGGGCGGATAAAGATATAAATTATGCTGCTTCAAGAATAACATAACATGATTTCATATCAATGTTTTTCCTTCTTTTTCTCAATTGGCGCAGTAGCCTATTGGTTAGGACATCAGACACGAAGTCTCGAGGTCGAGAGTTTCGAATCTTCGCCGGGGCGTTTATTTTTTCCCCTTGATCTCTCTTGAAGATAAAATATGATCAGTTTTGAGAGAGCAAACCGGATGTTATCCCTGCAAAATTCAAGCGTTGACTGAAGCTCTCAAGGTCATACACGCCGTATAGGTGGGGTTTCGGGTAGCGTTTGCTGTACAGAATTCTGTACATGATTTTCATACCTATCTTTTGAACCTCGTAGCCCCGGAAAGTCATAAATAGACCACTCTCGTAAGAAACACTTCTCATTCCCGTACATCCACACAGCAACAAAACCGTTTCAACATAAAAGACCCTGCACATGTGAGACCCAATAGTATGGCCCTTCGATTCTTAATTACAGAATGAGAATTAAAGACCGATAGACAGACAAACACACAGACACATTTAAAACAAGGACACAAGTAGTAACAGAGCCAGTGTAAAAGGGAAAGCGAGCTCTTTTTCATATTGTGTTTAATTTTCCTCTAGTACAAAGGGTGTGTATAACCTCAACCATCAGCCCTCACCTTCCCCCGCTCCTCCCTTCTTTCTGAGGACTGTTGTATGGTCGGTTGAGGGCAGCACAGCACAGGGACACGACCTGAGGCAGTACGCCCCCCCCTCCCCGTTGGGGTCACCCGTGTCCAGCGCCTCGTCCATGGACGTTTGAAGCAGTCTGGACAGTGTGATGGCCAGAATCTATTGGAGGGTCAAGCGGGTGATGATCGTTAGTATACTGCATGGTGAGAGATTATGGTAAATGCCAATCTGGAGAACTTGGAGACGAATCCCGTTATATTTGAAGTTAGTACCTGTGCATTTTCGGGGGAATTTAAACACAGTGAAATTTAAACTTTTTTTTCAATCAACAAAAAAGCGAATGTTACTGAACTTAGTATATTCTATTAAATATGTTAGAATTGGGATTATTTGCTCACGTCTAATTTTTAAAAGTCTATCCTGTGGATTACAGTGCTTACAAAAAAGTTCGCATCCGTGCGTCTTCGTAAAAAAAACCCGGTATTTACTGTACCATTTGACAAATGAAGCCATTCTCCGTGGCGTTAGAATGGTAGTCAAGGGTTGCCGAGAGTCGGTAATTTCTGTGCCGCAATAATGTTATGCAGGCAATATAATAAACAAAGACAAGGGAGGGTCTGGATGGCATCTAACCCTATAATTTGGAAAGGTCTTCTATAACGCCCAAGAAATCTTCAAACCAAGCGTTTTGTTAACCAGCGCAATAATTGTTCATGTTTAAGATAATGAGGTTGAACTGACTTTGCTTGACTAACGAAGAGCAGCGGGACTAGCAGAAGGATCATCTGCATAGCGTTGAGGACGGCGGAGACCAAGTGCTCCTCCAGCACTATGTTACAACACGCACACGCACACGCACACGCACGCACACACACACACACACACACACACACACACACACACACACACACACACACACACACACTCACACACTCACCAAGAGCAGAGTGACCAGCAGAAGCACCATCAGCACTGGGTTGAGTACCTTTGATACCCAGTAATCCTCCAACACTTCGTTGCAGCCCGTGGTATAGAGCGTGCCCTCGGGGCCCAGACGGCGGTGGGCGCTGATGTTTCGCACGTCGTGGTGAACGCACGGTCTGGTGACGTGGATGTTGCAGCAGCTGAACGGGGCATCATCCTTCACGAACTCGCCCTCCACGATGTACCTGACGACAGACATTGACTGTGCTGTCGAAACTTTTCTTCCTTCGTCTTTTGTTTTGACAAGGAGTCGTTAAAAACAGCGGAAAAAGAGAGAGAGAGAGAGAGAGAGAGAGAGAGAGAGAGAGAGAGAGAGAGAGAGAGAGAGAGAGAGAGAGAGAGAGAGAGAGAGAGAGAGAGAGAGAGAGAGAGAGAGACTGTAGGCTTGCCGTGACTGACATCACTGTCTTCGTAACCGAGACCAAGACTTTGCCAACAAAAATGAAGAGACTGGACAATGACGCTACGAACGTATGACGAATGACATGACGTCAAAACTAAAGAGTGCTGAGGACAGAAAGTTTCGACAGCACAGACGGGAAAGGTCCTCGATAGCTCAAAGGAAATCTACTTTTTTCCGCTGTTTTTAACGACTCCTTGTCAAAACAAAAGACGAAGGAAGGAAAGTTTCGACAGCACAGACGGGAAAGGTCCTCGATAGCTCAAAGGAAATCTACTTTTTTCCGCTGTTTTTAACGACTCCTTTCAAGTTTGCTTTTTCAAAAATACCCCACGACACGACTCGAGTGGCAAAGAACATACCCTGCAATTCCCGTCTCAGTCGGTGAAGCCGTTTGTAGCCTTTAGTTATCACACCAACAGACAGACACACAGAAACCAGCTGGATATGTTAGATATATAGAATTTACACGAGTTGTTTTTTTTAAATATTGAACTGCGAGCGAAAGCGAGCTGTTCACTATTTGAAAAAGCAACGTGTGTAAATCTGGTACGACACAGCAAGCCATGTAGTATACTGTTTATCCTACATACTGTACTAACGTGTATTTTACTGAAAATGTCCTGCAGTCGAGGCAGCTAAATTGAAGACGCTTGTTTTTGAACCTCGATCTCGTCTAAAGCCTCGTGCAATCTATTACGTCAAAGCAAAGAAACGTTACTCTGAAAGTGTGGCGTGACGTGTTAGTTCTAAAGATTCATCGAGGGTAATTAGCGAGCGCAATTTTTGTTTCTATAATGACGTTTGTCTCGGTGACTTTGGCATCATAAGCAGTGGAAAAACAGGTCCCTGCCAGACTTGCTTGACATGACCTCATTTACATGATATACACACGTGTGGTTTGAACGATTATTATCTCACGGGTGTCTCTCTCACGTACTAGGATAAACAGGCTTTATGAAGCATAATTACCTTTCAAAGATTTTCTTCATTGTAAGCATATTTTCAGCGACAAACACCATAAAATGTATATTTTTGGAATCAGCAATTGATAACGAACAGAGACATGATAATTTGATGCGTCTTCTTCAAACCATAACGAAAGTCGCTATTTAACGGTTTTCTTCATTTTAAGCCCATTTTTCAATCAAACACAACAAAACTATGTATTTCCGGATACAGGAGGCAATGCAGACTACAATGGTGTCACCTTTATGATTTAAATATCGACTTTTAAAAAATGGACAAATTTGGCTAACTTTGAGTGAACATTTCATAAACGAATTTGTAAGGTACCAAGCTGAAATGCAATCCCATAGTCCGGACCAAGTCAAAGATCATGTAACGAAAATGTCAAACAAATTGATGAAAAACTGTAGCCGTGAGTCTGTGCCGCCTTAACTTTTGCAAACGGTCAAATATGACGTCATCAAATAGCCCAATCCAAAATCGGCGAAAACTTTTTCCAGCAAATGCTCTCATAAATGTCTGTACCAAGTGTAGCCGTGTGGCGATTTCATGTAATGTTGTTCCTTTCTCTCGTTTCCTACCCTAATTATTCCCCTTGACCATGCGTGTATGTGTTTGTTCCGTGGTGTCGTGTATGTCGTTGTTCCGTGATGCGTGTATGTCTCTGTGCGTAGATGCTGCGTTTTAATTGGTTAATCCCTTAACGGATGCGTACGCATTCACCCCCGACAGTGCGAGTTCCGTCAGTCTGACCTGTGATTTCGCTGTGTGTGGATCGGCCTGTGTGCTTTTAAGCCTTGAGACTGGTGTTCTATTTGAAACAGTTCTTTGTGTTGGTGTGACATCTTTTAAAATACAGATAGCCTGTGCTGGATTGTGAGTATCATCTTTGACCTGTGGTTTAACAGCGAGGTGAGTGATTCAGACCGGCGATGTGTTGAACAGTCCCGCCGTAACTTCGTGTGTGTTTAGTTCTTCATTGAGGAGTGAACTGTAAGTAGATGCTGTTTCTTTTGTTTATATTGAATTTTGCTTGTCTATAATATGTTCTGATCGTATGAATGATGCTATGGTGTGCACGTAGGTATGTAGCTATTTTATCCTAGTGACGTTATAGCGTCAGTGTCGTTGTTTCGCCGTTGAGACCCAGTTTTCCCGCGCTAGCCTAGTTCTTTGTTTTGTAATAGCGTGTCCTGTGTTGCGGGCGCGTCACATCCTGTGTGACGTTATAGATAGCGTAGCGCCCCCTGTAGTAACTTGTGAAGTTATCGGTCCTTGTCAGTGTGTCACGCTCCGATGGTTTAAGACCGTAAGGCGTGAAGCGTATCCTCAGTTACCTATTGTGTAGGGAGTTAGTCCCGTCTCTCCCATTATTTCTGGTGTACAATAAATAAAAGTCACGTTATCGCAACCTTTGTCTTGGCGTCTCATTTATGCTTCCTGGCCGATTTCTCCCCTTCCACTCCACCCTATCACATCTGGCGCTGCGAGCAGGATTCAGGAAGTAGGGACGCCGTAGTTTAACATCAGAAGGCAGATTAGGAGGTACTCGGTGTATCCAAGATGGCGGTCGACGGGGCTCCTAGACACCAGTGGCAGATGTTCCCCCCTCCCAGGCTTCATGTCTTCACTGGTGGTGACGATGGGTGTCAGCTCGACGATTTCAGCACTGAGGCAGGGCGCATCCTTTCCCATTTCAACATGGCGGCACTTGGAGGCGAGGGAGCAGAGTGGCTGATCCAGTCCCTCGCTGGGGCTGCCAAAAAGGAGATCAACCTGCACCCCCCTCAGGCGACTGCCACGGCTGACCTTGTCTTGACCATCCTGCAGAACACGTTTGGGGACCACGCCAGAATTTCTTCACTGCTTTCATCGTTCTACAACATCTGCCAGAGACAAGAGGAGGGTATTCTCTCATATGCCCACAAGTTGCAGGCTCTGCAGGTGAAGACGAATGCTGTTGTTGCCGGTACGGTTTCCGATGCTGCACTTCGTGATCGATTCATGCACGGACTGTTTTTGCCTGCAATGAGACGGGACCTCATACGCTTTGCGAGAAGGCGTGAGGCTGTCACTTTTGCGGCAGTCCGTGTAGAAGCTACACATCAGGTGGATGAGAGAAGATTTCGAGGTGGTGGTGACGAAGCAAACGGCTGTTCCTACAGAGAGCAGCACTGAGGTACGCAGCCTGAAATTACAAGTCAGCGAACTCGCCATCAAGTCAGCAGAGCTTCGAGCTGCCCTGCACCAACGCCCGCCGGCTGCCTCTCATCAACAGCAACCGTCCGCGAAGCCACGTTGTTGGCTTTGCAACCGCCACGGGCACCTACAGAGCAGGTGCCCTACCAAGCGTCATGGAAGTCAACAACCGTTGTCATGGAGACAGCCCAGTGAGTCACGTGTGGACCAGCAGTCAACAGCCATCAAGCAACCGCCCCGCGAGCAGAGCAGTCAGACTTGTGACTGCACAGGAACAGCTGACGTCAAAGCACGAGGCCTCCATTGACAGATTAGAGACCCGACTGAAGAAGGAACTGGAGGCCAAGCAACAGTTACAGGATGAACGCTTCCAGAAGGACTTAGAAATGCGCCAACTTAAAGAGCGGTTAGTTTTCAAGTGTGATTTGTTTGTTTGTTTGTTTACTTAACGCCCAGCCGACCACGAAGGGCCATATCAGGGCGGTTTTTCAAGTGGGGAAGAGGTGTCAATTGAGCGGAACGCAGCAGGACACATTCGCAGAGACCTGGAAGCGTTGTTGCAACAACAGCTCACAGAGAAAGAGCATCGGCTTGCGACAGCCCCAGATAACATTGTGGGATTCTGTGCTCAATGTGTCCTGCCCCTTTACTCCAAGTCCCAGCTAAACCACCCCCTCGTAAAATCATTAAAACTCTTCTGTCCCACATGTGCCTTGATTGCCTGTTGTATTTTGTCTTGCATGAATGTCAGAATGGGTTAGGTGACTGCGCGTGTCATCCGTGACTGTTTCTGCTTTTATTTGTTGTTTCACTTGGGTGAACTTGTGTTTGTCTTTTGTGTTTGATTAATTGGTGTCATTTTCAGCTAATCCCGAGGCGTTGTACCTGCGAGGACGCAGTTGGTATAGATCTGGGTGGAATGTAGCCGTGTGGCGATTTCATGTACTGTTGTTCCTTTCTCTCGTTCCCTACCCCAATTATTCCCCTTGACCATGCGTGTTTGTGTTTGTTCCATGGTGCGTGTATGTCGTTGTTCCGTGATGCGTGTATGTCTTTGTGCGTAGATGCTGCGTTTTAATTGGTTAATCCCTTAACGGATGCGTACGCATTCACCCCGACAGTGCGAGTTCGGTCATTCTGACCGGTGATTTCGCTGTATGTGGATCGGCATGTGTGCTTAAGCCTTGAGACCGGTGTTCTATTTGAAACAGTTCGTTGTGTTGCAACGTGTGACATCTTTTAAAATACAGATAGCCTGTGCTGGATTGTGAGTATCATCTTTAACCTGTGGTTTAATAGCTGATTTATCATCAGCGAGGTGAGTGATTCAGACCGGCGATGTGTTGTACAGTCCCGCCGTAACTTCGTGTGTGTTTAGTTCTTCATTGAGGAGTGAACTGTAAGTAGATGCTGTTTCTTTTATTTATATTGAATTTTGCTTGTCTATAATATGTTCTGATCGTATTAATGATGCTATGGTGTGCACGTAAGTATGTAGCTATTTTATCACGCTCCGATGGTTTAAGACCGTAAGGCGTGAAGCGTATCCTCAGTTACCTATTGTGTAGGGAGTTAGTCCCGTCTCTCCCATTATTTCTGGTGTACAATAAATAAAAGTCACGTTATCGCAACCTTTGTCTTGGCGTCTCATTTATGCTTCCTAGCCTATTTCTCCCCTTCCACTCCACCCTATCACACAAGTTTCATCAAAATCCGTTCAGTAGCTTTGGAGAAAAGCTTTTCACAGACAGACACACACACAGACACACATACACATCATGTCATCTGGTGTCTGGCATCATGTTTGTCAGTCAATGCACAGGGGAGTCCTTCTGCCTTAGAACACCTTTTCATGCCAGAGCAGCAACATCATCTACATGATGTGAAAAGTGTGCGAATACGCAGTACGTCGGGGAAACGATAACAGCGGTTTTACAAACACTTCGCAATTCGCTGATTTTCGACAAAACAGTGGCACACATGTCACACAGCACTTCAATCTGCCGGGTCATGGGATGGACGATCTGAGATGCATGGTTATCGAGCTCGAGCAGATCCTGTCTCATCCTGACGATGTACCACGCCGCAGAAAGCGGGAATTCTTCTGGTTGAAGAACCTCAGAACGATCCATTTAATTCCCTTGGACTCGACTCCAAGGACTAGCTGGATCTTTCTGAGTTCTCTCCCTCTATTCAGGGACTGCTTGATCTCCATATGTTTGTGTTGGCCGCTTGGTGGCTACTTTCAGAGAGAGAGAGAGAGAGTGTCTGCCATCATTCTTAACTTATCCTTACCATCCTGACGAAAATTAATAAAGAACTTACCTAAACTGTTTGCTGTTGTGTTTTATTTTGATTTTGATGAACAACCAATATAATCAAAATAATACATACTTTTGGATGTCCGGGTGGTCGACGTTCAAGAACTTCATGGGTATCCAGGGTATCTTGAACCAGTCATCCATGCTACGGCTGCCGCAGCAATGGAAGGTGCTCTGTATCTTGTCTACCCCCTTCTTGATCTTTGGGTTCACCCTGAGATAAGAGTCACAACAAAGATACTCTTTGGGACAAAGATCTGTTGATTGTTCTCTAGATATTGGCCAAAAAATTATTGCAACATATTTCGCACCCAAATTAAAGCATTAATTCCGGTGTCATTTCATTAAAACTTTATATGCCAGTTAAGGCCGTTCACTTAACTATCCGGGCCGGAATGTATGTGTCGAGGATAGAGACTTCAGCCCGGGATAAACTCTATCCTCGAGCTAATTCAGCCCACTGTAAAAATATCCCAATGCATGAGTCGAGGTTAGCCCTATCCTCGCGCTAAAATCCGGGTCAAACTATCCCCTCGTTTTGAAGCTGACTAGTCTTTTATCCCGGGGTTAGTTGAAAAACAACATGGCGGCGGTCGCACTTCAAGTGCGAAGAAACCGAGTAACTGCATGGCATAAATTGTACTTCTTTATTCTATGTTAATCATGTTACCCAGGGAGTTTTGTATAACACACTAAATTCAGTTTTTCCTTCAGTGAAACGTAAAACCGCCAAAAACGGTATGCACCCGATTATTTCAGTGAATGTACAATAAATATGGCACACATTGTCAATCACAGATACATTCTATGTTCTTACTTTATATTGAGGGGCATTTTGGAGGTTCAAATGCAACTCAAATGAAAACCAGCACTGCCTGAAAATGTAAGGAGACGCAATTAAAGGCGTTATTTTTCTGAATGAGACTCATCACACAGTTATCGTCTGGCGCATACATTTCTTCATAGGTATCTTTATAACTTTTGCACCTACGCTTTGAGCAGGAATTGTTCTATGTATCAACGTACATGTTAGGTCACTTACACTCCACCCTTACCTGTCATAGTGCCTCTCAAAAGTCTTTTATGACATAACTTTGACTTACACAATTAGGGGGTGTACTTCGGAAATGAATTCTCACACTTAGTGTTTATGAGCTATCTCTTCAGAGGTACTTGCAACTAAAAGCCCAATGAACGCACTTTCCTCTGATATGTATTCGATAAGATTGTGGCTTACAAAACGTCTTTGAGAAGATTTGACATTATCCAGAAAAGTGAAAATGACGTGACGTAACACAATTTCTGATATGCACGCAAACAATCTTTTCCCTTGCTGTTTAACTCCTTCCAATTACTTGATAGTTCAATCAGATATATCTACTCTGCCGCCTGCGGTTAAGCTGATATTGCCGTTTTTGGCAACAAAGTGGGTTTTTTCTGAAGCGCATTTTTCCAAATAACTGGGCTACTTTGCCTTAAAACTGCGTATAGCTGCTGCCACTTTTGGGTACCTAGTAAGGTTGTTTCAGAGAGTCAGACTGTATGCATGTGTCTGTCAAATGAAACCAAATTTGCCCGGGAGTACCGACTGTGCATTATAATTGGCCTGCGAGGCCCTTTGGCCGCTCGTCTACAGGGACTTGTATACAAAAATTAGTAAAGAATGCCACTTGATTCTGAGCTATGAATTTAACACACTATGACTAAAGTTCAAGATTACCCGACATTTTTTTTAACAGTTTTATATATCACACTAAATTCAGTTTTTCCTTCGAATTCGGGGATCAACTCAGCAGTACCAAGTTTGACATTGAGAAATAGCCATACGTACCCTCCAAACTTTTGGATTATTTAAACTGAAAAACAGCCCGAGTGAATTCCATACAGCCCCATTTACGGAGATATAATTACCCCCCCCCCCCCCCCCATGGGCCCGCCCGCTCGAGATCCCACATGCAGATCCCTGAAACTCCCGCTGTACAGAATGCTACCTTTGACACATATTGTTTCCACTTCTATTGGCTTCCTGCGATGTTTGAGCATTTAATTTAAGAAAATTCGCAGTAGCTACTTTGCTACGATTTTGTAAAGTTTGAAATTGTGGAGTTACATTCCATGCCACGGGGAAAATGAGATAACTAATAAAGGGAAGGACCTGTATAGTTTGATGGCAGCAATGATTCCGCTGTGGAGAGCGTCACGGATGAGCCCTTTGTGCACAAGGCACAGGATGATAGCCACCACCAGCAGAAAGAGGGCCAGCGCTTGACACGCCTGAGTGAACACCAGCAGCTTGCACGTGCGGCGCGAGGTCTTCTCCTCGCTTCCTGCTTCGTACGTCACCTGGGGAGTTAGAGCAAGTGATAACTAATGTAAAGGAGAAACCAAGGCTGTAACCTTTTTTTTTATTATGTTCGGAAAATATGGTTTGGTCTCTGCTGAAAAAGGAAGAAGAAATATCACATCTAAACCGTTCATCTCAAACCCTCCCTGGTCAGACGTTAAGGTAAATTTGTATACATGTATTTCCCAAGTTATAAAGACGAACAATACAATAACTATCATCATTCTCACTTTAGACGAAGCCATGGAGACGAAGCCGAGGATGCAGCCCACTGCTATGAGAAAGTAGGCCAGGGCGCCACCATGGTTGCCAATGACGACCGCCACGCGACTCTCCAGCACGAACTTGAGATAGAGCGCGAGTAGCACGAACGTCTGGCCCGCTCCGGACAGTAGAAGGTTGAGACACGTGACCACCGTGCTCAGACTGTGGCGACCCGGACCCGCTAGTGTGCACACTGTGCCTCCCATTGTCTGGCTTTGGGGGTCTGGGGCGTCCTGACGTGTAGCTTACTGTTGTCTTCTTGAAGCAGAAATTCTAGAGATAATTGGAACTGCTTATTTTCATTGTTATTAAAGAAGACAGTGCTGAATGACCAACAGATTTTACCTTAACATCAGGGACACCAGTGGCAGCTCCAATCATTGATATATATAAATAATAGTCTTGAACGAGTCATTATGTTAATTTATCCCCATTCAGTGCACCATATGGCTTTTTGATCAGGACTGAAGGTAGGTGACCCGCTAAATGTTATAACGTTCAGGCAGGGACTCTTTTTGTATATCACGCTAAAAATACACAAGACAAAGTAAAAATTTGAATGATCAGTATCAGCGTTTTGTCGGTGGGTGCTTTACAGAACGGCAAGGCACCACCCACCCGCTGAGTGTGCAATGCCGACCTGCTCATTTGAATATATGTCATTGTCAAAGTTCCGAAGAAATAAGGGAAATTGCTTCACTAAGTTTACGTCAAATATACCGTTACGTCATTCCTTTCTGTCTGGCGTCGATTCTTGATCTGTCGCTCTCTGTTGGACAAGAAAAATCGAAGCACATGGCCGCACATTTTGTCAAGCTAAGTTGTGTCTACTCATTGTTTGTCTGTGCACTTAAAAGACCGTTGGGTCGATATATTTGTGAACGTTTTGTTTTGTTTTGTCAAATTAAACGTTCCAACAACTTACCTTTCTTGTGTTTTTTTTTATTCTGATAGTATTACAAAGAATAGGATCGAATGCCCAACGTCCACGGAAATCACTGATGTTTGTAAGCAAAAGTCTGGAGTTATCCGTTTGTTGCTGAGTTTATGACAGTTATAATGCTATTGGTACTCGCCAGCTACTGTGATCACGTATCAAGAATTAAATTGAAATGACATTGAGATTATAGCTTTGGGCTGGGTAGCACGACTCCGTAGCTGCACGCTTTTCCAAGGGGGAGTAGAACGAAGTTCCAGACAATAGTTTCAGTGGCGCAGACTGCCAAACATGGTTCTACGTTTATTTTCAATCTTAAGCGAATAATCTAGTTTTTTGTCAAGCATCAAATCTTTTCACAGTATCTTCTTATGCCTTTACATGTTTTCTCATTTTCCGCAGTGGGGCCTATATTATATACAGTGACTCTACCTGACAACGCTTTTCCTCATCTGTGCGAATCCAGGGTTAATATTTTCGTGAATTTCTCTCTTTTGTAATCTAATTCTCGTGTATGCGTGCGTGCGTGCGTGCATGCGTGCTTGCGTGTGTGTGTGTGTGTGTGTGTGTGTGTGTGTGTTGATTTCCTTCCAGCGCTGCTCAAGTTGTATTGTACGTACCTTCATGTGTTCATACTACACAGATTTTTCCTTTGAAAAAAGATCGAAAAACGAAGATCCACGACCGTAAAATCTGGCTTGTACACCTGAAGGTGTTGTGACAGGTGATAAATAAAGCTTCTGCAAAAGGAAGCGGACTAGCGATTTTGTTCGCCTTCTTCTGGCAAGAAGTTTTGAGTGTGTGCCGGGGGAAAGAAAGACGAAACGTATGACGCCAGTAGATATACGTCATGAATTTGTGCCGTCGAAGCCTCGACGTCATATTTTTTCTTTCTCTCTCTCTCTCTAGAGAGCTGTGTGATGAATAACAGGAGCTTGTATCAAAGCGCCGGTCGATCATTATTTACTCCTTCATCCTCACTGTACCTTACTACTACTATTCACTACTATTCTTAGTACTAAGTATCATTATTTACTCCTTACTGTACCTTACTACTAGTATTCACTACTATTCTTAGTAATGAATAGTAGTAGTAAGGTACAGTTAGGATGAAGGAGCTTTGATACAAGCTCCTGTGGATATGCCTGTGTGGGCAGGTTTCACGGTAATCAGACTCTTTGATGTGTGTAAACTTTGCCTTCAAATTACTTGCTTACTGTGTTGATTTTCATCATTTTTTCTGCTTGGCATGAGTAAGTATGGTATTTGCAATACAAAAAAATAAATAAAAGCTAAAATGTTTGTGTTTGAGCAATTATTTGAGCGAGTTTTTCGAAGCGAACGTGTGAATCCTGACAGACACCATTTCCTTATGTCACACGCTTTCCTTCTTTGCCACTACTAAAGCAAACGTGTGCAAGATTGTATGTTACACGCTTTGGACCATGTGCAAGAACGGATTCAAACTCGAAATCGTCCCCCCAAAAACCCCAAAATGCACACACGACTTTTATTTCTCCTGCTGTTATCGTTTCTTCTCTTTACAAATTCTTCAACGCTCAGAATACTGAAAACGGCATCCCAGACGACAGAACTGTTTCCATACGCGAATTTAGCTGCCCTTGGAAAGCGGCTCGCTCAGGAGGCCTGTTAGTCTGAAACTAGAAGGACAGAGTTCTGAACATAGATGACAAAGACCCCGAAATGAACAAACATTTCGCGGATGCAGACACAGAAAGACGTCATGAAGATTGCGATGCTTCATAAGATACAGACTGTGACGATGACTGTGACGTCATTCACATATACCGAGACGTCATTTATAGTTGTTCGGTCACTTTCGTCAAAAAGTAGATCTCTCCACAATGGCTTCTCCTGTGTTTAGGTTTATCAAGCGTGAGTACGCAAAACGTGTTTGTTCTCTCCTCTGTTGAAGCTGTGAGACATAATCGCCGTTACGAGCTAGTCGTGTGACAGAGAGTTTTCTTGCACACTCGACTGCTGCTGTTTCATTCCGGCTAAAGCCGTCGTGAAACATCTACAGTCTCGTGTGCAAGAAAACTCTCTGTCACACGACTAGCTCGTAATAGCGGGTACTGTCTCATGACCCCATCTCAAAGTGTGATTCAACAGACACCAAAATAACACACAAAACTTATAGTGGGGCTCGTATGTTGCAGACGCACTAATCAATCATTCACATCTTGCAACAAACATCATACTTTGTGATATTGTTCCTTATAATTATTTAAGGGATTTCAGATACAGAGCCACTTCAGAAATCTTTGTTTTTGTTTTTGATAGGGAATAAAAGGCTGCATTTACAGCAGACGAAGTTTGTATCAAAAGTGCTCAGCAGTAAATATTCCCAACTCGGCAAATGTAAAATTCAATGGTTTACCATGCACCAGAAGTTGTCTGCTGATAACACATGCATGACATAAATACTCTTATGGGTATTTTTGTGTTCTGGTATTTAATTTGATCGTTTTTAGAATTTTATATATCCGCAGCATAAAAATTCAAGATGGCGGCCTCCGCAACATTGCGTGTTTTGATTTGAGCGAAAACAACGTGTCTGAAGGTAAGTTTTCAAGAATACGCATCCATTCACCAATGTCATATCATTTTACTGTTTAATTCTCCCCTGGGGTCTGTTATTCATCGGGTGAAGCGCTGAAATGCAGAGATTTTGTTTAATCTTGCAATAGCTCATTAGCTGGATTGTGATGCTGATAGATCTAGATCTATCTGTTGATTACAAGTAAGGAAATCATGATCGCCACGCTGGTGATTTTAAACATATTAAACAAACTTTGAATAAAAGGCGAGGAGAAAGAGATTGTTCATGGTATGATAATTAGTCCTGCCTACGTTAAGGACTTCCATAAGTCTCTAAACGGCTGAGGTGGGGAGGGGTAGAGTCAAAAACTGAGTGAGGGCCAAATAGTAGGATGACCAGCTGGAGATAAAAACACTCCACTCCCCATGTCTTTACAGTGTTGTGATCAAACTTTCAAAGAGAAAGACGGTAGGTAACAGACAAAAGCATACAGTGTATGCTAATGAAATGAGATAAGTGGTTTTGAAAAATGAAGAGGTACCGCTCTTTGAGTTTTACAATTTTGGTTTGTTGCTTGTTTCTCATCCTTTTGCTTATTTTAAGTTGACCGTGCATTGGTGTGAATTTTATTTTTACACAAGAGTTACACCACATGCCGGTTCCTGGGAACAAGCGTTCTGCAATTATTCCGGTGCCACAGAAGAGAGCTGATTTCACTAGTACTACTGTATCAAGGTTTGTTACCTAATACATCATGTCTAGCTTAACAGTAAGATTTTTTTATTTGTATTAATTGGAACATGTTTGCACATCATTTGTAAGCGACCTCTGTGAATTTGATGGGTTTAACGTACCCTCACTATGGTCAACATTCTCTTAGCGACTGTTTGAAGCGAATACATGTAGCGGTCAGAAAGATTCCAGAATCAGTTGGGAGTGAGCGCCCCAACCAAAGAGAAGTTGCTGGGTTTAGTGAGTGAGTTTCGAGAAGTCTTTTACGAGACCACAGGGCAGTTAGGACGGTCCGGAAGGACCAAGCACGAAATCAATGTGGAAGGAAACAGACCAGTCAAAATCCCCCCTCGTAGACCCCCCATAGCGCAGAGAGAGGTGATCGAGGAAGAGGTGAGGAAAATGTGTGAAGCGGATGTGATAGAGCCAAGTGAAAGCCCTTGGGCTGCCCCCGTGGTTCTAGTGAAGAAGAAAGACGGTAGCGTACGTTTCTGTGTTGATTTCAGAAAGTTCAATGCGTTGACAAAGAATAGACGAGTCACTCGATCTCCTGGCGGGTAGCAAATGGTTTTCTACCTTAGACATGGCACAGGGCTATTTCCAAGTTGAAATGAAGGATAGTGACAAGGAAAAGACAGCTTTCAGTACGCATGTGGGTCATTACCAGTTCAAGGTGTTGCCTTTTGGGTTGTGCAACAGTTGTTCGACCTTTCAGAGACTCATGGAGTTGACGCTCCAAGGAGTGGGTTTCGACAGGGTATTGGTGTACGTGGATGACATAGTGGTTATGGGAAAGAGCGAGGAAGACCACCTAGAAAATCTGAGGAGGGTATTTCAGAGATTCCAGGGGGCGAACTTGAGGTTGAAGGCTGCTAAGTGTCAGTTGTATCAAAAGGAAGTGTCGTTTCTCGGGCATGTGATCTCTGAAGAAGGGATAAAGTGTGACGAAACAAAGATAGAGGCAGTCAGAGATTGGCCCACTACGGTGACGGAGGTTAGAAGTTTCTTGGGGCTAGCCTCGTATTACAGGAAGTTCATTAGAGACTTTGCCGACAAGGCAGTGCCTCTCACTAGTTTGACCAAGAATCGAGCTATCTTTGTATGGGGTGACGACTGCCAGAGGGCATTCGAGCAGCTTAAGGAAGCGTTGATCATGGCCCCAGTGTTGGCTTATCCTCGTAGAGAGGGAACGTTTGTGTTAGACACCGACGCATCGGGATGGTCAGTGGGAGCAGTGCTTAGCCAGGTACAGGATGGGGAAGAGAAGGTGATTGCCTATGCTAGCAAAACTCTATGTCCCAGTAGTGGTAACGTTCGTGAAACACTTTCGCCATTACTTAGCAGGGAGGAAATTCCTCGTACGAACTGACCACAGTTCATTACGGTGGCTTAGGAATTTTAAGAACCCAGAGGGATCGCCAGATGGATAGCTACGCTAGACTCATATGATTTTGACATGGAATATCGCAAGGGCACGCTACATGGCAATTCAGACGCAATGTCACGCAAGCCTTATCGTGCATGCAAAAGAGACAACTGTTCAGAGTGCGTAGGCGAGAGCACGCATGTGCATGTAGTGAAACAAGATGCAAAGGAGGGAGAAAGCGGGTCAAACACCGCAACCCCTGCTGAGGTTGATCAAAGAACAGGCATAGACGGAAATCAGGTTACTCAGAGTAAATCTGCCCAGCATGAAGCAAAGGACGTAACTGGGGTATCCGTCGCAGAAAAAGGACGTGAGGAATCGCCTCCCGTTAAACACCAAATAGTTACTCGCTCTCAACATAAAACAGGGGAAGGAAAAGAAAAGCGGGATGGTCAGGGAAGCTCTCAGAGTAAATCTGCTTCGTGGGACGAGGATGAGTTTGTTTTGGCACCTAGCGAGTTTTGCCTTCCACCTGGGTACTTTGTGGGCACAGGGGAATCTCAGTCTAGAGGAGAGTCTAGGAGAAGGTTCGTGTCCGCAGGGTGACGTTTCTGTTCACTCGGAAGGGGAAGCAGGAACGGGGGTAGCTACGGGTACCATCGGGCCGCTTGAGGGGTCCCGAACCCATAGTGAGGTACCCGGCACACATGATCTCGTGAGAGAGATTGAGTCCGGGGAGGGTGCCTACTCCGCTGCGGCGGACGGGGCAGCCGAGAGAAGTGAGTCAGATCATTTGGAATGTTTAGAGGGGCTACGAAGCGATTGGTCCGATAGTTGGACGACGGAAGAGATAAGACAGTGGCAAACAGAGGACCCGGTGACGCGGGTGGTCATCGAGTTGATCAATAGCGGAGTTGAAAGGCCACGCGGGAACGAAGCATCTCAGGCGGTCAAGTCGTTGTTGAACTTGTGGGATACCTTGAGGGTGATAGAGGGAATACTTTACCGACGGATTGCGGCCGTGGGTACTGGTGAACCTCGCACGGTGCTAGTAGCACCTTCAGCAGTGCTAACCCGCATTATGAAAATGACACATGACGTTAGATCGTCTAGTCATTTTGGACGTGACAAAACGTTGTCTAGAGTCAAACAAGTGGCCTATTGGCCAGGGATGAATAGTGATGTGGCGAGATGGTGTGCGGAATGCATCCCTTGCGCGAGAAAGAAACCTGGTCCTGGGAGGGGGAAAGAACCATTACAACACGTAAACGTGGGATCCCCTATGGACAAAATAGCCATTGATATTGTATACAGGCCCTTTGCCGATGAGCAATCACGGTAACGAGTATATCATGGTAGTGACAGACTACTTTACCAAGTGGGCCAAGGCCAATCAGAAGTTAGGCACCGGGTGGACGGGTCCCTACCAGGTTATGGCGGTGAAGGGTTACAGTTCCGTGCTCTTGCAGTATAAAGAGGGGTGTCCCTCTGTGTGGGTGCATAAGGATGACCTTAAACAGTACAGAGGGGTGGAGAAGGCCTAGGGAATGGTAAAGAAAAGGGAAATAGACTATTATCGCTGTAGTAGACCCCCCCCCCCCCCTGTTAGCCTGACCCCATAGTACTGATTTTCTGCCCCAGTCCTGTCAGAAATTCATTTGCCTCTTAATAATTAAATTTTTACTTTTATTCTGTCAGATGCGTGTCTGCCCGAAGTGCGGGGAGATTTTTAAAACCGGCAAGAGCCTCAGAGGCCACCTGTTCTCCACCCATCCCAGTCTCCTAGTCGCAACAGGTGTAGAAAAAGAGAAAGAGGAGGAGGGTCCGGGATGCCGCCTGCACTCCCACCCCCCAATTTCCCCTTTTGAGAGAAAGAAGGAAGAGGCGAGGGAAGAGAGGAGGAGGGTAGCGGGGATGAAGACATCGGAGGAGAGGAAGAAAGAGAGGGAGGTAGAGGACATGCTCACCGATTTCGGGTACTACAGCCCCAACCACAGCTCCCCAGCTACGAACTACCCACCGCTAATTTCCCCGTCCAGCTGCCCACTACCCATGCCCAGAGCAGTAGATGGGAAACTCGGCTGGTTGGCATGGGCCAGCGGGTGGGACAGACAATGGAGGCTCTTAGAGCAAGCAGGAAATTTCTCATCAGCTAGACGTTTTATATTGGGGTGTTCAGTCCAGAAAGGGGTAAGGGGGTGGATTTCATAATAACCTGCTAACCCGCTAACCGGCCAACTGGTTGAAAGAAGAAGAAGATGCCTGCTAACCACCCCGCTGTCTAACTACAAAGAACATTAGTCGCATAACGTCATTAGCTCCCGGTGGATGGGTAATGCGACACCCTCCCCTGCAAAACCGGTGTCACAGCAAGTCCGTAACCTTCCGTGGGTCGTCAATGCCGCCATCATCACACACCTCTAACCTCCTGTGGGTCAGCAATGCCGCCATCATCGCTCACCTCTAACCTTCTGTGGGTCAGCAATGCCGCCATCATCACTCACCTCTAACCTTCTGTGGGTCATTACTCCTTGGTTGTTCAATTATATAATTTTTACAAAATGAAAGAATTCGGTCTTGTCTGTTTTGTGTGGCGTGCTTGAAAAAAAGAGATCCTTAACTTTTTTTGAAGAGTGTACAGTGGAGGGAACTTATAATTGGAGTTGTTGTTTGTTCCTCAATGATATCATTGTAGCGCATATGCATTCATTCACAGTGTGTTTGTGCTTGATTGCGTGCGTCCGTGTGTGTGTGTGAGAGAGAGAGAGAGAGAGAGAGAGAGAGAGAGAGAGAGAGAGAGAGAGAGAGAGAGAGAGAGAGAGAGAGACACACACACACACACACACACACACACATTACATTCGATTGTGTTGATGTTTCTGTACAGCCTTTATGCCGATCGATTTTCGTTTCTCCTTCCAGATTTTTTCAAAAGAAAAAAAGCATTCGACGCAGACACAAAAACAGACAGACAGACATACAAACACAAAATACGCATGCATACCCCTTCTACTCCCTTTAGAATAAAGAAAAGTTGGTAATCAAGATGATTCTAAAGAAACCTTTAAGCATCTGCATCGAGTTTTATTTTCATAACATCTGCAATATTCTCTACTATAACGAGTTCACAAACAAATGCACATAAATCAACAAGTGACGTATCTGATGAAAGACAAGTTCTTGATATTATATAAACAGACCTGGAAGGCGTTAAACACGAAAACATTTCCAATCTATCAGTTGAAATGAAGTCAAATTTTAAAACAAGTAAAAGACTTTAAATCGAAAACATTTATTTATATTTAACTAAATTCCAGACTACCCAACACAAATGTATTTGTTTCATAAGCAATGTTTAGAAGTAGTTAAAAGTTCCTGGCATAGATGAACGCCCTGAAGTGACAGATTCATGTTACAGTTAAAATTAACACAAAACCTCAAAGTGCAGAGAAAATAAATTAAAGAATACTCTTGATTAAATACTAAATTAAAGAATACTCCCTCAACCTCACGAAATATTTAGCAAATGAACTCGTCATAAATAGCAATCAACTTTGTGCACACAGAATCTGAAATCCTTGCATACAGAATTCATCAACACTGCGACTAAATCGTACTGAAGTTCTATGATTATACATTTCACTTTTGTTATTGTTTGTAAAATCAATAAAATTACTTCAGTTATGAGTTTTTGAATACTCAGAAACTGCATGATATTCATACTACATCAAGTTTTTGCACGTTTGTTTGTTGTATTAAAGGTAACAGATTTAAAAACAAAACGGATAATGTTTCTGTAGTGCGTTGCTACCGCTGTATTCGTTCTGAAGAACATTTGAGTCGTTTTAAATATTTTCCGACATATTCTGGCACTTCAT
>NC_090261.1:19357298-19365983 GCF_037325665.1 Littorina saxatilis
GTATGCACGTGAGTGATATTTGTAAATGTGTATTATTATAATATCATCTTTGTATTTATATTATTGAAATTGTTATATCTCGATGTACAGCGCTAAGAGCATAGTTAAATTTGTGAAGCGGCGCTATATAAGCTATCTTTATTATTATTATTATTATTCAAGTTTTTCCGTTTTCCCGTTGTTAGAGACCCAAGGAAAACTAGGTTCAAGGCATAATCATTTTTGCTGCATGCGTTTTGTGAGTTCCTGTTCGAGGTTTTTAATCAAAAGAAAAATGTTTTATTTCATTTCGTTTTGTGAGTTCCTGTTCTATGTTTCATTTCATTTCGCTTTGTGAGTTCCTTACTTAGGTTCCTCAGTGTTCTAGGTTTTTAATTAAAAGAAAAATGTTCCATTTCATTCGTGTTGTGAGTTCCTGTCTTTGTTTTTAACTAAAAAAAATTGTTTTAAAAAGTTTCATATCGAGCATACATGGTTACTCCTGCGCGAGCGCGTGCGAATGGATCTGTCTACTTCTGTCCTTCAATCACGCATATAAAAAAAAACTTGATTATTGAAATGACGGTAGGAGAAGGTCGAGAGGATGAGAACAGACTACGACGTTTGTTTGTTTTTTGGTCCGTGGAATACAGACTACAACTGCCCTCGACGAGGAGGCTGAGCGTCACTTTCAATTGGGCGTTGTCGACAGGCTGAGTAGGTCGCTCAGGCTAAATTGTAAAGGTAAACATTAAGTGCAGTGAACCGACAAATTGAGAAAAGTGATACTGCACTCTTAAAGGACTATTTTGACTCAACTTGGAAAGCCATGGACGTTATATCAAGTGACGTTATAATGATAATAATAATACAGTAGTAGTCTAACGAGTATAACGTCCCGCTCACTAGATGTGGTGGAGACGGTGGATGGGGAAAGGGGGTAACTATGAACCCAAAGTTGTTACTACCAGAACGATTGTGCGTAAAGGTAGGCAGCCACTTTGCTGTTGACGAGAAACTTCTTCGTTAATAATAATAATATAAGTCAAATAGACATTAATTACGTATAAGGACCCATGAAGTTCTCGTCATTTTTAACGTAGAGGGGGGAATCGAGACGAGGGTCGTGGTGTATACGTGTGTGTGTGTGTGTGTGTGTGTGTGTGTGTGAGTAGAGCGATTCAGACTAAACTACTGGACTGATCTTTATGAAATTTGACATGAGAGTTTCTGGGTATGATATCCCCAGACGGTTTTTTTCATTTTTTTGATAAATGTCTTTGATGACGTCATCCGGTTTTTCGTGAAAGTTGAGGCGGCACTGTCACGCTCTCATTTTTCAACCAAATTGGTTGAAATTTTGGTCAAATAATCTTCGACAAAGCCCGGACTTCGGTATTGCATTTCAGCTTGGTGGCTTAAAAATTAATTAATGACCTTGGTCATTAAAAATCTGAAAATTGTAAAAAAAAAAATTTAAAAAAAATTATAAAACGATCCAAATTTACGTTCATCTTATTCTCCATCATTTTCTGATTCAAAACACATATAAATATGTTATATTTGGATTAAAAACAAGCTCTGAAAATTAAAAATATAAAAATTATTATCAAAATTAAATTTTCGAAATCAATTTAAAAACACTTTCATCTTATTCTTTGTCGGTTCCTGATTCCAAAAACATAGATCTGTTTGGATTAAAAACACGCTCAGAAAGTTAAAACGAAGAGAGGTACAGAAAAGCGTGCTATCCTTCTCAGCGCAACTACTACCCCGCTCTTCTTGTCAATTTCACTGCCTTTGCCATGAGCGGTGGACTGACGATGCTACGAGTCTTGCTGAAAAATGGCATTGCGTTCAGTTTCATTCTGTGAGTTCGATAGCTACTCGACTAAATGTTGTATTTTCGCCTTACGCGACTTGTTATTTCTTCGGACATCAAGGACATGTCAAGATCTAGCATTATATGAATAAACGACAGCCATGTGTGTGTGTGTGTGTCTGTGTGTGTCCTTAGCTAATAACGTCGGACACTATAATTAAAGACTGAGATTGTCGATGGAACCAGACGGAGCTTGACACTCCAACACTGGCAACCTGTCTCAGAATCAGCATGCAGCCTACAACACTGTACGTTGATACTGTTGCCGAATTTCGGGGAAAATGTTGTGTATACAATTTTGTATTCATGGTATAGCCAGGTTTTGGAAATACGCAAAGAAGAGAATAGTCCACAATTCTATATATGAGGAAGTGAATTAAAGATTATTGTAATAAGTTAGTTTAAAACTTACAACAATATGTTGTTGTAATTTTTAAACAACACTAATGCATGCACTTTCCATTTCTGCACAGTTTTATTAAAACAGTCAGTACTTTAAAAAGGGACATAACTCTTGGACTCCGGATATAACATCACCCGCGCGTAAAAGTGACGTTATAACCGATGAACCGGATACAGCGTCACCGCGTATAACCGCGTCGCTCAAAAACATCCGCCGAGGGGTGACGTAATATCCGGAGTCGACTGTATGTGTGCTCAGGCCGGCCCAGTGTGACTCTCGGGGTTAGCTGTGTAGTGTAATAATAGACCAAATCCCCACCCGCTGGCTGGCTGCAACATGAAAATTGTATTTCCACTTATCTGAACCCGGCGCTCCCTGCAAAAAAACCAGTGAAGGTTTTACTATGCGTGGCAACTGATGCACATATGCACATCTTCCTTCACCGAGCGACAGTTAGTTCACACTGCATTCTAAACTGAGCAACGCTCTATATAGATTCCAGGGACCCATCAACATATACATGACGTAAATGAAAAAAGTGAACCATCTTGAAATAAAAGATCGGCAAACTTTGTCATAAAACAATACAAACGAAACAAAAAAATTACCAAATACGACGGCTGAAAAATAGTCTTGATGAAGTTTTGTTTTAAGCAAACGTAATACATGCAAAACGAGTATAATGACTGTCTTAATTGTTACCAGTCACATCTATTCACATAAGCATTCCTTTATCCTCTATTAAAAAAACACAATCACGTGTTCAGCTTACACTTACATAACATGTTATGAAGCAATCATAGTTCTCTTTTATTTAAAAGGCAATATTTCATTTCACATTTTTCGAGTTCTGTGCCGTTTCAAACATTTTACGTGCACGCAATGAGATATTTACATTCGAATTCCATTTACAACCGCAAGCATTTTCCATCTTTAAAAAAAAGCAAAAGCAGGTTTTCATGACACGTTTTTAGCGAGAATGAGTCTGTTGCCATATCTTTAATGAGTCATCATTTCACAAATGTCACATTATGAATTGTGTGTAACAGGGATCACACGGTGACGAGATGGAATCTAATAATATTTGAAATTCTCTGTGTGTGTGTGTGTGTGTGTGTGTGTGTGTGTGTGTGTGTGTGTGTGTGTGTGTGTGTGTGTGTGTGTGTGTGTGTGTATTAGTACGTCACTGTTAAAGTTTTGCAAACGAATTGTGTGTGTGTGTGTGTTCATGCCACTCATTGTCGAGTCACGGTACTATTTAAGTCACAATATGTTGATTATAAATAGCAGATATCGATCTCCAATACGCTTCAAGTAGTAGGCTGCGGCAAGGGAAGATACATTTGTGTTTTTCTGTAAGTTATGTACAATATAACGTAACCACTGATATCACATCACGGCGTAACTGATACAAAACTACATGCGAACGTTCTGAGCAATATTAAAGGATGGTTTTCGATACAAGACAAGACAAGGCGAGACGATGACATAGCGAGACGAGACGAGAAGAGCCTAGACAGGACGAATATAGGACAGCAGTAAATAAGACAGAACAAGGCTTGATAATAAAGTAATCAATTCATGTCCAACAGAAAATTTATTGATTGTCAATAACCGCGTCAGGATAAAAATCATCAGCTATACTTTAACCGGGAGCCAAGCAAATATGTTTCTTAAAGACAAAGTCATTTCCGTGTAAACGATTCGGCTCACCATCTTAAAGACAAAGTCATTTCCGTGTAAACGATTCGGCTCACCATCTTAAAGACAAAGTCATTTCCGTGTAAACGATTCGGCTCACCATATTAAAGACAAAGTCATTTCCGTGTAAACGATTCGGCTCACCATCTCAACTCTGGCCAGGCTTTTACGCGGAATAGACCGTCCCTCCAGTCAGACACATACAAAACATCAACTGCCGAGCTGCATTCTGTGAAGGATGGGATTTTCTAATGAATGAATATTGCACCTGACACTATTGTCTCTCTTCACTGGAAGGAGTTGGTTTTGCGTATGTGTCCAAGAGAGAAAATGGTCAGATCCCATGCACAAGTCTGTATAACGTGTTCTTACTCCAGTTTTCTGTATAAATGTAGCAGTATTTTAAAATATTTTAAAATATTTTTACTATATTGTTTATTAGTCCCTCTTTAGGGCGAGGGCCAGAATAAGTCTTGCATTCTCGGGTACATCAGTTTGGAACTCACTGCTGTCATCGGTTTTACGGGAAGGGCCGGAACAGCAATGGTCAAGTCTTTCCACACATAGAGGCACGAGTGTGAACTTGTACAAAATCATTTAATCAAAAAATCCAACCCACCACATCAAGCAGTCAGGTTGTTGACTTTTGGTATGATTATGTGCAAGTGGAGAATAGTCTGATCACTTGTAAACGACGGGCCATGTCTGATTTGATGACCCGAATCCTTTATCTGAGATGGTGACCCGAATCGTTTATAAGGGAAGGACTGTGCCTTAAACATTTGTGACAACGCATGAGAACAAGAGGCATAATATTGGAATTATTGACAGCTTGAGTTTTCAACGCCACGGACTGCAGGGAAGGTTGTTTACTAACATACAATAAACCCCACAATACAAGATACAAGATACAAGATATTTATTCACCAATTTTGCAAAAGGATTTCATCTTGGCACGGCACGGTAAAAATAAAATAAAAACCAACCAGACACATATGCAGACACACATCACCATGCATGCATACATACGTACATTACACTGTCATGCACACACAGACACAACTCACACACACACACACACACACACACACACACACACACACACACACACACACACACACACACACACACACACACACACACACACACAATTATTTACATTCTCACACATAACCAGCCACATATCTACATCACAAATTCACATCGTCGCCTTGTAAACGTAAAAACCATATCAGTTTAAAAGGGGTGCCAGTAATATCAATACAACATTAGTGAATACTAGAACAATACCTAAAATTTATAATCCATTTAAAAGTAAGTAGTACATGTAATTATTATCATTTAGTCAGATCATCACATAAAATTATATAATCATGATCTAGACAGTTTAAAACAACAGTATTAACAGACTATCACAGATCCACTCAAGCACCTGAACTTAGAGTCGCATTGCACAAAACTACTACCATCACAGAACTACTCCAGCACCTAAAAAATAAGGACCATTCCACATTGCACATATTTCCACTATCACAAGTTATGAGAACAGTAATGGAATGCAGTGAAAGGACTAAGTAACAAAAGAACCCCCCCCCCCCCCCCCCCAATCCTATAACTACAGTATATTACAACGTCTTCACTACAGGAGTTGTCAGTACAGCATGGGGGATGAAGCTAGAGCGAAAGCGACTAGTTCTGGCTTTCAAAGCTCTGTAGCGCCTACCAGATGGAAGAGGCTCGAAGAAGTGGTTTGCCGGGTGGGAGGGGTCGCAATAACACGGATTCATCCTATATTCCTTTGGCTAGCTTCTCAATGCACAGGTTTGGGGGAATTCAACTGGGACAGTACGAGGTTTACAGAAGCTGCGTACATGGATACAGAATTGTAGCCCCCCCCCCCCCCCAAAAAAAAAAAAGAGGCTTATTTGTTAAATGTCACAAAAACAATTCGGCTTGTTGACAGATTTGATCCCGTAGTATCCAAGAAGCTGACAATGTCAAAATCAACAAGTGTTCAAGGGTTTTCACACATAACTCAACAGTGTGTTGAGCGATTTACGCCCCCTTTTTCAAAACGCTATCACATAGTTTAGCAACATACGATCAAGACAAAGGGGGTGACAATTTACTGAGCATTGTGCACTCGTTGTGAATCTTGACCTCTAAACAGAGACGTTACGTGATCGCTTCACAAAGTCAGCAACATGAGGTGAGCAGGGGTGCGCATGCCCTAAGCGCCTGCATTACACAATAGACTGGTTTAGAAAAATACCTCTCTCGGGTTTGTATGTGTTGGGAAACAGTGAATACCCTTGCTTTTAGTGAGAAAAACAATCCCTTGGCCAATCACTAGCGAGGGTGTGTAAAAACACGTGGACAAGGAGCACGTGTTGATTATTTGTCTCACTAAAAGCGAGCGCTAGCCAATACAAACCCGGCAGAGTGATTTCCTAACATCGTCTGTTACGAATATCCGCGAGCTCGTTGCTTTTGATACAAAGTCAAGCTATTTCCCTGATAGGATGTCAGCTTGTCTACCACCATACGTAGTTACCGGGCAATTAACGGAACAGGTTTCAATAGATTGATTGTTTTGTCGCTGAGGATATGCTTGGACACATCAAAAGACACGATATGTACATCAAAAGACACGAGATCAAAAGCTACATGGATGAGAGGAACAAAAACATGTCTTGCAAAGATTGATTGTGCTAGTGCATAGAGGCAGAAGAAGCTGCCACAGGAAAAACAAGTCGCGTAAGGCGAAAATACAATATTTAGTCAAGTAGCTGTCGAACTCACAGAATGAAACTGAACGCAATGCCATTTTTCAGCAAGACCGTATACTCGTAGCATCGTCAGTCCACCGCTCATGGCAAAGGCAGTGAAATTGACAAGAAGAGCGGGGTAGTAGTTGCGCTAAGAAGGATAGCACGCTTTTCTGTACCTCTCTTTGTTTTAACTTTCTGAGCGTGTTTTTAATCCAAACATATCATATCTATATGTTTTTGGAATCAGGAACCGACAAGGAATAAGATGGAAGTGTTTTTAAATTGATTTGGACAATTTAATTTTGATAATAATTTTTATATATTTAATTTTCAGAGCTTGTTTTTAATCCGAATATAACATATTTATATGTTTTTGGAATCAGCAAATGATGGAGAATAAGATAAACGTAAATTTGGATCGTTTTATAAATTTTAATTTTTTTTTACAATTTTCAGATTTGTAATGACCAAAGTCATAAATTAATTTTTAAGCCACCAAGCTGAAATGCAATACCGAAGTCCGGGCTTCGTCGAAGATTACTTGACCAAAATTTCAACCAATTTGGTTGAAAAATGAGGGCATGACAGTGCCGCCTCAACTTTCACGAAAAGCCGGATATGACGTCATCAAAGACATTTATCAAAAAAATGAAAAAAACGTTCGGGGATTTCATACCCAGGAACTCTCATGTCAAATTTCATAAAGATCGGTCCAGTAGTTTAGTCTGAATCGCTCTACACACACACACACACACACACACACACACACACACACACACACACACACACGCACACACGCACGCACATACTCCACGACCCTCGTTTCGATTCCCCCTCGATGTTAAAATATTTAGTCAAAACTTGACTAAATATAAAAAGAGAAAGAAAACAACAACAACAATAAAAACAACACACCCACAGCATCACTTACTATGTAAGCCATGCTAAGTCAAAGCTGGCTTAGATCAAATTAAGAACAACGTCGGTTTAAAATAAAGGCACGGTAGACATGGTTTACGTTGTGAGGTCAGAATCAGTCAACGACTGCAAACGTGTGAAAAGATAAATAAACACAGATTTGTGTGCATACGTGAACAAGGGCTTTATATTCACTGGGAAAACCCAAATTCAATAATTGTAAGAAAAAAATTAACAAAGCTTTGCATGCACATGAACACATAAATAAGTGCCCTGTTTTTACTGGGAGAACCCAATTTTAGTCGCGTTAAAAGTAAAATGAAAAAAATTCAGTGTGCATATGAACACATCAACAAGTGCCTTATTTTCACTGGGACAGTTCGCACGTTTGTAAATGTAACCAAGACTCACAGAAGTATTAACATTATTGCACAGCAGTAAATTTCAATAAATTAAAGTCAGCTGCGTCACAGAATCGACCACACTGTCATCGCATCTTCTGGCAGTCACCCAAGGCTGCCGAAGGCTCTGTGTTTCAAGTAGAGATGCTTTTGGTTCCTTCTACCTCAGCAAACATAACGTGGAACGCATGTGTTCAGACCATACCTTAGACTTCTGTCTGAAACGTCTAGTGTGTTTCAACACAGCCTGAGTCAACAGCATGTGCACTGATACCAACAGCTGGCACTAGTGATGACATCAGAAGCTTCCTCCAACAGCTGTGACATGGTACTAGCGATGACATCAGAAGCTTCCTCCAACAGCTGCGACATGGCACTAGTGATAACATCAGAAGCTTCCTCCAACAGCTGTGACATGGTACTAGCGATGACATCAGAAGCTTCCTTCAACAGCTGTGACATGGCACTAGTGATGACATCAGAAGCTTCCTTCAACAGCTGTGACATGGTACTAGCGATGACATCAGAAGCTTCCTCCAACAGCTGTGACATGGAACTAGCGATGACATCAGAAGCTTCCTCCAACAGCTGCGACATGGCACTAGTGATGACATCAGAAGCTTCCTTCAA
>NC_090261.1:19366183-19425291 GCF_037325665.1 Littorina saxatilis
ATATCACGATACATACTGTACCAATTTTACTTGTCACATTTTATATTTTTACCATTTATTTGATATTGATAGAATGTTTAAGTGAAAATTTAATGAATCTTGTTTTAATTTTGTTCCCCTTTTATTTGTATTTTGTTTTCTAAATCTAGGAACTACATGTAGGTATAACCAACCGGTTTTTTCGAATTCTTCATTCAATGACTTTTTTTTAATCTGCATTCTTGAAACAATGTTTTTGAAGTCATATAATCATTCATTCGCTTGGGACTTTCCCAACAAGCCGCAGAAACATTCGATCAAGCTAAGTTCTCGTTACTCATTGTTTGTCTGTGCACTTTAAAGACCGTTGGGTCGATAAATCTGTGAATGTATTGTTTTGTCAATAACAAACGTTCCAACAACGTACCTTTCTTGTTTTTTGATTCTAATGTTATTAAAGTTGTATTCATTCAAATGAAGTGAAATTATGGCCGTTGTGTATTTTTTGCAATTTAAAACAAAACACAAGTATAGTGTACCACGAAAGTTTTCGCTCAAAACAGGTGACACGCCTATTGCTAGAAAAATACATTCACTTCATGAAAGAAAGTTATTAGGAAAGTTTCACACAATGATTCGTGTGCACCAAATTTCATACAAAATGTCTAGTTTTCTCGATTTATAATGTTGAAAATCACTGCAAGTCTTTGAAACAGACTATAGTTTTTGAAAAAGGCTTTAGTGTATTTTTAGAGTTCAATTCTGTATGATACTTAGAGATATGGCTTTCCCAATCTTTCGTATGAAAAGAACCCATTGTTATTCTGCGATTTAAGAAATTTTCACCATTACAGTGGTTTTATAGTTTATATATCCAGTTGTTGAACATTTTTGTGAATTTTATTTTTACAAATGTTGACGTCATGAGTTTTCATAAGCATTTGATCGAAAAATAGATAGTGACTGAAATCGCTCAAAATAGCTCGGAAGTAGCCAGTTTGGTGTTTTATCTGCATTTTGGAGTCTTTTGCACACTCTGGTGCTAACTTAAGTAATCAAGATGGTAAGATTAACGATAGAACCACCAAAAAATCGTATTTTCAGCAGACTGCACTCTAGTTTTCAAGTCTTTATGATCGTGATTACTTTTCGCAGATAAAATATTCAATATAAGAAGGCTACGATATCTTCAAAATTGAGGTGCAGTTCGAGGCTGATGTCTGCTCTTTAATCGTAGGTCAGTTATTTAATTAACACCAAAAACCAAGGCAAAAGACACTTTTAAACTGTGTATCTGCACAAGGTGAAAGGGTGATATTTTGTCTCCATGTTTTTGGGACTGCCAATTTTCCGCAAGAGTTACCTGTTCTTAGCTTGGTCATGCCTACTACATGACCTTGTTAGAGAAATTTCTGTGAGACTTGATGTTCTTATTTCTATTGCGGTTGCGTTGTTTCCATTTGTTGGATATGATTTTGTTTAGTTTTGTTGATAATTGCATCTTGAAAAGGTAATTAAAGTTACACACCTGTAATTTAGGGTTTATTGGAGTTCGTACACAAAATAACTTTCATGCATCTGATACACTATTCTGATCATGGTAACAATAATAATAATGATATGGGAGATTTATAGAGCGCTTTACGTTCTCTAAGCGCTTTACAATGAAAAAAAATATGAAAAAACAAACAAACATACAGTCGAACTCGCTTAAGACGAATCACTGGGGATCGGGAAATAAGTTCGTCTTAACCGATATTCGCATTAAGAGAATTGATTGATTTTTTTACTGTCACAATTTTAGAAGTAAAATTTGAAAAGTCGTGTAAAAGCATGTACATGTACATTCTGATCAATCTCCGATTTCATGGTGTCCACCAGTTCTGGTGCATGTACTACCCTGGCCAAGTTTCCTCTCGAGACATCAAAGAGACCGCCCCATAGGTTAATCCCCATAGGTTAAACTCGGTCACTGACCCGGGTGCAGGAAGTGTTTCCTCTCTCATATGAAAGGGGAACCACCTCTCATAGCTAAAACTGGGTCATTGACCCCTGGGAAGAAGGTCAGTGTCTATAAAGAAGGCCACCCAGCCATCACAATGGACCTGCCTTTGATCTCGCCTCACACGCAGATCCTTGTAGCCTTGTGACTTTTAGAGACAAAGCGGCTCTGGGGCGATAAAAAACGTGTGTGTTAAAAGAGGGGTTCGTTATGCAAATGATATGATATGTCGATCTCGGGACGAGTTTAAAGATATCGTCATAAGCGTGAGTAAATTACAGACATTATGCATGCTTGGGAATCCAAAAAGTGCTCGTTGTAAGCATAAATTCGTTACAAAGAATTCGTTTCAAGCATTTTTTTTAAGCATGAAGAAAGAGGTATTCAGTTGGGAACTTAAAACTAATACGTTATAAGTCAAAATTCGTAACTAGCGTGTTCGTTTTAGGTGGGTTCGACTGTACATATACATACAAAGCAAAGCAAAAAAGCATGTGCAGCAGCATTCAGCACACAAGTGAACAACGAAACACTACATCAATACAAGCTGCAAGCATACTAACACAGGCAAAACATTCAAACATTCAAACACCTGATCAAAAATGCACCATATTGAAATAAAATTAATCAAAATACTGTGTGAAGAAGTGTGTTTTAAGGTTTGATTTGAAGGAACAAAATGTTTGGCAGTGTCTGATAGAGTAAGGGAGAGAGTTCCACGCAACGGCAGCAGAGTGGGAGAAGCTAGCTCTCTGGCCGTGCTGTTTGCGACTAAAAGAAGATAGACGGAATATTCTAGTGTCTACAGAGGAGCGGAGGGATCGTGAGGGTGTATAGAGTGTGAACAGGTCAGACAGGTAGGATGGGGCTGAGCCAGATATTATTTTGTAGCAGATACAGCAGCACTTATATTGGATTCTCAGCTCTACAGGGAGCCAATGAAATTTCTTTAGCAAGGGGAAACAGGACTGGGACCGAGGGGCTTTGCAGACAAGCCGGGCTGCAGAATTTTGAACGTGCTGCAAAGGATGGATGACAGACTGAGGACAGCCAATGAGAACAGAATTTCCGTAGTCTAATCGAGAAAGAATGTAGGAGGAAACAAGGGTCTTGGTGGCGTCTTCGGTAAGGTATGGGCGGATAGATATTCTCTTAAGCTCGATGTAAGCGGACTGACAGACTTTCATAACATGGTGTTTCATGGAGAGATCGCTATCAAGAAAGATGTCAAGATCACGGACGGAGTCTGAGAATTCAATAGTGCTGCTGCCCAAAGTGATAGAAGGAGGGAGAGAGAGAGAGGAGGAGAAGGAGGATTTGTTGAAACGAATGGCTTCTGTTTTGTCACAGTTAAGTTTAAGCTTGTTAGTGGACATCCAGAGTTCAACGTCAGCAATGCAAGACTGAAGGGAGGTGGTCATCTGGGCGTATTCTGAGGGAGTCGCTGAGTTCTGAAGCTGAGTGTCGTCAGCAAACATTTCGTGGGAAACGGAATGTCTGTCGACGAGGTCAGTCAGAGGGGAGGTGTACATGATGAACAGCACGGGCCCGAGCACAGAGCCCTGGGGAACGCCAAAAAGGAGGGAGGTTTCCTGGGATGGGACGTCGTTTACAATTACAAAATTTTTTCTGTCTGAGAGATAAGATCTGAACCAATTTAGAACTGAATTTTGGATGGCGAAAGTGTGCTCAAGGCGGGACAGTAGGATTTCATGATCAATTGTATCGAAAGCGGCCGAAAGGTCTAACAGGAGGAGCAGGGACATTTTGTTATCGTCTAAGGAAGTCAGAATGTTATTGAGGATACTAAGGACTGCGGTCTCTGTGCTATGGCCCGTGCGGTAAGCTGACTGGTGCGGAGTGAGGAGGTTGTTGGCAGAGAGGTGGGAGGAGAGCTGGTCTAGGACTATCTTCTCTAGGATTTTAGAAAGAAAGGGACAACAAAACATGCATCTGTCATTGACACTTTTAAGGATCACAAAGAAAGCCTAAAAAGGCTGTGGAGTATACTCTTTTTGATATTTTACGGGGTGGTCAGAAGTTTAACACTTTTGTGCATGCCCATGAATTTACAACAGCAACAAAGAGTCAGAAAGACAAGAAGATTAAACTGTGAAAGAATGTTTATATCAGGTGAGCATAGAGAAGGGCAAGACCCTGGTGATCAAGACCCTGGCCAAGGGTGACCTCAACAAGAACGGCATGCGCGAGGTTTTCTTTGAGCTCAACGGCCAGCTCCGCTCCGTCATGATCAAGGACGAGGACGCTTCAAAGGTAAGGCCTCAAGGAAATTGGATGAAAAGTTATTTTCAAGGGCTGCAGAATAAGCATGCAGTGTACTCGGGGAGGGACTACGTTACTTTTTGTATACATGATTGTGCATTTGCATATCAGAACCTGCAGAATTTAGAAAGTGCAGAATTTTTATTTTTCAGTCCCTTTAACTCATTCAAGGCGCATATAAATTGTCCCCCGTTTACACTCCTGGCGCACGATTTTGAGCCATTTTAAAAAAATCAACACCACAAGATAACCTTGCCTACCTTACATTTGTGCAAAGTTTGAAACTTGCTCTTTAAGAAAATATATGAAACATTTGAAAGAACATACCTTTTGTTGTCTTCACATCCATCCAGTCAAAATACAAAAACAATTTCTGTGTCATTGGGTTCATCATACAAATGTCATGATCGACAATTTCATTGTCCGAATCATCACCCAAATCATCGTCCATTGGCACAAACTCGTCACCAGAATCTAAAATATCATCTCCACTAAGGTCAAGATCAGAACCATCCTGAATAACAAGTTCTAGCACTCTTTTCAAGTTGATACGTCTTGTAGCAGAACGATCCGCCATCTTGGAAATGTCAAAACACGTGGGTCGCACACCGTAAAAAAAATCAAACATTATCACAACAATTGAAGGGAAGGAACTATGCACAGTGAATGGTACCACAGTAGAAAGACTGAAGTTTACTCCGGAGGTAGTTTCCCTTTGTCAGCGGGGCCGTTTACACCGTTAAGAATGTGTTGCATCTGTCGGATTGATGCATCCGACGTGTCGACAACGCAAAGCACAGCTGTTGGATTAGGGAATCGGACACAACGCGCATGAGTTAAAGCTGTCCTGAATTGAGCCCAAAGTTGACTTTGCAAAGTCTTTTTACCAAAATCAGTGCTAAAGCTTCGTGCAGCGAGCTTTGTGAAGTAAACTTCTCTCAATTAATATCAGGCTTTATGCACAGATACAACAGTATTTGTTAGTGGTGGATGCGAGGAAGAAAAGTTTCCAATTTAATGTATTCATTGTAATGGACAATAATGTGTTGTTTTTGTTATTATTATGACTTGGGGAAATATCAATCTTTGTATCAGTCTGCCTCATGAGGTTGGTTTAAACAGAAAGTAGCATTTTTACTAAAGTTGGCCGAAAAATTATTGCAACAAATTTCAAACCCAAATTAAAACATTAATTCCTGTGTCATTTAATTAAAACTGAATATGCCAGTTAAGGCCGTTCACTTAACCTTCAGGATCACCTTTTGGATTAAATATTTCTTTTACAGGGATCACGTGACCGCCGCTCAAGTAAGGGTACCCTCAAAATCAACCAGACAAAAACGGAAGAGCCGAATGAAAAATCGACAAAAAATCACAATAGGCAAAACTTCGCAACTTTGACATGTGCTTTAACTGTAACGGGTGTGGTTATCAAAAGTTGCTGTGGGGCAAGGTTGCATGGAAGCTCTTGTTGCAATGGAGGTTTCTGCCAAGGGTCCGATAGCCAATGATGCACATTAAATAACATATTCTTACTCCGAATCACATATAAGCATTGACACAGTCTGAGATGCTACAGGTCTAAAATACGCTACCCGTCAAAACTTTAAGGGAAGCAACCCCACAAAAAAGTGCTGCAATAGTGCGTTGGTAAGTGTGCACTACCCCCCGCGGGTTAGGGGGAGGAATTTACCCGATGCTCCCCAGCATGTCGTAAGAGGCAACTAACGGATTCTGTTTCTCCTTTTACCCTTGTTAAGTGTTTCTTGTATAGAACCCAGCAAACACACAACGTAAATACGACGTTGCAAAAATGTGAATTTTTCGTGTCATTAGCAACGTTGCGAACTTTACGTGAAATTTACGTTGAGCCAACCAAAAAACGCAACGTAAAACCAACGTTGTGTCATTGTGAGATTTTGGTGTTCTTTCGACGTTGTAATACAACGTAAATTTTACGTGAATTTCACGTTGCATTTTGGTGTCTTTCAAATGTTGCGAAGATTACGTGAAATTTACGTGGATCCAACCAAAAAACACAACGTGAAAGCAACGTTGCGTTACAGTTGTGTTTTTTTGTTTTTTTACACGTTGGTACATAACGTAAATTTCACGTGGATTCCACCTTAAAAAGCAAGGTAAAATCGACGTTGTATTATTGTGATTTTCTGGTGTTCGAACAACGTTGGTATACTCACGTGATTTTCATGTGAAATTCACGTGATTTAAAAACAAAAGTTAGTTTGATACAACAAACGTTCCTACAACGTAGTTTCAACGTAAACACACAACGTTGGGGTTTGATTGATCGCCAACGTGAAATCCACAACGAATCCTACGTCAGTCATTACCAATTTTTCACCTGCACGGTTTCGTATCGTTTATCAAAGAAATGTACCTTTGAAAATTACGTAAGGTGAACATATTTTCAAATACAGGAGATAGATATGTGCGAAACTATCACCGAATAACAAATGACTCGGTCAGACGTTATGAAATTAAGCGCCGATGTACCGCGCAATGTATTTAATTGCTTTGGCGTTCCAAATGCGTCCGGTTACATTTTCTGGCATCATTAATGCATCAACGAGAATTGAAAAGTAATGCTAAAAATATAATTGTGTACGTTTAAAGTTGATCTACTGTGCTCATCAAACCTCTTGTTGTATTTTGTAAATTGGCGAGAGGGGGGCAGAATACATGAACCTAATCTCTGTGATTGTCTATACGTGCGTGCGTGTGTGTGTGTGTGTGTGTGTGTGTTTGTGTGTGTGTGTGTGTGTGTGTGTGTGTGTGTGTGATTACACGTGTTAGTGTGTGTGTGTGTGTGTGTGACATCAGTTTGTGTATGTGTGTGTGTGTGTGTCACATCAGTTTGTGTATGTGTGTTTGTGGGCGGCTGTGTGTGTATGTGTGTGTGTGTTTGTGTCCCTCGGCGCGTGACAATATAATCTGCCAATAAGTTGAACTAAAACAGGGTTCAAGTGGGAATTACACCTGAAAAAGCAGGAAGGGAGCAGAATACATGTTATGAACTCCGTTATTTATTGTTTGAAATGTTATAACCTGGGAGAAGTCACCCTCGCACCCCGTCCTTAGTTTCTCTTGACCTACCTTTGAAGTATTCTTGAGGACATGACTAGACTACCCGATTGCGCCCATTGCACGGCATAAGAGAGCGCCGTTCCACCCGGCCGATTCCGCTATAGACGTCACGCGTCCAAGGGAGGTGATTTTCGAGCCAGCTGCATTGACTCGGCCAAGAACGCAAACTTTCTTCGATTAAAGGCATTGTAGCATGTCTAAAATCATGGGACTTGTGTTAGGCCAAAAAAAAGGTCTGTTTACGGTAACATAGGCCAAAAAAATAGGGTCGGTAGGTCGGTTTTTTTTTGGTTTTTTTTTTCTCCAAAAAACCATATTTTTACGTTATTTTGCAAAAAAAAACAGATTTTTTTTTTCCCAAAATGCCAAAAAAAAGTCTAGGGTCGCGCGAAAAAAATAGGGTCGGTCGGGTTACCGTAAACAGACCTATTTTTTTTTTGGCCTTATCAAGCTTTTAAAATCACCAAGTAACTTTTAAGAATAGTTTCAGTTACATGCGAACTCATTCTGCTGAACTGATTTTGAGAGCCAGTACCCAACAGCCTTTAAATGCACCTCTTTCCTTTTTTCATGTTCTTTTATGGTTTGCCGATTTTGTTAACATTTTTGCATTCATAATGAAGATTTTATGGTGACTGTACAGAAATGTACGTCCTCTAGTTTCTAACCTTCCAAAAATTGGGGCTGGGGGTCGGGGGAGAGAGAGAGAGAGAAAAAGAGAGAGAGAGAGAGAGAGAGAGAGAGAGAAAGAGAGAGACAGACAGACAGACAGACAGAGAGACAGACAGACAGACAGAGAGACAGACAGACAGACAGAGACAGAGAGGGAGAGAGAGAGAGATAGAGAGAGACAGAGAGGGAGACAGAGGGGAGAGAGGGAGACAGAGAGAGTCAGAGAGAGACAGAGAGAGACAACGTCGAAACTTTGTCAATCATTTCGGTTTTTTCACCTGCATTTTTAGTTTCGTAATATTCTATTCAATTAATGTTCGGTCAAACATAGAGGTTCACTAATTGTGTAAGACGAAAAGAGTATAACATAAATGCATATTGTTTCAAGGAATTTGCTGAGTTAAATGGATTTGCGAGTGCGAAACTTTCCCTCCCAAAAAAAGACGCGTTACTAACCGACAGTGTTCTCCGGTGATGGCCACGGTCGACTTTGTGTATCCCAAATTTGGTTTTCAACTTTGATGAACACTTTCAGGACTAAAATATTCATCGTAATCAACTCGAAGGTAAGTTGTTTTCAGTTGTTCCACGTGAGACGTTATCACTTATTGTACTCCATGTACACATGCACAGATTACTTGATTGTCGAGACCATGATTGGAAACGGACCGGCCAAAGATGGCGGGTCTTTCCAATAGTCACAATGTCAGCCCTAACTCAGTCCAAGGGATACACATTCTTTTAGACTCAACTTTTGAGTCAGTATAGCGAAACAATGGGTCACAAGCAGTGGAACACAAAGGAAAAACACGTTTCACATAGACGGACGCAACCTTTAGAAAGCTGTTTAATCAGACTAGCTCAGTGCATGAGACTGAAAGCGGGGGCGGCCATTGATATCTCAAGTACTTAATTGGGCATTTTACGATCTTGAGGGAGGACGATGTATCCAGACAAGCTGCTTCAAGTTCAAGTGAATCTGCCCAGCGGACAGTGGTATGAGGAGAATTCAGAACTTGACACATTGGCTCATTACATACTTGACTGTCTTTTGTCGACCTGTTCTGTTACTCACTCAAGTAGGCAGCCGAGATTCCCTGCCGGTGTCACGATTTCAATCTTTCGCCTGTGCACATATTTCCCCCTCGACATATACTCAAGACTGAAATGTTGTTTCCTGGTAAAATTAAGAAGTGAACTTATTTAAGGACGAAAAGCATGTCAGTTTCTTGCATGTGAAGAAAATTGGTGGTACAATTTAATAGATTTCAACCCCAAAATCTAATTCTTCAAAAACGTGTACTGAGTGGTTACGTCCCTTGAGTAAGAAGGAAACATTTTAGGATGAATCAAATTTCTAAGTTAAATAAAACAAATTGGTTGGACAAATTTGGCCCCATGAATGTAAGGTACACAAGGTCGCTCATCAGTACTATCGTAGGGTGTTTTTTTGTTCAGTGTAGAGTTTATACTAGTTCAACGAGGCCGAGAAGCGAAATATCAACACGGCGAAAGATGAAAACGTCACACCGGGGGAGAGAGCGAGACAAAGAGGAGCTATCGGGTGGAGAATGGGGAGGTGATTCGGGGAGGGGGGTGGATTAAAGATGAACGTATCAAATTGTTATTTGTAAGGAGGAGAGAGTGAGACAAAGAGGAGCTATCGGGTGGAGAATCTTCTTCTTCTCGATCGCTCAGACAGGGCGCATATCCTACTTTTCACGGCCTATTATTCCAAGTCACACAGGTATTTTGGTGGACATTTTTATCTATGCCAATACAATTTTGCCAGGAAAGACCCTTTTGTCAATCGTGGGATCTTTAACGTGCACACCCCATTCAAGTAATGACACACTCGGACTGTGTGTGTGTGTGTGTGTGTGTGTGTGTGTGTGTGTGTGTGTGTAGGTGTGTAGGTGTGTGTGTGTGGATGGGTGTGTGTGCTACCTGACGGATTTTGATGAACATTGGTTTACATATTCTTGAGAGCATTCGCTTGTGTGGCTGTTCTCCGATATTTGATAGCGTTATTTGATGTCATATTTTCCCGTTTGTAAAAGTTGAGCCCGCACTGTCAGAGAGAAGAACACATGAATATAATATGTAGAAATCGCAAACCCGGCCAGAAGGCAGACACGGACAAAATGTAGGATGCTGATACATGTAAAATATGTGTCTGATGCGAGTATAGGCTTACTACATGTATGTTTACAAAAATCGTGAATAATATCTAGCCGAGATGAATCGCAACCTTTGTACCTCTCCCTTTATTTAAGATTTTTTCCCATTCCTCTTCGTGTTAGTTGGACGGTATTCTTTCTTTTTCTTTTTTCTTCCAGCCACAACACAGATAGCGTAATAGCGGCTGTTTTATTCATTCTTCTGTCTCGTTCCCTCATATTCGCATGTGATATTATGTCCCTCCTTATGAGATTACACTCCCCAAACGATGTTGCTAGACCTTTGTTAAGGAGAGAAGAGGCGAGGAAAACTGGTATGAAGTACAAGTCAAAAATCGCACCTTGATCTTACCTGACTCATTTTCGGCACTTGGCAGTCTTTTGTCGGGCTTTTGTCGATCGTTTGTTCACTTGGATAATAAAATTACGGACATGCTCCCTCTCCCCCCCCCCTCCTCTAAACTTTGCCAAAATGGGTCCTCTTGAGACATCTCGCGTATTAGAACAAAAGAAAACCGAACGGGCAAATCATATGGACAACACATGTTGGATTTCTTCTTAGGGTACGCTCACCAGTACAAAACAAATGCAGCCAATGTTTTCTCGAAAAGTTGTGTTTGTGTGTGTGTGCGCGTGCGCAGGTTTTTTAATGTACTGTTTCGTTGAGAGGATCGTGGGTAGTGTTTTTCCTCTTCATTTTAAAATGTTCATTACAGACATATAAAACAAAATAAAGAAAAAGAGAGAAACACAGCAAAAAACAAGTCGCGTAAGGCGAAAATACAACATTTAGTCAAGCTGTCGAACTCACAGAATGTCCATAGAGGGGGAATCGAGACGAGGGTCGTGATGTGTGTGTGTGTGTGTGTGTGTCTGTGTCTGTGTGTCTGTGTGTGTGTGTGTGTGTGTAGAGCGATTCAGACTAAACTGCTGGACCGATCTTTATGAAATTTTACATGAGAGTTCCTGGGAATGATATCCCCGGACATTTTTTTTCCTTTTTTCAATTAATACCTTTGATGACGTTATATCCGGCTTTTTGTAAAAGTTGAGGCGGCACTGTCACACCCTCATTTTCAATCAAATTGATTGAAATTTTGGCCACGCAATCTTCGACAAAGGCCGGACTTCGGTATTGCATTTCAGCTTGGTGGTTTAAAAACTAATGAGTGAGTTTGGTCGTTAAAAATCGGAAACTTGTAATTAAAATTATTTTTTTATCAAACGTTCCAAAAACAATTCCATCTTATTCTGCGTCATTATCTGATTCAAAAAACATATAAATATGTTATATTTGGATTAAAAACAAGCTCTGAAAATTAAAAATATTAAAATTATTATTAAAATCAAATTTCCGAAATGGATTTAAAAACAATTTCGTCTTATTCCTTGTCGGTTCCTGATTCAAAAAAACATATAGATATGATATGTTTGGATTAAAAACACGCTCACAAAGTTAAAACGAAAAATATAATATATGTATTCTTAAACGGATTTTTGTTTTGATGTACATTTTTCATTCAATTTTCTTTTCATGTTTGCTTGCTCTTCATTTAAACTGTACAATAGCCGCCATTTATATGTATTTTTCTAGAAAACTGTAAACACCACTATAAGCATTATGCTTGTGTTGTTTACTCTATATGCGTTTTTTATTTGTAAATAATGCACAAACGTTGAATAAAACAGTTTAAACCAAACGAAGAGAGGTACAGAAAAGCGTGCTATGCAGCACAGCGAAAGCACTATTTTTCAATCAAATTGATTGAAATTTTGGCAAAGCAATTTTCGACAAAGGCCGGACTTTGGTATTGCATTTCAGCTTGATGGCTTAAAAACTAATTAATGACTTTGGTCATTAAAAATCGGAAACTTGTAAGTAAAATTATTTTTTTATCAAACGATCCAAAAACATTTTCATCTTATTTTTCGTCATTTTCTGATTCAAAAAACGTATGTAACATATCTATGTTATATTTGGATTACAAACAAGCTCTAAACATTAAAAATATAAAAATTATGATTAAAATTAATTTTCCGAAATCGATCTAAAAACAATTTCATCGTATTCCCTGTCGATTCCTGATTCCAAAAACATATATATATATACATGTAGATATGATATGTTTGGATTAAAAACACGCTCAGAAAGTTAAAACGAAGAGAGGTACAGAAAAGCGTGCTATGCAACAGAGCGCAACCACTTCCGCGCTAAACAGGGTCGTTAATTTCACCGCCCTTTCTACGAGCGGCGGACTACGGTCATTGGGAAAAAATGCAGTGCGTTCAGTTTCATTCTGTGAGCTCCACAGCTTGACTAAATGTAGTAATTTCGCCTTACGCGACTTGATCTTTTTCCCCACACACTTTGGACACGTGCGAGTACCAGCAATAGAAAATTAACAAAACACCTTCCTCCCCCTCTTAGGTGAAATGAAAGCGGACGTTTTCAGCGTGCATTCCCTTGAATTGACTGAATGGTTAATCATGCTTCCGTGATCTTGGGAGTTGTGGGTTTTTTCTGTGACATTCACAAACATAAAAATGACAGAGTCCGACTAAAGGCTTACTGGAATTTACTGTTGAGTAATATGTGTGTCCTCTTAGGACCATGCCAGTGCATGGGGGATATCTTGGATACAGGGCGGACAGGCTTGCAAGCAATATATAACTCTGACTGTTGACCGTCGTTGTAATTTCCCACTTTGTAGTTGTCAAGGTATTTTAACATGTGGGCTTTATATTTTATAAGCTTGAAAAAGAGCATTGTTAGTAATAACGCGCGCTATTTTTAGTTAAAAAACGGATCAACTTGGAATGTGCACCCGACATTCCAATTTGTTTTCTCCTTTCTAATAATGGGTGAATTTGTTTTATTATAACTGAATTGCTTACAACCGAAATACCTACATGCCGAAATAACTGAAATAAAAAAAATAAACAAAGACGAATAGGGAAATGATACATAAATAAGTTCATAAATGAATGAGTTAATAATTAAATGCGTTATGGCGAAATTTAGATAACAAATTAGGAACTTTAACATTAATTTCAAATTAACTAACCAAAAAACAAAATCAATAGGTAAAGTGTTGTATGGGGACATGTAACAAAATGAGGAACTTGAAAACCACCATGTAGGTGTCCGACATTTACTGGTGTCTTGTTTGCAATGATTTCAATTTGGTTCCAACATTTTGTTGTCGTCGTCGTCGCTCTTGCTGTCTTTGTTGTAGTTGTTGTTATTTGGGGGTTAAACGGGAAAAGGGGCAGAAATATGTAATTGGACTATTGAACGATCGTTTTCACACTAGGTGTCGGACTTCAAGTACAACGCGGGGTAAAAGTACTTAATGGAAATCCATGAGCTATGAGTTTAGATAATCGTTATTTTGAGCAATTTCCATGTCTGAACATCCCACGGATATCCGCGTGCCACCCATCATTTCCTTTTACACGACAAAGTCGTGTCGTAACAATTCCCTTCCTCCCTCCCCCTACCCCTCCCTATACATTTGATAGTCCTCAACTTCGACCTACGGCGATAGGGGGATAATTTAGACAGCACTCTAAGTAGCTTTCCAGGTTACTGAAAGACTTTGATTTTGATCACAAGTTTTGGAAACTGTGAGCCCTTTTATCCTCAGGGTTGGTTGGTTGGTTGGTTTTTGGGGTTTAATGTCTCTTCAGCAGATGCTAGCTGCTATTCGAGACCGCTTTATCCTCAGGGAGACAGACTGTGTACAACGTGGGATTTAGAGCGGGTCAAAGTTGAATCAAACTTGCCACATTCATTTCTTGCCTCATGATTAGCATATGCATCGTTCACTGCTTACTGTTGTTGTTGTTTAGAAATCAGTGCGCGCGCGCGCAAGTTTGTATGTGTGTGTTCGTGCGTGAGTGTGTGAGTGTGAGTGTGTGTGTGTGTGGTGTCGGTGTGTGTGTGTGGTGTCAGTGTGTGTGTGGTGTGCCAGTGTGTTTGTTTGAGTTCGTGCCTCTGTGTGTGTGTGTTTGTGTATGTGTGTGTGTGTGTGTACGTGTGTGTGTGTTATAGTGTCAGTTATTCTTTCTTTTGCCCCGAATCCTTGCTTTCCAGAAACCTGTGATGTCATTCTTCCTTGAAAATTTCTTCCAAAACTTGGTTGTCCAACTTTTGTCCGAGGCGAGAGATGAGGTCGGAACGGTGGTATGAGAAGAATTCAGAACTTGACACCTTGATGTCATCTGACTGATTGGCTAATTACACACTTGACTGTCTTTTGTCGACCTGGATCATAAAGTTGCCGACCATGTTGATTTACCCACCCCCTTATGAACGTGAGTCTACTTGAGACATCAGCGTAGCCAACACACACCAAACCCAAAGTCGGACCGTAACAAGTTTTCATTATTTTATGTCTGCCACCCCACTCCCTCCCCCTTTTAACCCCCTCCGCCCCCACCGCTTACCCCTTCTCAGTTCACAGTTAATTGTCTGCAGCCTCAACCCCCCGTGGGTAATAAATCACTCGACTATCGTCGCCTGCTTCTGATGACCGCTCTAAATAATTTGTCAGATAGCAGTGTGCAAAAGACACCGTTGAGTGTACATGTATTACCTTTCCTATATGCTTAGGACACGTGCCTTTTCAAGTCATTGTCAATTACAAAATGTAGGTCTTACAACACAGCCACTGATTTTCAGGTGACGGTATCAATGCCGGGTCCCTGCTCTGCGACAAAAAAAAGTGTTTGCATTAATCGGAAGAAACATACTGCATAAGCGTAATTTATGCAGAGGTATGATGTTCTTAAGTTGTGAGATTTTTTAATGATTACGATGCCTTCAGTGCTTACTAAATTCTTTGATTAGATTGATTTTTTTAATGAAGTTAGAATTCTGCTGCTCTGATTAGTGAAATATTCAAAAATGCTATCATGCTATTTTGGCACCGTCATGGCTTTGTAGACTTATAATATATCTGCGTAATTGATTTCAACTCTTAGAAATCAAAAGTATAACAAATTGTATTGTGTCTCCTCTTGTCGTTAAATAATCACAACTGTAAAACAAATTTGCTTTGATAAAGCTCCCGTTTTTCTCTCAGAATTTTGCTCATTTTTGTTTTGTTTACATGCCCCAGACACAAAAACTACAAAACGATTCATAAAAATTCCGTTCCATGCATTCCGTCTCCTCTCAATCTAAGATCCCCCTCCCCCCCCCCCCCCCCCCCACAGATCCTCCCCCCACAGTTTGTACAGGAGCGGGGCATTTAGGAGCCTTTGCAATTTTATGACCCGTCTGAAAGAAGTGATTGACTGGACACTGTCAAGTGCTCTTAAAGAAGCGATCAGATACGTGAGAATCACAGTGTGAAATTTGACAAGAGGTTGACGGAAGTCTGGCAACCAGATGTTAAAGGGAAAAAAATACTCACTGAAAAAGTGAGATCGCACGTGTCGGACAGATGAAGGTTGGAAAAAAAGGAACCTTCTAGGCATGGATAACACTGGAAATATAACGTGGAAAACTTGTAATTATAGGTGCTGGACTTTCAAATTCAACTTGATCGCACATGTCGCCCTTAATTGTCTCTCTCACTGCTTTCTTATTACCCTTGCAAGTTGAAACCATGCACCCATCCCTCTCTTGCTTGATGGCAACTTTAAAGTTCTCCTTTTTCCCAACCGTTTTTTCCCAGCATATAACCACTTCATGTCCCTAATTGGCACTAGTTTCTGTGAGGACGTTAAGCTTAGGTTAACCAACCAACAAAACCGTTTTGATACTACCCATGTATCATGTATGTTTCTGAACATTTTGTTTTTATTTGGTATTGCTTCATTTTGCTTTTTTTCATTTACAATGTATAATCTGTGGAAAAAAAAGGCCAAAACCAAATAACTTTTAGTTTCCGATGACAAGGTGTAGTGTATTTAACAAACAAAGTTTGATTGTAATGATTGCTTCCATTTTCTGTGCACCTCCCACCTCTACAACATGCATACACTTGATAGTCTTCAACTTCGACCTACGGCGATCGGTGGATAATTGAGACAGTACTAGCTCCGAGGAGCTTTCCAGGTTACCGAAAGACTTTGATTTTGATAACAATGTTGAAAAGGCTGTGAGCCCTTTTATCCTCAAGGAGAGAGACGGACACCGGCCCCTATAATGGGCTTTAATTGGAGCGTGTCAAAGTTCATTGCATCCTGATAACAGTTCGCCCAGTGCTGGAGTATGGGGCAAGTGCTTGGGCAACCGCAGCCAAGACGCACACCAACAAACTGGACCGGGTCCAAAACTTTGGCCTCAGGATAATCCTTGGGGCCATGAAATCTACTCCTATTGCCGCAATGGAAAAGACAGTTGGAGTTGAACCCCTTGAGAGCCGACAGCGAAGCAAGCTTCTTGCACATGCCGAAAAGATGAAGAGGCTACCAGACCACCCCCTGCATGACAAACTAAAAAGCCTGACAAAGAACAGGCTAAAACGGAAAAGCTTGAACCATCTTGTCAAGGAAGAGCAACGCATGCAGGCTGACATCTTGACGGCAAACATCGAACTGTGCGAGAAACTTGATCCAACCAACTGGCCCCCAAAAACCCTTAAAGCTGAAGTCAGAACCACCATCCCTGGCATTACTGTGAAGGGAGACCAGAGTGACGCTGTGCTGAAAGCTCTGACAATGGAAGAGATCGACAAGCGCTACCCTGCAGCTAGATGGACACACATCTTTACCGACGGATCAGCTGAAGACGCCACAAGAAACGGAGGATGTGGCGTATTCATCAAGAAACCAGGCCTGCCCCCAGTCTCGGTCTCAGCATCCGGAGGGAGATTGTGCTCCAACTACAAGGCTGAAGTTCTGGCACTCCACAAAGCCACAGAGACAGTCCTGCAGTGGGAAACCCGTCCCAAGAAAGCTGTCTTTCTTTCAGACTCTTTGTCAGCACTCCAGGCCTTGTGTTCGGGCAATCCAGACTCGACCATGGAACACCTGATGCAAAACATCAACACACTGGCCCAAACCACAGCGGTTGTCCTGCAGTGGATCCCTGCACACACGGGGATTGTGGGCAACGAAGTGGCGGATCGGCTGGCAAAGGAGGGCAGCAAAACTGAGCAGCAACCCTCTAATCTCACTTACAGTGAAGCCAGGACCCTAATCCGAAACAGGCAAAAATCCACCTTCAAAAAGAAAAACAATGGATATAATCCACACGAAGATGCCCTCCATCAGCTCACTCGTCACGAGCAGACCATTGTCTTCCGCCTCCGGACAGGCCACTGTGGACTAAACAGCCACCTAAAAAGGATCGGCATCAGACAGTCGGCCCTGTGCCATTGTGGAAAGGCGGACCAGACACCGGACCACTTCCTGCAGACCTGCCAACTCCACTGCAGTGAGAGGAAACATGTCTGGCCCACAGGGACATCGCTGCACACCAAGCTATGGGGCAGCACTCAGGACCTGGAAATGACAGCCCACTTCGTCAACATCACGGGCCAAAGAATCTAGACACAGCCATCGTCGAACGCTGAAGAAGAAGAAAATTGCATCCTGATCAGCATATGAAACGTTTATCGCTTATTGTAGTTGTGTATAACTCATAGTAGTGGGAATAAGGTGACGCGCTAGTGTGAGTTTGTGTGATTCGTGTGATGTGTGAAGGAAGGAAGGGATGATAGAAAGAAGGAAGGAAAGAAGGAAGGAAGGAAGGGAGGGAGGAAGGAAGGAAGGAAAGAAGGAAGGAAGGAAGGAAGGGAGGGAAGAAGCAAGGAAGGAAGGAATGAAAGAAGAAAGGAAGGAAGGAAAGAAGGAAGGAAGGGAGGAAGGAAGGAAGGAAGGAAGGAAGGGAGGAAGGAAGGGAGGATAGAAAGAAGTATATAGCAGTAACGGATGTTATTTGTGTTTGGACAATTACAAACATTTAATTCTTGTACACAGATTAAAGACAGTTTCACTTCCAGGTCAAATGTCTTAATGATGCAAATACAAATAAAATACCCTCAAACTGTTCTGAAACGATCAATTTTCGTTTGAAATACTTCATTTCTTATGTAAGGAATACACACTGGCACACAGTCTTTTGTTGTCTTGGCTTGCGGCCTAAATCTGACACAACAAGGCTCGAAGAAGGGACACAATGCTTTATTTCATATATTAAAAAGAAATACATGTAGTGTCAACACTCAGTTGGCAGTAGGCCAGAGACATAGTAGGCAGTGGAAAGTTACTAAAAAGTGACCTAAGTTGAAAAGATGTGTATTTCTACTTCAGACATTATATATGGAGGCTCTGGTGTCACTAATATCAATGTGCTGTCTTTGCTTTGTTTAGCGACCAGCATCAAAGAGGCGCATCGAGGACTGCCTGGGAGAAGAGGACCACCAGGACAAAGAATGAAATCGATTGAATATGCTGTGCTGTTGCCCTGCTAAGCTGCGTGCATTTTTAATTTCTCCGCAACATAATATGCATGTTTTTGTTATGAAATAAAATTGTTGATCGTATCTTGAGTTTATGGTGTTACATGTAATAGTCCTTATGATCTGTGACTGAGTGTGAAAGTTGGTGTGTGTGCGTGGATACATTTACCAAAACCTACATTCACTCTCAACGTTGCATTCACGTCGAAATCAAACCAAACCACAACCAAAAATTCACGTTGTGTCGACGTGTATTTCACGTCAATTTTATCAGGAAAAATGCACCAAAACACAACTTTTACGTTGTGTCAACGTAGAATTCACGTAATTTTTTAGCTAAATTTTGACCTAAAATTTACGTTCCATTCACGTGGACATTACGTAAAAATGCAACGCAATTTCAACCAAACCACAACCACAACCAAAAATTCACGTTGTGACAACGTAAAATTCACGTAATGTTTTTACGAACAATCCACCTCCACCAATAATTCACGTTGCATTCACGTTGGTGTCACGTAAAATGCAACGTTGTTTTCCAACGTTATTCCCACGTGATTTCGTCCATACAAATCTACGTAAAAAAACGTTGAAACGCAACGTAAACCCAACGTAACCCAACGTGAATATAACGTGAATACAACGTAAAATTGTTTGCTGGGAATATAGTCAATGTTTGTAAAGATTTTAGTCAAGCAGTATGTAAGAAATGTTAAGTCCTTTGTACTGGAAACTTGCATTCTCCCAGTAAGGTAATATATTGTACTACGTTGCAAGCCCCTGGAGCAATTTTTTGATTAGTGCTTTTGTGAACAAGAAACAATTAACAAGTGGCTCTATCCCATCTCCCCCCCCTTTCCCCGTCGCGATATAACCTTCGTGGTTGAAAACGACGTTAAACACCAAATAAAGAAAGAAAGACGCCATGTCGATCTCCACTGCTCTTCTGTCCAATTAAGACTGTCTATTCTGACTGAGTTGAACGGTGTATGTTGGTCACGTGAGTTACTGCTTTCTCGATGATTGGTTTGTGATGTTTACTCAGCCCACCCAACCATCACACCTCTCAGCGGTTTAGTGCCTTTGCTTACGCGAGACGGTTATAACTGGTTATAACCGGTTTGTCAGTGATGCGTTACGCTGACTGAGAGTCTTGGCTTTGTCTGACAAAGTCGTTACACAAGCTGTTAGGTCGGTCCTTAGACGTTAGAGCGGGGTGGTCGCTACACTGGTGACAACTATATAAGGAAACACATCGGTTAAAAAAAAAGAGGTCGTTGTGGCGGGGTAGTCGTTAGAGAGGGGGGTCTTTGTGAGGGGTTCCACTGTAATTTAATCAAAAATTTTAGTAATAAATTTTCATTTGATTAATATACTTACCCAACTCACATCGTTTATTCCCTCCCGCCTCCCCGCTGTTGGGGGTATATATTTCTAAAAAAGAAGTGAGTTGGGCTTCGGTTAGAATGAAAACATGGCGGCATATGCGCACGCATACGGAAGACAGACTCAGTATTGGTCTGGCCTTGATACCAGTATGGGTATTGGTCACTCTTTTTTAGAGTTGTTTCCCTTGTTACCAAGGGGACGCGTACAGCGTTACCAGCACTGAACTAGGGTTAATTGCTATATGTGAGTTGGGTAAGTATATTAATCAAATGAAAATTTATCACTAAAATTTTTGATTCGTGGCCGACCACGGAAGTTAAGCAACTTTGAGCTCGGTTAGTACTAGGATGGGTGACCGCTTGGGAACACCGAGCGCAGCGATTTCTGATCCGCAATTTAACCAGCCGGTTATGTACTGCGTGCAAAACATACACGGCGCCCGCAAGGGAACCACAGTTAATAGCAGGGCACCTGTTAGCACAACTATCGTGGGCGGTTACTTTACAAGTATTACTGAACGCCGTCGATTTTGTACTGTGTACAAACATACGCAGCGCCCGCAAGAGAACCACAGTAATAGCGGTGCTCCTGTTGGCGCGATCACCACAGGCGGTCCCATTAAGAGGTTTTACTGAACGCCGCAGTTTCTCAGCGCACTCGGGAAGAAGATATCTTTCTGGACGTGGCAGCATGGCTATCGTATAGTTTATTCGGGCTGCATTTTCGGGCTCGCAGGTTGTCCGATTAGCGAATCTCGTTCCATCTCATATGAGAGGATGCATATTCATCGAAACTGGAGGTTATTTCCTTAGGTTTCGGTTTTAAGACATTTTCTACGATTCTTCGGTGTAGATGTCTACAAAATTCCGGAATTAGGCTCGACATTTTTTCCTGCCTCTAGCCAGCGAACATGAGACACGTCTTCTTGTCTCTGGTTCATTACGAACTATTTAGTAGCTACCTCATGGAGACTAATTGGTACTGGCTTACTCAAGCTCAACCCCCCCCCCCCCCCCCCCCCCCCCCCGTCGCGATATAACCTTCGTGGTTGAAAATGACGTTAAACACCAAATTAAGATAGAAAGAAAGCTCAACCCCATCAGTGCTCCACTCCCCGGAGGGTTACACTCCTGGTCGGCTGGAACTCCCTTCGTTCGATCCAAAAGGTAGACGCACAGGTGTTTGTTCGTTGTTCACACCGATACTAGCTTCACTACTCTCGTTTTCTATTGAAGACAAGGTTCGTCTTCTTCTTTTGAACTTTCACAGCTCTCTTTTTAGAGTTATGACTGTCTTCCTGGATTCGCTGATTGAAAGAAGTTTTCACTTCTTTCGTCCGTCAGGAGGAAGACAGAGTCAGCGAGGTTGACGCTCTTTCCGGTCGTCCAGAAGACGTAACCCACGAAGCTTACGGTCAATTTCACTCAGGTTTAGACCAGACCAACACCCACCGGTCACCAGAGTGCAACCGCTCAGTCGTTTTTTTAGCCAGGCGACTCAGACTTGGTCAACGGTCCCTTCAGGGCCTTAGGCCACCACCTGTCTCGCATGCAACCGCTAAATTCAACAATTTTGCTCTTTATATCCTTTAACATGAAAACGGGACAAGGATATTTATCGAAATTGACCCTATCTAGGTGTTTTTTTTACTATCATTAGGCAAATCTATGAGTGGTGAGAAACAAAAGGGGGGTGGGGAGAGGGGGCAGTCAGCCCTTCCTCCAGCACCTGCAAGAGTGCACAATTCTAGAACTTGGGCATCGCCTCTAGCAGTCCACAGTTCAGGAGGACTCTACGATGTTCTACGAACAGCTTTTTGGAAGTCAGACGACGTTTCATCAAATTTGAGAAACGTCGCCGGAACTAGACGGGACATCTCCCGTTCTATGCCCGCCTTGTGGCAGCAGGAGCGGGTCAAGTCCGCTTCAGAGTATATCAATAGGTTCCCACCGCCTTGTTGAAGCTATCTGCTTATATGTGATTCGGAGTAAGAATATGTAATTTAATCGAAAATGTTAATAATAAATTTTCATTTGATTAATATACTTACCGAATCACATAGTTAATTCTCTCCCACCAGCCCCGCAATATAGTTTCTATGTATTCTATAAAGTCGTATGACTAGACCACGTGCCGTGGAGCGGAAGTGACGTCACACACACCAGAGGGGAGATAACCCCCATGGACTAGCGCACACTTACCAATGCACTATTGCAGCACTTTTTTGTGGGGTTGCTTCCCTTAAAGTTTTGACGGGTAGCGTATTTCAGACCTGTAGCATCTCGGACTGTGTCAATGCTTATATGTGATTCGGGTAAGTATATTAATCGATTTTTCTGTAGCAAAATTGACTTAGCCCTGTTGCTCAAAATGTGATGTTGGTTACATTATGGCCCACTACTGTTGTACACGAATCAGTTTCTCTTTTGGAAACTACAGTATTTACCCATTTTCCTAATGATGAACTCACTGTGTGCAGACAATCTCCACCCACCCAAAAGCCCTGAAGGGAGTGCGCGGATCGGTTGGAGCCCCCATGCCCGGTGAGGTGGTGGACATTAAGGTGAAGGAGGGGGACACAGTGGAGAAGGGCCAGGCCATCCTGGTGCTCTCAGCCATGAAGATGGAGATGGTGGTGGCCGCCCCCATGTCTGGCACTGTCAAGCTGCTGGCAGTCACACCAAAGATGAAGCTGGAGGGCGACGACTTGCTCATGGAGATTGAGTGAAGCGGAGGAATCTGCTTCTTGGAAGTCTGAAGCTTTTGGGAGTTTTGTCTTGCTAGTTGTTTTTTTTTATATTGCTCAGTGTGTGTAGTGGGAAAAGCTTTACATTGTGTGATGATGTAGTGCTGGTTGAACAACTTTTGAGGGTATTTTGTTTGTATCATGAATTGCAAAATAAATGGTCCGTGTTGGAGACTTGCTACTTTAATTGTTTCTGAATTGCTTCCGAGTTGAAAGATTCCTTGGACGTTCTCTTATGCCAATTATTGTATTGTAGGAACAGTGATTTTATTTACTGAAATGCCATACACCCCTCTGCTACCTTTGATCATTATTACAGTTCAGATGACTTCCTGACAAACATTGCGAAAGGTAGAACAGTATTTATGAAAGTATCACAACAGCATTTTTGACAGTAACTGAGACGTGCTTACAGAGGAGTATTTGAGTGGAAGCTATATAGTATTGAAGTCTAGATTTACCACAAAGGGATCAAAGGGTTGTTCCTTAACGTACACTGAGCCCAAAAAGTTAAGGATATTTTTTCAGTGGTATACCCCAGATGTTAAACAGCAGTTTTTGGGTCAGAAATTAACGTGTATTTTAAGATCTGTCTTTCTTCTGCTCAAAAATGCCTTTCAGGAATCTGAGCAATACTTGGGCATGACGTCTCATGTTCGTGACCATGCCTACCCTCAAAAATGGCGTTTTTTGACGGCATGATTCACCATCAACAGTCAAAACGGCGACTTAAACTGAACGATATTTTGCATTTTTTACACCAAAATGTTTATTTTGTGTCTTACCTAACAAGTCATACAAAGTTCGTTCAAATCCGTCGCGCAGTCAGGCTAATCTAGCGTGTAAAGGAAAGCGACCACTATCCTGAAAAACAGCAAAAAATCCAGGGTTTTTGTGGTGCTTTTGCTGGGTAGCTGCAGTTGATATGCAATACATATAAAACTACAAATAGCAGCCTCTCCAAATTACACAGAACGATGACAAAGACCCTCATCTGGATTCGCGCTAGTACTTGGAGCAAACAGAACCCGAGAATGGACGTTGTAACAGTTTTTCGTTAACAATTTGCAAACGTTCATAACGTCCTAGAAACAAATGTGACATGCACGCAGTTCTGTGTACTTTGCAAAGAATGGTGCCATTACATGTGTGCCAAGTTTCAGAAACATTCTTTCGTGGGCTCAAAAGATATAGCCTCATGACTTTGAAGAAATAAAAAGTAAAATCTCACTCCGCTCTGCTGTTCTATTTTTAGACGATGACATCTGCAAAACTCATATCAAGGTGGCTGAGTGATCAGGACACACACTTTCCACTATCGAGACAATGCTCTTAGAGACTCTTAAAAACCTGGCGATGTCCATCTCCACAGCTCCATTTCGTAGCATTCAAACTGTCTGATTCGTCACAGCAAATGCCAGATTGTGTCTCGCCGCTATCAAGACGACGATGAGAAAAACCCAGTGTTGCCTCCATCTGACGTCATATTTTTGGAATTATATGACGTCATGTCTGCATTCTTCTGTTATTTGATTCTTTGTATTAATTCTTTATTTCTTTCTTATACAGCACAGCTGTGTTCAAAACACGCGAAAAGTTCTTTTCTGCAACTTCTACCAAGCAAGGGATTCGCATCATCTGTGAAAGGCTATACGCATCCTATCGGAGAACGAGAATCAAAATTATAGAAAAAGTCCTAAAAAAAAGTTGCGCGAAAGACACCAGGGGCAGTATATTTCACCTCTTTTCAAACGATCATACCTTTTGAGCCCGTGAAAGAATGTTTTTGAAACTTGGCAGTCACATGTAATGGCACCATTCTTTGCAAAGTATACAAAGTTGCGTGCATGTTACATTTGTTTTTTAGACGTTACAAACGTTTCCAAATTTTTAACGGAAAACCGTAACAACGTCCATTCTTGGGTTCTGTTTGACCTAAGTTCTGGAACATATCCAGATGAGGGTTTTTGTCATCGCTCTTTGAAATTTGGAGAGGCTGCTATTTGTAGTTTTAGATTTATTGCATATCAACTGCGGCTACCCTGCAAAAACACCATAAAAACCCTGGATTTGTTGCTGTTTTTCAGGATTGTTGTCGCTTTCCTTTACACGTTGGATCAGCCTAACTGCGCGGCGGATTTGAACGAAATTTATATGACTTGTTAGGTAAGTAAAAAATGCAAAAATATTATGCAGTTAAAGTCACCGTTTCGACGGTTGAAGGTGAATCATGCCATCAAAAAACGCCATTTTTGACTCGCATGCGAAGCAAAAGTGAGTCTATGTACTCACCCGAGTCGTCCGTCCGTCCGTCCCGGCGTCCGTCCGTCCGGAAAACTTTAACGTTGGATATTTCTTGGACACTATTAAGTCTATCAACACCTGATGTGGCCTGATGGTGTATGGTTACAAGATCTCAAAAAACATGTGCGGCAACTTGACCTCACTTCAAGTTCAAGGTCACAGGGGCCAAAATTGTTGTCTTAAAAATGACCATTTTTCACATTTTTGCATTTTTTTCTGAAGTTATCGAGAATGGCAACCTTAGCTATGTATGCTATACAGGGCAATGTAAGCCCTATCTTTGGACACCAGTTTGGTTGACCTTGCTTCAAGGTCAAGGTCGCAAGGGTCCTTTAAAGTTGGATTGTATACATATTTTGAAGTGACCTTGACCCTGAACTATGGAAGATAACTGTTTCAAACTTAAAAATTATGTGGGGCACATGTTATGCTTTCATCATGAGACACATTTGGTCACATATGATCAAGGTCAAGGTCACTTTGACCCTTATGAAATGTGACCAAAATAAGGTAGTGAACCACTAAAGGTGACCATATCTCATGGTAGAAAGAGCCAATAAGCACCATTGTACTTCCTATGTCTTGAATTAACAGCTTTGTGTTGCATGACCTTGAGTTGACAGTTGACACATGTATTTTGGTAGGAAAAATGTGTAAAGCAGTTCTTAGTGTATGATGTCATTGCTAGGTTTAGTTATTTGACCTTGACCCTGAAGGTCAAGGTCATGTAAAGGTCAAGGTCAAGCATGTGAGTCGTATGGGCTTTGCCCTTCTTGTTTAGGGTAGGCGTGGTCACGGACATGTGACGTCATACCCAAATATTGCTCAGATTCAAGAAACACATTTTTAAAGCAGAAGAAAGACTGATCTTCAAATACACGTATATTTCTGACCCAAAAATTGCTGTTTAACATCTGGGGTATACCACTGAAAAAATATCCTTAACTTTTTGGGCTCAGTGTATAAGGGCAGGTGGGCCAGTGCACTACCTTTTTTTTATTTTGAATGTTTTATTGTGTCTGAATGTTATTTTATGAAAGAAATGAACAAATGATGACAAAGAATAGTCACTTTTTGTATTTTCGGTTGCCCCCCGCGGGTTAGGGGGAAGAATTTACCCGATGCTCCCCAGCATGTCGTAAGAGGCGACTAACGGATTCTGTTTCTCCTTTTACCCTTGTTAAGTGTTTCTTGTATAGAATATAGTCAATGTTTGTAAAGATTTTAGTCAAGCAGTACGTAAGAAATGTTAAGTATTTTGTACTGGAAACTTGCATTCTCCCAGTAAGGTCATATATTGTACTACGTTGCAAGCCCCTGGAGCAATTTTTTGATTAGTGCTTTTGTGAACAAGAAACAATTAACAAGTGGCTCTATCCCATCTCCCCCCTTTCCCCATCGCGATATAACCTTCGTGGTTGAAAACGACGTTAAACACCAAATAAAGAAAGAAAGAAATGTACAGTTATGCACCCTCACACAGTTGAAGGACAAGTTGGAAATCACTCAAGTTCTGATGCAGTTTTAAGGTTCACCTTTTGACAGTTAATGCTCTGAAAGATTGATAGTTTCTGCCAGGGTGTTTGTGTAGATAATTGAAACAAGATTCAAATGCTATATGTTACACTGCAATGTCTTGCTAGTTTTATGTGTGACTTATAAAACGCTGAATCCAGATGAATGCAATGTTGGGATCCATTTTAACCTCACCATCATCATTCATAATTGTTTTTCACATGTGAAGTAAATGTTGTTTGTCCAAGCGTGTTCATTGTATCATGGCATGTTTTTTTTTTTTAAAGTTGCATGATATGACAGGAACAACAAAAAGATGACATAGCACAGTTTGTGGTGAAGGACAGTTGAATTTGTTTCTCCTTCATTGGAAATAGTGGAGGATTGTGTGTCCCACATGTTTTGTAATAAACTAAGTAGGGTCCACAGTGTTTGAGCATGTTTCATTCGCTTCAAAACTGTTGTACAGGCAGGTTTCACGGTAATCAGACTCTTTGATGTGTGTAAACTTTGCCTTCAAATTACTTGCTTACTGTGTTGATTTTCATCATTTTTTCTGTTTGGCATGAGTAAGTATGGTATTTAAAATAAAAAATAAAAGCTAAAATGTTTGTGTTTCAGCAATTATTTGAGCGAGTTTTTCGAAGCGAACGTGTGAATCCTGACAGACACCATTTCCTTCTGGCACATGACCCCAATTTCAAAGTGTAATTCAAGCAGACACGAAAATAACACAAAACTTTTGATAATGGGGTTATTAATTCAATTAATACACAAGGTTAGTCTCTGAATAGATAAAATGGGAAAAAATATCAAATAGGAGCATAAAAGCGTTTCTGGAAAAATTTTCAATCGCCACCTGAGAAGCGTCTGTCGAAAAAAAAACCCCACGTGCTTTGTTTGAAAAGCAAAGCCCAATTTTACACATCGCGTGCTTTTGTCTTTGTTATTCTTGCTTGTCAACATCATTTTATTGATGTTCTTCACTGGAAAGCAGGTGTATCATCAACAGTATTACAAAATCGCAAAGAAAGAACATTTGTGTTGTGATCCGACCGGTGTCTGTAGACTGAATCACACGTTCGGCAAACTTCGTTTTTAACGGAAATAACCGAGCCTTTCACCGGAAATGACGTTTCAACCCCTTCAGATCGTCTGCATGAAAAAAGGAATGCGATACCGCCCAGTGAGTAAAACATTTCATCGTTTTTATTGCCTTTTGATCGAGTTTTGTTGCGTCTGTCAGCAACGTTCGTCAACCCAACGTTCGACACAGCGACGCACGCATACGGATTTGCAGCGTTTGTAATCGAAAAGTGAGGGATTTATGAGTTCGTTTGCATAATTTCAATCGCTAGTAGGTTTTCCCTTAGTCTCCCATTCTTGTGTTTGCATGTTATTGGCATTTCATTGTGTAAATTGAAAGTTTGTGAGTAACAATAGTAAAATCTGTCGAACGTTGGCGACGCTGACAGACGGAAATATCGAACGTTGCCTTCAATGACAGAAGGGCTTGGCGATCGTACTTTCGATTCGTAGGAACACAATATAAAGACAGCAATGTGCGCTCGTTACCACAACAGTCATGAACCGGTGTAACACGAAATTTTTACTCCACGAAAATTGACTCCGGAGTAAACTTCCAGTAAAAATCTCGTACGAAAAAAGAACTCCACAAGGAATTAAATTTTTACTCCCCAAATATTTACTCCCAGTAAACATCTCGTACGAGATAGTTGGTTATCTTGAACTTTAGCGTGTTAAATTCATAGCTCATAATTCAGAGGCATTTAAGTCTCCAAATTTGAAGAACCTGCACTTGTATTCATAACAAGTCATTTTAGATCCTTTTGAAGTTACCTTGGTGAAGTTATATTTCGCGCGATATCCCATTTACGTGCAATCCCGTTTTGCCGCCGTCCCATTTTGGCGACATTTCAGAAGCCAAGCGTCATTTTACTACCGCATCCCATTTTGGCGCAATCCCGTTTCGCCGCTATCCATTTTACCCCATCCCATTTTCGCGACATTTCACAAGCCAAGCGTAATTTTACTACCGCATCCCATTTGTAAATATTTGGGGAGTAAAAATTTCGTGGAGGGAGTTAAAATTTCGTGGAGGGAGTAATTTGTTCGTTCCTTGTAGAGTTATTTTTTCTTAGGTGATTTTTACTGGGAGTTTTACTCTGGAGTCAATGTTTCGTGGAGTAAAAATTTCGCCAGACTAGACATATTTGTTAAACCTTACGATTTAGAGCAATGATCTCAGTTGGTCGAAATTAGATATTCTTACCCTAACTTGTTTTGGATTGACAGATATTATGTAATTCTTGAATGATTTTTGACTCACATGCGAAGCAAAAGTGAGTCTATGTACTCACCCGAGTCGTCCGTCCGTCCGTCCGGACGTCCGGACGTCCGTCCGTCCGGAAAACTTTAACGTTGGATATTTCTTGGACACTATTCAGTCTATCAGTACCAAATTTGGCAAGATGGTGTATGATGACAAGGCCCCAAAAAAATACATAGCATCTTGACCTTGCTTCAAGGTCAAGGTCGCAGGGGCCATAAATGTTGCCTAAAAAACAGCTATTTTTCACATTTTTCCCATTTTCTCTGAAGTTTTTGAGATTCAATACCTCACCTATATATGATATATAGGGCAAAGTAAGCCCCATCTTTTGATACCAGTTTGGTTTACCTTGCTTCAAGGTCAAGGTCACAGGAGCTCTTCAAAGTTGGATTGTATACATATTTTGAAGTGACCTTGACCCTGAACTATGGAAGATAACTGTTTCAAACTTAAACATTATGTGGGGCACATGTTATGCTTTCATCATGAGACACATTTGGTCACATATGATCAAGGTCAAGGTCACTTTGACCCTTATGAAATGTGACCAAAATAAGGTAGTGAACCACTAAAAGTGACCATATCTCATGGTAGAAAGAGCCAATAAGCACCATTGTACTTCCTATGTCTTGAATTAACAGCTTTGTGTTGCATGACCTTGGATGACCTTGACCTTGGGTCAAGGTCACATGTATTTTGGTAGGAAAAATGTGTAAAGCATGTGAGTCGTATGGGCTTTGCCCTTCTTGTTTTACCTTTCTTTTTGTATTTAAAGCAAGTTTAATGAGTCAATTTTCATTTTCTTTTTTAAAGATATCGTGTGCGACAGTGTTGTTTTTGTTTTTGTTGTTGGTTTTTTGGATACTTTCTTGACAAGCTAGCTGGGTATAAAATATTAGTTTAAGAAAGACATTTTTGAAAAATGTTACAGGCACCATGTCTTCGAAGCACTATCGCGAAAGACTGAAGGAAAATGATCCTGAAAAATACCAAGTGTCGCGTGCATGCACGTTTGCATGTTTAGTTTTTCACACAAAAACTTTGGCCACACCACACAGCACTCACAGAACACCGATGTAAATAAATGAAAGTATTTAATAGTTCCCAGTTGGGTGAAATATGGGGGTGACGATGGATGGAACAATGGAAGGGTTAACACGAATACATGAAGATGAACATAATGAACATGAGAAAGTACACAACAGTCAAAATAATGTCAACAAACGACATACGAGACAATCAGGATAGTCAAATACAAAGAACGTACGTCATAAAGGCCCTCCTCATTCCATAAATGATATCTATCGTTGTAAGAAAGTACTTATCTACACGTTCGACGAATTCAGGGGGGGGGGGGGGGGGGTGCGCCCTCGGGTCGACACCTGCGTCTCTGTCGCGGGGGTGAGAGAATCAGCCCAGTTAAGAGCTGTCACACGGCACACACTCTGCAGCGACGGCGCCGGTTCGATGTTGCTGCCCAACAGCAGCGTGGTTGCGCCGCTGTGACGTTACAAGATAGCTGCTCAAAACAGCGTAATGAAGCCTCGGAGAAGATCCAGAGGGGCTGCTCACACAGCAGCGTGGGGGTGACGATGCGAGAGTCCAAACTGGCTACTCAAGCAGCAGCGTGGTGGTGCCTCCTCCATGCTGTGAAGCTAGGGTTCGCACCTTCCCGTCCGGTCTGTCTTCGACAGTAAACACTGAAAGCCTAGAAGGCCAAAGTCAATAATCTCCCCAAAAATATAAGACACGTGACTTCCTCCTCCAATAGACATCATTATTAGGGATGAGGAGGAAGCACAATGACTAGACTTTGGTTTCCTTCTACCATATAATTTACCATTATAATGATTTCCTTTTAAACACTATGATGAACACTATTTACAACAACACAAAGACGAGACAAAACAGTACAACTGGTAACTAATGTAGGTTCCCTGTCCCCTGCCACCGGCCGCTAATTCACCTTCAGCAAAAACTGACAAAAGACTATCCAATTAGACCAAGAAATATGACTTACCTCACACAGGCTAATGAAAATCATCGCGTACACTTTACGCAACCGACTTTAACAAAGTCCACAGTAGACGTACATTACTACTGAAAATAACTTCGAACTCAAACGACAATTCACACACGAATTTCGAAGCCGTTCGACAAACATCTGGTCTCGGCCGAGACAGAAAAAAGAATGCTTATGAATTTTACAGTCAGCAACCAGGTAACCGGTGAACTCTACAAATAGCGCGCAGCCTACCGTGAACGTCCCGTGCAATGCGTGCAAAGCGTGCAAGGCGCGAATCACTGAGCTAAGCCCAGCTACAGGTCTTCCCACCTTGACACAGGTACCTGTCAGTAACGCCCGACCAAGGAACCTTATAACTACATACAACTGTCCGCGACACCAAGAGATGCTCGAGAAAGCCAGAGTGAGAAGCAAACGCAACAGAGAGGCCAGAGGAACTAGCCATCAGGAACAAGGGTTGACCATAACGGGTCAAAACGCCGCCATGTGGTGAAACGGGGGTGGGACATGGATACAGTCAAACAGTTGACCCGTGTCCGTCCCGGGCCGGATTCCAAACCGGCCGCGACCTTAAGTCACGCAAAACTGTTTCAAACCATATTCAGAGAGAGAGAGAGAGAGTGAGAGTAGTCACCGACAGAGAGGGGAAGCTAAGAGAACAGAGACAAGAAATAAGATGAAATTGTTTTTATATCGATTTCAGAAATTTAATTTTAATCATAATTTATATATTTTTTTAAATTTAAGAGCTTGTTTTTAATCCGAATATAACATATTTATATGTTTTTGGCCCTGAATCTCTACTATCTTCTAAAACGTTCCTAAGGATGGGGGATAACTCAAATCAAAGTTATTTTTCAGCAAACTGAGTATGTTGTCGAAGTGAGAAACAAAATGCTAGTAATAACATAAGACCAAAACATTATCCCCGAGTACGCTAGTACTTGGGCTCAACAGACTTTAATTGTGTGTCTGTGTGTGTGTGTGTGTGTGTCTGTCTGTCTGTCTGTCTCGACTTAACAGCTTTTTGCTGGAAACTACTGGGCGCAGTTCGTTCAAAAGGTTTGTTCCCTGGGACCTAAATGCGAAATAAACCACAAAAACGACTTGGCGGTGGGAGGAATTCACACGGAGCAACAGGCAGCCTGATAGAACAGCCAGCCAGCGGATACTGTCGTCACAAAAACACACGTCATGACAAAGTTCCACGCAAAGCGAAAGAGACTTTGACGTCATTTACTTTTGTTCGGAATTTTCCGTCTGTTCCTAGCTTGTCAGTGAAGACCTGACGTGAGTAAGCTTACCCAAAACGTCTTTGTTCTCTATTCACATTGCAGCTGTGAAATAATCAGTCTTGTGTCTCGGTCGTGTAGGTACAGAGTTTGCTTCTGCAATCATTGTGTTCGTGTTGATGACGGCTTCATAAGACAAATCAGCGAATCTATCGTGAGGAAGACGTTTATGTACAAATCACCGAACCCAACCCATTTTTTGTGTGCTTTTTTCTGAAGAATAAACTGCATGTGGTTAATTTCATCCGTTTAATGCTTGTCGAAGCGAGCCATAAGGCTTTAGAATAAAAGATTTCACGCATTGCTTGGCCATCTGATCACAGATGAGGTCGCAGTTTGTAGGTTGAATCTATGAATCAGCCAGAGATAGATCTGCATTTCTGGTCAGAAACCAACATTCACACCACAGGCATTCCAAACATTTATATTGTTAAGTTATGAAGAGGGTCGGCAGTACAGTGAAGTCCGGCTGTAGTGATAGACCCATATAGTGATAGTCCGGCTGTAGTAATAGAATTTCTGGGTCCCGGTCCCAGTTGTTCATGTTCTTTGTTAACTTAGTCCGGTTGATATTTTTCAGTCCGGATATAGTGATAGTCCGCTTGTAGTGATACTATTTTCAAGTCCCGGGGAAGCTAAAGTCCGGCTGTAGTGATAATGTTCGAGAGTAATCTCCCTTTACCAAAATGGCGAGCAAAAGCCAGCCACGCACTGTGCTTACCCTGAAGCGGAAAATTGATCTGACAATTTTTCATTTAATAATAATAATAATAATGCAAACTTTTATAGCGCTATTCTAGAAAAATGTCTACTCTTAGCGCTTTACAATACATACATCGACCAAGCATACTATACACGCACAGGCAAAGAAACCGACCAAACATAACCAACAAACTATACATGCACAGGCAAAGAAAGCGACCAAACATACAATACACGCACAGGCAAGATAACGACCAAACATAAACAAACATACTATGACCAAACATAACCAACATACTATACGCGCGCAGGCAAAGAGAACAATCAGCACATGTAATAATTACTGACAACTAATAATGCAGGCATACAATGACAGTCCAATACACAGCCTAAGCACAAGAACCACAGTAGGCTTCTATATAAAAACGTGTCAACGGTACTATTTACACACACACAAACAGTGCTGACACAAAGCGCAGAAAATATATATACACGTTATTTTAGGCGCTAGGTAGGGGGTGAGGTGGGGCGGGATGGGGTGGGTGGGGAGATGCTGGGGGGGAAATCACTTGCGCTGAAAGAGGTGTGTTTTGAGATTTGTCTTGAATGTAGTGAGAGAATCTGTGTGTCTGAGAGGCAGAGGTAATCTATTCCAGGTCACAGGGGCTTGATAGGCGAAGGACCTCTCGCCACATGTTTTTGTTTGCACTGTGGGGCGTCGGAAGAGTCGAGTGTCGGCGGCGGAGCGAAGCTGACGAGAGGGGGTGTAGAGATTGAGGAGTTCTGACAAGTATTCTGGGGCAGAACCAGAAACGACGGCAAAAGAAAGAGAGGAGAGTTTGTATTCGATCCTTTTAGTGATTGGCAGCCAGTGTAGAGAGTGAAGAAGGGGTTTGGCGTGTTCATACTTGGAATATTTGAAGACCAGGCGGGCAGCGTTATTTTGGATCCTTTGAAGTCTATCTAAAAGGTACTTAGGGAGACCAGAAGAGAATTGCAATAATCTATCTTTGAGAGGACTAAAGAACACACTAACGTTTTGGTTGCATCAGCGGTGAGGTAGTGACGGACTGAACTAATCTTGCGCAGCTCTAGATAGGCGGACTTGCAGATGTTAGAGATGTGTTTTTGGAAAGAGAGAGTTGGATCGAGAGTGACGCCAAGGCTGCGGACAGACGGAGAGAAAGAGATAGGTAGTTCGTTGACAGTGAGAGAGGCAGGAAGAGAAGGGTGATTGAGAAATTTCTTGGGACAGGCCAGCATAACTTCGGTTTTGTCACTATTTAACTGGAGTTTGTTTAAAGACATCCAATCACTGAGGTCCGCAATGCAATCCTGTGTCCGAGATACCAGATCGTCAACTTCAGCAAGGGGGGCAGACTGATGAAGCTGTGTATCATCAGCGAAACTCTCGTGCGACAACGCATGGCGACTGATAACATCGGACACAGGGGAGGCATATAGAACGAAAAGTATGGGGCCAAGCACGGACCCTTGCGGGACACCGTATTGGAGAGCTGAAGGTTGAGATTTGATGCCGTTGACACAAACGGTCTGCGTCCGGTTGGTAAGGTACGAACGAACCCAGGACAGGGCCAGATCATGAACACCAAAGGAGTGCTGGAGCCTGTGGAGCAGAATTTCGTGGTCTATCGTATCGAATGCGCTAGACAAGTCCAGTAGTGTTAGAATGGAGACCTGATTTTCGTCAAAGCTAAGAAGGATGTCGTTTACAATCTTCAGAAGTGCTGTCTCAGTACTATGGTTTTTCCTGTATGCAGACTGATGGGTGTTGAGAAGGTGGTTTTGCTCTAGGTGAGTGAGAAGTTGTGAAAGGACAATTTTTTCAGTGATTTTTGAAAGGAATGACAAGTTCGAAACGGGCCTAAAGTTTTTCAAGGAATTCTTGTCAAGTGAAGGTTTTTTGATGAGGGGCCTAACTATTGCAGGTTTGAATTCATCTGGGAATGAGCCGGAAGTCAGAGAGTCGTTGATGACGTGAGTGAGGTATGGAAGAAGGTCATCAATACAATCACACAGCAGAGAGGACGGAATGGGGTCAAGCTCGCACGTTTTCGGACTAGCGCCTAAACACACCTTTTTTACAAACTCGCTGGTGACAGGCTCAAAACGCTGCAGGGCTGGACCACAATACATCCTATCGGCAACCGGTGAAGGCGGGACAACAGCAGAATCAAGCTTCTCGCGAATAAGCGCGATCTTCGCAGTGAAAAAGTCAGCGAACTTCTGGGGAAGCTCATGTACAGAGAACATAGTGGGAAGAGGGGAACAAGTCACCTTGCCTAAGATGTCATTGGTGACACTAAACAGCTGTTTGACTGAGGTGCATGCGAGTATTTTGGATGAGAAGAATGCAGACTTAGCATGGTCGACGATGGCGATGACCCCGTTTCTGGCCGCCTGAAATACTTGCCGGTGCACGGTTAGACCTGTGGCGCGCCACTGACGCTCCGCCCTCCTCCTCTCCCGCTTGGCGTCTTGTAGTTCAGGTCCCACACCGCTATACCACGGGGAGGGGGGACGATTAGAGACCAAACGACGGGTAGAAGGGGCGTGTGTGTCCAGAATGGCACGCAAAACACGAAAGAGCTGTTCGGCGGACGGCAGTGAGGGCAAGTCGGCAAGAAAGTCGGCCTTAAAGGCCTCGACGTCCATTGACGCCAGTCTACGAACTTCCCTGTACACTCTAGGGGAGGTTTTTTTTGCGAAGTCAAGAGTGCACGAGACACAATAGTGATCGGACGAAAGGGACGGTTCAACAGACGTCGACTTAACCAGACCATCTTCTTCCCTGAAAACAACCCAATCAACAATGTGACCACGTACATGGGTGGGCTCTGAAACAGACTGACACAGATCAAACATATTGAGAACGTCAAGCACTTTGGATGTGTAAAAGTGTGATGGAGTGTCAAAGTGATAATTAAAGTCACCAACAATAAGCAGCGAGCCTGGTAGGTTATTTGCATATTCAAGAAAGTCCGGTAACTGTTCCAGAAACTTAGCATCCGTAAACTTGTTCTTCTTGCTTGGCGGGGGTCTGTACACAGTGAGAATGTTAACGACTCTTTGCTGGAAGGAGAGAGTCAGCTGTGCAAGTTCAAAGGTTGAATGACTAAACGGAAAGTCAGATGTGAGTTTAATGTGAGGTCTCAGTTTGTCCGAAACTACGAAGGCGATACCGCCCCCGCGTGTAGCAGTCGACCGAGGGAAGGAGGAGGTGGTGTAGCCAGGGGGAGCGAGGTCACGACACTTGGCCTCGTCTCCAGCTTCGCGGAGCCACGTTTCCGTAACACACATAATGTCAACATCGTTACTGAGAATGTACTCATTGATAGCAGACCGCTTTTCTTTGCGGCCTACAGACTGGGCGTTGAATGACGTTACGCATAGATCAGCTGATGGCACAGTGTCGAAACAAGCGACGATAGGCACACGAATGATGTTATCAAAGTTGACACCTGACCTTTCCCCACAGGCTGACAAACCTCTGACAGACCCACGCACCACGGAGATCCCTCTTTGCTTACGACGGCCTGCTCGATGAGTGCGAATGTGGGGGAGGTGGTAACCAATACCAGCACCTCTGATGTCATCAGCAACAGACGGGTCAAGCGTAGCGGGTGGCAGAGACAGAAGCTGGTCGCGTGTGTAGGTTAAGCGTGAAGGTGGCAACAACAAAAGATCGTCAGGCGGGTGCCTGTGCCAGTGGGTGAATGGAGCGTGGCCTGAGGCGGTCACGGCGGGCTGCACGTGCAGAGAAGCGAGTTGATGGCCGAAAGGCGGCTGGTGAACAAGGCTACTTGCCAGGTGTGACAGGAAAAGAGTCCAAACGATGCGAAAGTCCAGTGGAAGCGTGGCACAGAAGATCGACCAAAACAACGACCAATCCATGATTGATGAGTAGACAGGACAAAGACAGACGAACAGGCACTCCAACACAGTCAATCAGCAATCAAAGACGGAGCTCGAACCCATACTGCCTGCTAGGCGTGGCCTCGTTCTTTAACCCTTATTTCTAAGTGGCCCTTTTTTCTCTCTCTCTCTCTCTCTCTCTCTAAAACACACACACACACACACACACACACACGCACGCACGCACGCACGCACACACACACACACACACCGGCTGTTGAACTGCCAGGACGGGGGTAGGTTAACACAGGACATTTGCAAGCCTGACAAAGACGACAGAAAAAACGTCACAAAACGAAATCAATAGTGGTTCCAAAATCACCTTGTTACTGCCTTGAGGCTAGTTTACCAAATGTGCCGCCGCATGTAGCAATAAAAGCTTTGAAGATATCACTTCAACTACAAGCGATTGGCCGGATGTAGTGATAAAACCTACAAAAATATCACTATAACCGGACGTCCGGATGTAGTGATAAAACCTACAAAAATATCACTATAACCGGACGTCCGGATGTAGTGATAAAACCTACAAAAATATCACTATAACCGGACGTCCGGATGTAGTGATAAAACCTGCAAAAATATCACTATAACCGGACGTCCTGGTGTAATGATAGTCCGGATGTAGTGATAAAACAATTTGGTCCCGAGGGCTATCACTACATCCGGACTTCACTGTGTATTTTTCATTGTGATCAAATAAAAGAGAAAGGCCAGTCACCACGCACATCCTCGGCTCGCATTTATATAGCAAAGGGAATGTCTGTAATTCACACAGAGCAATCACTTGGTCTTAAACGTGCACAAGACAAAAACTTTCATACTGGGGGAGCGAGCCAGTCTGAAGAGTACTCGGGTCCAGCGCGAGCGTTTTTTATTTGGCAAACGAGTCCGTACCACGGAACCACACACACCAATTTAAACAAACTCCACTGTTGCCGCCCAACGAAGCATCCAAATATTGGAGCATGTAAAATGAGCACAAAAGCATGGCGGCTGCCAAACCACAACACTGATCTAAAAATATAGATCAGTGAACCAAAAAAGGGAAAGGGAAGTAACCTGCGGGAATTCCCGCACACGTGAGTGGGATTTGTCCCCTGGTTTCGTCCCCTGGCTCGGTTTGTCCGTTAAAAGCTAATATCTTCCGTTTGACTAACGTTGGGAATGTAATTTTTTGCATACAAAAAACAAAGCCTATTCCTAACAATTTCACAAAATTTGAGCTTAATTGACCCAGAGATACAAGTCTTGCCCGACAAACACCGACCGACTGACCGCCCGCCCGCCTCAAACAAACAAACAGACAGACAGAGTGAATCCAGTAAGCCCCCCATTATTCTAATGGCGGCTTAAAAATAACTACCTGAGTGCTAAGCATGGGGAAGATCTGTTGACCTTTCTTCATGCCAGCGGAGACTTCAGTGTGGTCCCCACACTGGAACTAGCATTCCAGTGCGAAGTTGTTGCTGCAGTAGCAAACTCTAAAGACATGGGACTGTGGCACTTGATGGCAGCAGCCAATATTCTGGGAAGAGAAGTTCATTCCATCTTCCCCACCCCAAATCCGCACATGAACAAAGTATGCAAACCAGATGATCCAGCGACGTCCTTCCCAATTTATGTCCAATGGACGTCTACCCACAACAAACACTGGATGCCGCGTGGTCAGCGAACCATGTTGTGCCAGTCGTGAAAACCAGGTACTTTGTTTTTGGAATCAGAACATGATAAAGAATAAGATGAACGTAAATTTGAATCGTTTTATAAAAAAATATTTTGTTTTACAATTTTCAGATTTTTAATGACCAAAGTCATAAATTAATCTTTAAGCCACCAAGCTGAAATCCAATACCGAAGTCCGGCCTTCGTCGAAGATTGCTTGGCCAAACTTTCAATCAATTTGATTGAAAAATGAGGGTGTGACAGTGCCGCCTCAGCTTTTACAAAAAGCCGGATATGACGTCAAAGACATTTATCGAAAAAATGATAAAAACGTCCGGGGATATCATTCCCAGGAACTCTCATGTAAAATTTCATAAAGATTGGTCCAGTAGTTTAGTCTGAATCGCTCTACACGCACAGACACACACACACACACCCACACATACACCACACCCTCGTCTCGATTCCCCCCTCTACGTTAAAACATTTAGTCAAAAGTTGACTAAATGTAAATACTTTGAAAATGATCATTTTATTGAAAGAAAGAGGTTGACAATGACAAAATTACATTGCACAATGAGTCTTAGGTGCTAAGAACCCAAAGCAAGTTTTTGGACCAAAATTCTGTGCCATCTCTGGCCTTAGATTACACCAACAACCAACATTTCAAACAAAACATTGTGAGAGAGGTTTGCTTTTGTAGCTCAGTAAGTTTTGTGTTCTGGTGAACGAAAGTATGGTTACAATGCTCTGTGACGTTCGATATAATCAGAGACATACATGTCTCTGATATAATGGCTCTTTGGATTTTTGATGTCAAATTAAAAAAAAACATCGAAGTTATTATCTTTTGCTTTTACGTATGCATTATTGACATAATAAATGTTCTAAAAATATACATGCACAGCTAGGGCCTTGTCTGTGTTATACACTGAATAAAGACTGATTACCAAACAGTTACAAAACTGATAAATAAGAATCAAGTACCAGTTAAAAGGGGAAAGTTATGGGGTCCTACCACCTAAATCTGGGATAAAATAGGTTAGAAATGAATCCGGTTAAGAGTCTAAGACAGTAAACACACTTCTTCGACCGGTTTACAACAATAAAGTACAGTGAACAAAGACAACCAGGTATGATTAAGTCACTTATTAGACACTGATGGCTAGAGGTTACTCTGTTGATTCTCACCATTTTAAGTTAGGGATTACTTAGCACAAAGGGTAATATTTAAGCTGATGGGGTCTATGTCGACCAAAAGAGTGGGATTCCCTGTAGGTGGAGTTCCTGGAGGGGGATTCCCTGTATACAGGGAATACCACAGGATTTAGTTCCTGTAGCGTGTCGCTGATATCGCTGAAAGTCACGTGATGCTTGGCGACATCGGTAGAATTTGATGTTTTTCAATCTTTTTTGATATTTCTTAGAAATTCGAGTATGGTTTGCAAGTTTTATTGAAAAACTCCACCCTGTGGGATTCCCTGTATACAGGGAATCCCCCTCCAGGAACTCCACCTACAGAGAATCCCACTCTTTTTGTCGACATAGACCCCATCAGCAATATTTAAGGGTAAACCCAAGGACTACTACACACACAGGGAGTAGCAATAGACAGGGGAGGCAACTGGGTCGGGCAGGAGGTAAACACACACAAAGAGACTGGGTACGCCACATTAATGACAACTTTTATGAGCAAACTAATTAACTCTTTTCTAAGCTTCCGAGCTGAAATGTAATACCAAAGTCCGGACTTCGTCAAATATTGCTTGACTAAAATTTCAATCAATTTGGTTGAAAAATTAGGATGACATTGCCGCCTCAACTTTCACAAAAAGCCGGATATGACGCCGTCAAGACATCTATATAAAAAAAAAACACACACACACACACACACACAAACGTCTGAGGATAGGATATTATACCCAGGTAGTCTCATGTGAAGTTTCATGAAGATCGGTCGAGTAGTTTTCTCGGAATCGCTTTACACACACACACACACTGACACACACACATACAGACATGCATACATACACCACCACCCTCGTCTCGATTCCCCGTCTGTGTTAAAAGAGAAATCTAGCGGACTGACTTTATGATACAACATTTTGAATATGATAAGATGCCGAGAATCATATGAACGAGGGTTGGGTAATTGAAGGGGTATCTGAACGATCAATTACAATCACAGGACATTTTTTTTGTCAGTGGTATTAATCCCTGGTTTATGTTTGTTGTAATGATGTGTTTCTATTTTAATTATTGTAACGTGTCTTTCCGATGTGGCTGGAAATAGCGTTATTACATGACGTTTTCGTTGGATAAAATAAGATTAGTTTCTCAATTGGCATAAACATATTTCCTGAAGCATCTGAGCGGTTTTAGCAAAAAAAATGACGCAATGCAGAGCAGAGTCCAGAAAAGGTAAAACTGAAGATCGTGCTCTAAAAAATATGCATGTTGGGCGATATGTAAGCGCTGTTTCAAAGTGTCCACAACCTGCCATGTCCGAAAATAGATATAAGTACACCAGAAAACTCAAATTATGATACTCTGGTGAAATCATTCTATTGGGACGTAATCGTACGTGCGCGCGTGTACGTGTTTATATCTCTCTCTGTCTTTCTCTTTCTCTCTTCCACATGTTTTCAATGTCTAAGTGAACGTCAATACCTGCAAGTCAAAATATATGTTTTTTCTTCTCGCTTTTCTCTCTCTCCCAAGCAATGCACGTTCACTTTGACATCGACAAAAAACAACAACAAGCACGTATACCTACATTTGCCTGATATGACTGTTATACACATTGACTTAATGATAACAAAAGAATGAGAAATAAAAAAGTGTTTCAGCGAGAGAAAGACAGAGAGACATATACTCACAGGCAAAAGAAACGCTTTGCATTATGTCCCAAAAGTGTTCGATTGGGTTGAGATCCGGAGATCGAGCAGGATGAGGAAGGAGGTTGACGTTGTTGTGACGCAGGAAGACCTGGGTAGCACGTGCAGTATGGGAACGGGCATTGTCTTGCTGGAAAATGCAGTTCCGTTGCCTCTGGACAAATGAAACCACATAGGGACGCAGGACTTGATTGATGTAGCGCTCTGCATTGACACCATTCCCACGGCCTTGGCCGACGTTCTGAAAGACGACAGGCCCCACTCGCTGATAGCAACAATGGCGCCCCATATCATGACGCTGGCACCTCTCCATCGATCATGCTGTAGTATGTTACGGTTAGCAAACCGCTGTCCATGTCTTCGCCAGATCCGGACACGCCCATCGCCAGGGTCCAGGCAAAAGCGCTTCTCGTCCGAACAAAGAACCCTGCACCAGTCCCGATGGCGCCAGTGGGCATGCTGCTGGGCCCAGGCCAGACGATCCACGCGATGCTGAGCTGTCAAGACAGGACGTCGAGCAGGACGCCGATTTACCAGGTTCTGCCCACCAAGCCGTCGGCGTACAGTTCTGGCACTGACGGGTTGTCCATGCACCCCGATTGTGTTACGGGCTGTGTTGGCGGCAGTTTCGAATGGATCTCGCTGGTGTTGATGGACAAGATGGCGATCTTGACGGGCTGTTGTTACTCGGGGTCTGCCACATCTTGGTAGGTCGCAGGTACGGTTAGTGGCATGAAAACGTTGCTGCAGGCGATAAACCGTGGTGACATTTACTCCAAATGCCCTAGAAACTTGCTGAACTGATTGTCCGGCATCAAGTCTCCCGATCGCCTGTTGGCGCTGCTCTGGTGATAATCTCGGCATCGCGCCTTTGCAGAAATGAATGTTATAACAGTTTTGTGAGTACGGTACAGCTTGCTTGAATACTCTGAACTCGAAAAGCTGCTTTTCCACATTTTGCACGTGTCGAAAGTGGTCCCCATGACGGTTTGGGGAACCCCCGCGGGTTAGGGGGAGTCCCATATTGGTTGGGACGAGAAAGAATTTACCCGATGCTAACCAGCATGTCGTAAGAGGCGACCAACAGGTTCTGTTTCTCCTTTTACCCTTGTTAAGTGTTTCTTGTATAGAATATAGTCAATGTTTGTAAAGATTTTAGTCAAGCAGTATGTAAGAAATGTTACGTCCTTTGTACTGGAAACTTGCATTCTCCCAGTAAGGTCATATATTGTACTACGTTGCAAGCCCCTGGAGCAATTTTTTTGATTAGTGCTTTTGTGAACAAGAAACAATTAACAAGTGGCTCTATCCCATCTCCCCCCTTTCCCCTATCCCATCTCCCCCCTTCCCCCGTCGCGATATAACCTTGAATGGTTGAAAACGACGTTAAACACCAAATAAAGAAAGAAAGACGGTTTGGGGTCCCCGTAAAACAAGACCTTACGTGTGACCCAGATAACGGCAAACACGGTACTGACAAGAGAAGACCGCTAAAAAAAAACTCGTGCAGAACATGGTAGTATCATGCTTTTGTTTTTATTTCAAGTCCATAAAGGTTTAATTAACGCATCCTTTATTTGCGTTTCTTTTGCATCCGAGTTTACATACATACACACACACACACACACACACACACACACACATACACACGCGCGCACGTTAAAGTCGTAATTCAAATAATTCAAATAGAAACACATCATTACAGCAAACGTAAACCAGGGAATAATACCACTTACAAAAACAGGTCCTGTGGTTGTAACTGATTGGTCAGATACCCCAATAGACGATGTTTGAAAACCAGGGAATAATACCACTTACAAAAACAGGTCCTGTGATTGTAACTGATTGGTCAGATACCCCAATAGACGATGTTTGAAAACCAGGGAATAATACCACTTACAAAAACAGGTCCTGTGATTGTAACTGATTGGTCAGATACCCCAATAGACGATGTTTGAAAACCAGGGAATAATACCACTTACAAAAACAGGTCCTGTGATTGTAACTGATTGGTCAGATACCCCAATAGACGATGTTTGAAAACCAGGGAATAATACCACTTACACCGCGGTACCCACAGTATCTTACTGCCCTCGCGGCTGTCCTACCACCCAGGCCTCCATCACTGCTTTACATCTACTGACAAACTGGAGGCACTGGACCACTGAACCAGGCCACTTTTGTGGTTTGTATTGGGCTCAACCATGGTCCAGGGGGCTAGACAAGCTTAATAAGCTCCAAAATTTACAAAATATAACTACAAATAAAAATGTTCCCCATTGGGAACCACATCTTCACCATAACCAGCAGGTTCCCCAAACCGGTGACCCCAAAATTATATTCGTAAGGCTCTCTTCCAAACTCCACACCAACAGACAGGTGCCCCAGCTGCTGAGGTGTACACCATCAGCAGCCAGACACGCGTCGTCAGCAACAATGTGGGGGTGTTTAATAAACCACCCCCGTTCCCCTGCCACCAGGTGCCTGTCCCTGCTCGTGCCGCGCTTTCTGGCGCGTTCTGCCCCTGCTGGGTCTACTGAATAGCGCCAGGCGCGCCGCGGCAGCATGTCTGACCAGACGACCGGAGTGGTGGGGTACCTAGCCCCGATATATATGTGAGCCACAACTGGAGCTCCTGGGCCCATTCAATCGTGTTGAGCCTACCTATGTCGTTGGCTCCTACATGCAGGACCAGGTAGGCTGGGGGGGGGGGGGGGGGGGTCCTTCAATTGCACACTCCAACAGCGTGCGCAGGCCGGAGAATTGTAGGCCCGACTGGCCGGCGAAGCGCACCGGCAGGGGAAGTCGCAGCGTGCGTCCCCACTTCACCAGGTCCCGCTCCAGTCTACGCACAATGCTGGACCCCAGGATTAAGACCTCTGTAATATATAAACCCACCATTAGTGTCAAGAAAATGATTAAAATGAGTAAGCTAAGGCTATACAACATTTACAAGCTTTAAATCTCCTACCGGTTGAGGCGCACGCCATCAACCGCTGCAGTCTGTACACTTGCATCCGGGGATATAGCTCAGTTGGTAGCGCGCTGGATTTGTATTCAGTTGGCCGCTGTCAGCGTGAGTTCGATCCCAGGTTCGGCGGAAATTTATTTCACAGAGTCAACTTTGTGTGCAGACTCTCTTCGGTGTCCGAACCTCCCCCCGTGTACACTACATTGGGTGTGCACGTTAAAGATCCCACGATTGACAAAAGGGTCTTTCCTGGCAAAATTGCTTAGGCACAGTTAATAATTGTCTACCTATACCCGTGTGACTTGGAATAATAGGCTGTGAAAGGTAAATATGCGCCGAAATGGCTGCAATCTACTGGCCGTATAAAATTTCATCTCACACGGCATCACTGCAGAGCGCCTAGAACTGTACCCACGGAATATGCGCGATATAAGACTCATTGATTGATTGATTGATTGAAAAAGAAAATTTTAATCAAATGAAACATGATTTAACTCCACCCCAGCTGTTGAGGTGCACACCATCATCAGCGGGACCAACACACGTACCCCCACTCCCTTACGAACTAGGATATCACGTATGATTTAACAACTGCAGATCTCCAGCGGCCTAGCCTCGTAGTTGCAGCCCCAATCCCAAAGGAATGGGACGTGAATTTATCCGCTGACCAACCCAGGGTATTTGCACCTTTTTTCAGGACAGCCTGAAACTGGTAACTGGACAGGGGCTTACCATTAAAATGTATGAACAGTGCGCCTGTGACTGCGGGACGGACTAACAAGTAAGCCCGCAGATTGGCCACTGGGCAAACCTCGGGGGGGCTCAGTACTTACTTGATTTTTACGACGCCACCTCAGGCAACTGGAATTAAAGTGGTTAACACAACCAGGCTGTCGGTGCTCAGGCAACTGGAATTAAAGTGTTTAACACAACGAGGCTGTTGGTGCTCAGGCAACTGGAATTAAAGTGGTTAACACAACCCGGCTGTCGGTGCTCAGGCAACTGAAATTAAAGTGTTTAACACAACGAGGCTGTTGGTGCTCAGGCAACTGAAATTAAAGTGTTTAACACAACGAGGCTGTTGGTGCTCAGGCAACTGGAATTAAAGTGGTTAACACAACCAAGCTGTTGGTGCTCAGGCAACTGGAATTAAACTGGTTAACCTAACCCGGCTGTTGGTGATCAGGCAACTGAAATAAAAGTGGTTAAAACTGATTTTCATGCAGAAAAACGTGTGGCTGAGTTTCAAGCACATAAAAATTGTGGCTGTGTTTCAAGCGCACATAAACTGGCTGTGTATCAAGCGCAGCAAACTGGTGGCTGTGTTTCAAGCGCCCACCAAAAACGATTGGCGCTGTGGCTGCTGGTGCTCAGGCAACTGGAATTAAACTGGTTAACACAACCAAGTTGTTGGTGCTCAGGCAACTGGAATTAAACTGGTTAACCCAACCCGGCTGTTGGTGCTCAGGCAACTGAAATAAAAGTGACCAGTCAAAACTGATTTTCATGCAGAAAAACGTGTGGCTGTGTTTCAAGCACATAAAAATTGTGGCTGTGTTTCAAGCGCACCTAAACTGGCTGTGTTTCAAGCGCAGCAAACTGGCGGCTGTGTTTCAAGCGCACACAAAACAAAACGATTGGAGCTGTGGCTGCTGGTGCCCAGGCAACTGGAATTAAAGTGGTTAACACCATGAGGCTGTTGGTGCTCAGGCAACTGAAATAAACGTGGTTAACTGAGTTTCCTGCAGAAAAACGTGTGGCTGTGTTTCAAACGCACTCAAAATGGCTGTGTTTCAAGCACCTACAAATTGTGGCTGTGTTTCAAGCGCACATAAGCTGGCTGTGTTTCAAGCCAGAAAAGTTGTGGCTGTGTCTCAAGCGCATGCAAAATGGCTGTGTTTCAAGCCCACGTAAAAATTGTGGCTGTGTTTCAAGCGCACGTAACTGGCTGTTTCAAGCGCAGAAAAGTTGTGGCTGTGTCTCAAGCGCACGCAAAATGGCTGTTTCAAGCACATAACAATTGTGGCTGTGTTTCAAGCACGTACAAATTGTGGCTGTGTTTCAAGCTCACATAAACTGGCTGAGTTTCACGCAGCAAACTGGTGGCTGTGTTTCAAGCGCACCAAAACACGATTGTTGAAGCAAATGCGTTTAAATCAATAGGCCACTGTGGCTGTGTTTCACGCGCACAACAACAACAAACGAGTGTAACTGCAAGTGTGTTTTGAGCCATAGAAAAACCCCTTGGCTGTGGTTCAAGCGCAGAAAACGTGTGGCTGTGTATCCAGCGCACCCACAAACATTTAGAGAAAAACATCATAATTATGCATGTCCCCCAACGTATATTTCGATTGGATTGCACACTGTCATAAACAGCAGTTATTCATTCTACTTTCTGGTGCAAAGGCGGTAAGGCTTGCGTCATTTATTCTGCTTGCTGTACTTAGCATGCTTGTTGCATCTAATACAGAACTGTATCATGTCTGTAGTAAAAGTGTGTATGACTATGATGACAAACTTCTGTGCGAACACTTTCACAACACACCAGCACGTCAATCAGTTACTACTGATAAATAATTCTTACCAAATTCAAATGGGATTACAATTGCATTGAGTGGTATCTGCAGAAATCGATCTAGTCATGTGTCAAATTTCAAGAGAAAATTGCAACAAACGGCTCAGCTATCATTAAATAAAGTTGTAAGTAAGAGTATTACAGCTGCGGTCAGACAGGCCAGTTTGTTGCTGGCACTGACCCTCCGCTGACTGGCTGGCTCGCTGTATGCAGCTGGCTGGGCTATTTATAGATGGCTGCTCTAGATAACCGAATTCCCAGTGCTGGGAAGGTGTGCCTGCCAAACCTTGGCTGTGTTTCAAGCGCAGAGTATGCGTGTCCACCCATAATTATAGATCATCAGATTGCACCTGTGTCATGCATGAACCTGACTCAAGTCGGATAACGCTGCTCGCAAAGACAAACAAATGTGGCTGTGTTTCAAGTCGAGCCAGAGCAAAGACAACATGAGTATACGTGTCCACCCATATAATTCATCAGATTGCACCTGTGTCATGCATGAACCTGACTCATGTCGGATAACGTTGCGACCGCAGGCACCCGTGACCGCTGGCTTCCGACGCCGCGAAGCGTCCACCCCCCCCCTGCAACGTAACCAAAATATCAAGTGTAGCGTGGCCCTGGCTAAAAATAGCCGTTACGCGTGTACGACCCCCAAAGTCAGGGCCTTTCCGTGTAACCTATCGGAAAGTAGGTCGCTGGTTCTCGGACCGTCAGAGCTACTGGTCACTGCAAACACAGCACTGGCGACTGTCTGCCTCCAGCCAACTACGTCTTGTACATGTTTGTTGTATGGTACTCTTGCTCGCTGCACGCAGGGCCGAAAATAGGTCAACCACGTTCTCTAGCCGCGTTGCCGATTCGCGCTTTGTTTACTATGGGCCGCAAAATAGGTCACCCACGCTCTCGTCGGCCCCCATTCAAAAAACTAAACAAACTTACTGGGCCAAATAAAGGTGAGTAGCGAACCTGCATAGCCTATGCTTAGAAATAATTCACAAGATTTTCAAAACATGATGAATAGAACCAAGTTGACCAAATGTCAAGTCGGCAAGGCAGGATGCGAACATTTTAGATCAAACAATCGCCAACTAAACTTCAGGCTTCCCCAGGCCTCGTAAACTTCTTCTTCTGCGTTCGTGGGCTGAAACTCCCACGTACACTCGTGGGTTTTTTGCACGAGTGGAATTTTACGTGTATGACCGTTTTTTACCCCGCCATTTAGGCAGGGGCCATACGCCGTTTTCGGAGGAAGCATGCTGGGTGTTTTCGTGTTTCTATAACCCACCGAACTCTGACATGGATTACAGGATCTTTTTCGTGCGCACTTGGTCTTGTGCTTGCGTGTACACACGGGGGTGTTCGGACACCGAGCAGAGTCTGCACACTCTCGCCGAACGTGGGGACTGACGAACTCACGCTGACAGCGGCCAACTGGATACAAATCCAGCGCGCTACCGACTGAGCTACATCCCCGCCCTGCCTCGTAAACAATTGCTCAGAGTCTAATTACCACATATTCAAAATTAGACTGAACAATGCAAAACCCAAACCGTTCAGAAGAAAGGACTTGTTTCTTGAAAACGCTGAGGATACTTAATTGGAAAGTGACTTGCTGCTATAGCGATGATAGCCTGGCGTCTGATACGGGTCTTAAGATGCCAGACTCAACCAAATAAGAATCGGACTGGATGAGGCACAACAATTAGTCTTGGAGTGACCGTTGTTACTTGAACATCCGGGCTACTTAGACACACTGGCGAGAGGCTAAACCAAATAAAGATTGACCCATAGGCCCTATATGGAGCACTAATCGTCTGCTCGAGAATCGCCTCCACTCTACTCGAGACAACTGTGTCTGCCTTGAAGTTCATAACAGCATTTAAGCAGAAGCTCAGAAATGTTTTTACTAACCGAAAAAAACGTGCTCGAGTCATTCGGCGAAGGTGGCGAGCTTTCAAACCATCACGACTGAATAACGGTGCAGTGGTTACGGATTCGGAAATTCGATCCGGCGCTCCGGGTTCAAGTGCCGCTGGGAGCAAAAATTTTTTTTATATTGATCTTTTTCTTTATAGGCCTCAATTGCATTCGCTGCAACAACCGATTTTTGTCTCTGTGTTCTTTTTTTTTTTAATTGCGTAAAGAAACTGTCCTATGCTTTCACAAAAAATCCAATCTTGACTTTAATATAAAAAGCAGGAAAAAAGAACAGAAAAAAAGATCAATAAAGAAGGATGCTCCCCGATAAAAAAAATAAATAAATAAAAACAAGTCGCGTAAGGCGAAAATACAATATTTAGTCAAGTAGCTGCCATTTTTCAGCAAGACCGTATACTCGTAGCATCGTCAGTCCAGCGCTCACGGCAAAGGCAGTGAAATTGACAAGAAGAGCGGGGTAGTAGTTGCGCTAAGAAGGATAGCACGCTTTTCTGTACCTCTCTTTGTTTTAACTTTCTGAGCGTGTTTTTAATCCAAACATATCATATCTATATGTTTTTGGAATCAGGAACCGACAAGGAATAAGATCAAAGTGTTTTTAAATTGATTTCGAAAATTTAATTTTGATAATAATTTTTATATATTTAATTTTCAGAGCTTGTTTTTAATCCGAATATAACATATTTATATGTTTTTGGAATCAGCAAATGATGGAGAATAAGATAAACGTAAATTTGGATCGTTTTATAAATTTTTATTTTTTTTTACAATTTTCAGATTTTTAATGACCAAAGTCATTAATTAATTTTTAAGCCACCAAGCTGAAATGCAATACCGAACCCCGGGCTTCGTCGAAGATTACTTGACCAAAATTTGAACCAATTTGGTTGAAAAATGAGGGCGTGACAGTGCCGCCTCAACTTTCACGAAAAACCGGATATGACGTCATCAAAGACATTTATCAAAAAAATGAAAAAAACGTTCGGGGATTTCATACCCAGGAACTCTCATGTCAAATTTCATAAAGATCGGTCCAGTAGTTTAGTCTGAATCGCTCTACACACACACACACACACACACACACACACACACACACACACACACACACACACACACACACACACACACACACGCACATACACCACGACCCTCGTTTCGATTCCCCCTCGATGTTAAAATATTTAGTCAAAACTTGACTAAATATAAAAAAAAGAGGCAAAAAAGAAAGGGTTGAAGCTGCCTGCATGCAACTGAGATAAAAAAAAACCAAGAGGCGAAGCCTTCAAGGCTCCCGTAACAGGGCCGGACCAAGTTCGTTTGAGGGGGGGGGGTTCCAACTGAAGGCAGGGGTCCAAAGTCCACATTTTTTTTTCTCTGAGAGGTACATTGGATGGCCAGGGGGGGGGGGGGGGGGGGGGGGGGGTCCGGAACCCCAGGAACCCCCCCCCCCCCCAGATCCGGCCCTGCGTAAGAAATCAACAAACAGTAACACAAACTCATCCGTCACTCACACACACACACACACACTCACACACACGCACACACAGTTAAAACTAACGCATCATATCAACTCCATGTATAATTTTCAAAAGAAGGCAAACAGATAAAATGACTGTGTATTTGTTGTTGGTGCAGTTGTTCTTGAATGAGATCTTGTGCAAGCACACACACACACACACACACACACAGGCACTGTGTTCATTTGCAAATCTACCATCAGCTTATCTGTCTTTTGCACTGCAGACACTAAGCAATAGGTACCTGCCATGTGGCCACTTTTTCCACTGCTGTCCTCAGTCCCATACTTTTCATCAAGACTTGTCACCATGCCGAGTGGATCTAAATTCGGAAGTCTTCATGTGGCTGAGGCATATCTGACATAGCGTCGATCTTGTACAGGGCCGGACTACCGGGGGGGTTATGGGGGTTGCGCAACCCCCCCCCCTAGCCTAAACATGTACCTTACTTATTTAATTTTTTTTTATTATTGCTTATTTTATGCCGTTTCATGCAAGGAGCGACCATTTTCCTATCTCAGAATATGACCTACCCATCAGCTTCAGGGGGCTTTGCCCCCTGACCCCCACAACGAGGGGGGGGGGGGGGGTTCTAGGGTTTCCGGACCCCCCCCCCCAGCCAAAAAATAAAAATATTGAATGAGGTATGCATTTCTTTATTTTACATCGAGTTTCAATTTTTGGGGTATTAATCAGTGACAAAATCTGCTGCCTGAAACTGGTAATGATCATCCTCAGAATGCACCAGATTGCACCATTTTGCATCCTTTTTTTCAAAATTTTTCGGGGGGGCATGCCCCCGGACCCCCCTAGCAAGCTAGGCGCTTCGCGCCGTCACACCCATATCTTCACAATATACTTTTGAAAAAAAACACCCATAAAATGAACTGATCCGCCCCTGCCGCCAGGGGGGACATCCCCCTGGGCCACCACTGGCAACCCCCCCCCCCCCCCCCCTCCTCTTCGCCTAGTCCGGCCCTGTTGTAGGTTAACCTCCTTTCTGAAACAAATGGCAAAATGCGATTAGTTATGATGACTACAACCTACACAAATATAAACAGTGTTTTGAAACAGAATAGTCAGGTTATACAAGCCACTGGTTTGCAGCATGGTAACCCTACAATATGCAAAACATGTCAACTGACTGCAGCAGCCTGGTTCTTAAAATAATTCTGACGGTCAACACACTATTCACATTCCATTTTAAAGAGCAACGGAGGTACTCTCTGAGGGTCTTGTTTAAATGATAACGATCAACTCAGGAGGGAAAAAACAAGAGAGGAAAAAAGAAACCACATCAACCGCAGAAAAATACAGAATCACTGTGACACATGTACCATTAGGCCTATTTACAAACAAATGCCACCGCAAGCTTTCTTTGGACGACTGTCGTTGTCTCAAAACTCACATTCTACCTTCTGTCCGAAAGAATCTAATCTTACGTTGTACTGCCTTGAAAGAAAATGCCAACAAAGACAAGAAAGCTGTTGCAAGGTAAGCTTACCAAACGTTACATAGCGAATCATGATAGTGCGTAAACAGCAAACAGTACAATCAAAGAGAGAATCGAGTCTGGAATGAAACGCGATACAGATCTAGCATTCAAAAACTGTCTTTCAAGTTCAAGGAAGTTGTTTCAAGGTGTACAGACAAAACCATGACAGTGCATGTTTTGAATCTGAGGAAAAAATCGTGATCATTTTGACTTTGAGAACAGATTCATTCCGTTTCCTTATATCTGCATGTTCAAGTAAATGATGGACAGTTTTTTTCGGGCAGAGTAAACTTAACTTGAGACTCTACTGCAAGTCTTGAAATTCACATAAATCGAACCACGAACAATTAAAGACATCCAAACATTACAGGCACTTTAGATCAACTCATTTCACTAGAGGTGACTGCCTAGCACTGTGTTTGACATCCGTGTCTGCTGAAATAAAAAGAAATTAAAACAAAACGGAGTAACAGTAGGTGACACGTTATCAGAGTGGGAGACACTAGATCTGTCTCTGTACTTACCGGGATACGGCTGCCAGATCGACACTGCGCTTTCGACAGCTCTTCCTCGCGTGGACATTGGAAAAACGCTGTGCAGATCAAATTGTAGGAAATCTCCCTTTGGTAGCTTCTTTATTTACTTTTCTGGAGCTTAGAAACCGAACAACATGAAATCGTCTTCCCCGAATCGGCGAATGCAGAAGTGAGAACTGGAGAAGTGAATCTATACCACAATCCTTCGCGCGACCCCTGACCTGGTCTTGACACCTGACCTGGTCTACATACCACACACCACAGAAACCAGTCAACTGCTTGTACCCCTTCAAAAAACCCCACCACCCGTTTTCTTTGGATACACGCTTTAACTACACACATGCCGACACAATGTTGATCATTGCTTCAATATTTTGAAGATGGTGCTTGAAAAATACCAGGTGAAATGAGTATTTCGGTGTTTAGTCAAATGTTAAAGTTTCTACCACAGACATACACACGCACGCACACACGCACACACACACACACGCACGCACAGACAGACAAAGTTACGATCGCATAGGCTACACTTACGTGAGCCAAAAAGGAGAAAAAAAGTTCAACATAATCATTTATTTTTCTCCCTAACATTCAGGTCAACAAAGTCATTGTCATAGCTAGGCAGTCATTCGATTCCAAGACAATCATTACAGGTTTGAACCGACCCTTTCGTTTAACCATTCAAAAAACAACAGCAATAACGCTGTTAGTACTACAGCGCGCTCAACGTTCGCCCTTTTGAACTCGCGATGAGACTTGTTTCTTCTGGTCGCCAAGCTTACCGTCAACAAACGCATGTACTAGTTGGGATTCCCACAATTTTCGCGACCTTGACCGAATACTCTCGAAGTCAGCACTACGGCGTTCATGCATAGGGAACAGTTAGAAAGTTAACTTCGGGAGTTCCCACTTTCAAAAGAGGCCTCTACTTCCAATGTTTCTGACTTCCAGTTCATGCATACGGGCCCAGGTGGGACGGGTTGTTGCCCTAAACTCAAAGGGTGTTGTTAGAAAGAAGGTCGCTGATAGCGTTTGGCGGTTCAGGTGCAAACGAATTTGAGTCAAGGTGAGATAAAGTAGGCGAAAACAGACAGACGGATTGACGAAAGGACATACAGAGAGACGTTCACGCATGTAGGTTTACATTCCCGGACCATGCACACAGCACACAGACACCGAAACACACACAGAATACCACAGGCATAGGGACAGACACAGACAAACACAGATACGCATACAGACAGACAGACAGATACGCATACAGACAGACAGACAGACACACACACACTCTCACACAAATATACACGCACGTACACACACACACATACACAAAAACACACAGTGACACACACATCCACAAACAGCAACATACACACACACACATCCACAAACAACAACAACCAAATTTACATAGCAAACAGTATCGTGTAATCATTTGTATTGAATTACTCCATCAACCGCCTGTACGTGTTTTCCCAAATCGTACGCGAAGGGGGTCACAAGAAAGTATGCGGGTAAGCAGTGTTCCTTCTTCAAAGCATACCCAAGTTCTCTCAGGAACTTTTTTTTTTATTCGGGTATTCAGTTTATTCCAGGTTCTTGGTCATCCACGACCACTTACTGTATCGGAAGGCGCACATGAATATTCGGGTAAGTGTGTATTCTTCTCACAGGAAAAACGATAGATTTACTCGTGTTTATTCTACAGGACCTGCCACTCACAGCCCCTTACTGTATCGTTCAACTGTGTAAACTGGAATATACCAAAGATTCTTTTTCTTTTTTCGTTTTCCCATGACGAATGCCAGTGCGATCAAAAAATTGAGTGTCGCCATCATAGTGATTTGCTGATACTGCTGTGCAAAATATCCACCCAACAGCACATACGATCGAAGATTCATAAAGGTACCCGTATTCACACACACACACACACACACACATTATTTGAAAACGAGTGTTCACTGAAGAAGCGGAGTCCGTGGGGAAAAAAAAAATCCGTGAATCATGTTCATGCCCAGTGACCTGGATCGTCCTACACGTGTCAGCCCGGTGTGGTGCACAGATTTTTAAAAAAAATCTCAGCCAGTGTTCAAACTGGGTCATCAGCTCCTCGCAAACCAGACAGCGAGACTGGTTAACTGTAGTCGTGCTCTGTCAAGAAAAACACCTGTGCTCTGGCTTGTATGTTCTTGTTGTTGTCAGTCTGTGCATGTTGTCTTATTTTGTTTACTTTTAGTCAATTTTAGATAACATGTATGTCTGTGGTAGAAACTTTAACATTTGACTGAACACCGAAATACTAATTTTACCTGGTTATTATCCAAGCAACAGCTTCAAAATATTGAAGCAATGATCAACATTTCGTCGGCACGTGTGTATCCAAAGAAAACGGGTGGAGGGGTTTTTTTTTGGGGGGGGGGGGGGTAAAAACACGTGACTGGTTTGTGTCGTGTGTGGTATGTAGACCAGGTCAGGGGTCAAGGTTAGGTCAGATCGCGTGAAGGATTGTGGTATAGATACAGTTATCACCGAGCTGCAGTTCGCCGATTCGGAGAAGACGATTTCACATTGTTCGGTTTCGTAGCTCCAGAAAAATAGATAAAGAAGATATCAAAGGAGATTTCCTACAAGTTAATCTGCACAGCGTGTTTCCCAGTGTCTGCGCGAGGAAGCGCTGTCGGGAACGCAGTGTCGATCTGGCCATCTGGCAGTCGTGTCCCCGTAAGCTAGTAAAGTAGGCTACAGACAGACAGATCTAGATCTAGTGTCTCGCACTCTTGCACCGTGTCACCTATGCTTACTGTGTGTGTGTATGTGTGACGGAGTGATTGAGTTTGTGTTACTGTTTGTCGATTTCTTACGTGAGCCTTGACGGCTTCGCCTCTTGTTTTCATATGATCAAGGGCCGAAGCTGTGTTTTAATAAAAGAAGGGGTACGGAAACATGTTTTGTTTGGGTTACATGTGTTGCATAGTATTTAAAAACCGTATAAACAGTGGTGCCTCTGTGTATGTATGTGTGTGTGTGTGTGTGTGTGTGTGTGTGTGTGTGTGTGTGTGTGTGTGTGCGTGCGTGTGTGTTGTGTGTGTGTTTTATGTGTGTGTGTGTGTGTGTGTGTGTGTGTGTGTGTATTTAAGCGGCAGGCGCGCGTGCTGCGTCTGTTTCAGTGAGTGATTTTTCAAAAAAGTCTCGATGATTATGCAATTCAGAACTAATGTGAATTACATTTTTTTAAACCGCCCGGCACTAGTACAAGGCATTTATTATCGTTTTTATAAGGACATTAAAATGTTATAGTATTTGAGTCTTGAATTGCGATTAATTTATATTAATGAGCACAACAACAAAAAAATTGCCCCCCCCCAAAAAAAAAAAAAGAAAGAAAAGTATACTCTGTTTTATAAACTGAACAGAAAAAGCGCGCATGATTCATAAAAATATGGCATTGACGGGGCTCGAACCATCGACTTCAAAAACAGCGCCGCAGTCCTATCCACTGAGCTATGCGGACATGTGACAAATAGAACCAACTAGGAAACGTCTATTTTACCCAATATTGACGGACTGTGTGATGATATCTTCTGCTGTCTGTTGAGACAGTGATATCAAAATCGAGACCGGAGGTCGAGATATTGATATCACTGTCAAAACAGACCAATGGCAGAAGATATCATCCCACAGTCAGTCAATGTTAGATATATTGCTAATTCTCTGGACATTTTGTATTTTCTGTAAAGAAATTACAAAAGTATTTGTCTCAGTTTTGGCTGTTCCATATTCCTCCCTCTGATTATTATTTCTTTTTGTTCACTCTTTTCTTGTACTTTTCAGTATTTTAAAATGTCTTTCCTTTCAAAAAGTCTTTAGTCACTTGCTCAACTAAATTCTGGGATAATTACATTTTCATATATATTTGTTTGTTTTTAAATTTAGGTGTTTTTGTTTTTGAAGTGGGGAAGCAATAAAGAGGTCGTCGATATCAAAACTGATATCGACGGAAATGTCGTCGATATCACTGAGCTCAGTTTTGCCCAATTGACCAATGGAAATCCACGTAATATATGAAAAAGCAATATTGTGAGATACAGGACTCGCGGCAGTCGTTATGTGAATTAGGTCAGTTCGACCTTCGCTTACCCCGCTTGGCGTGCAATGCACGGAGTTCTACCGACCTCATTTTTTGGAAAACTTTTTTGGCGTATTGTCACGTAGGCACTCTCGAAAGAAACGCCAATGAAGAAACCGTTTTGATATGCACCACGACACACACACGACGTTTTCTTGTCGACATCGCAGTTGAAGCTTATTTTGTTTTGACGAAGGTAATCCAGACATTGATAAAAGCGGTACACTTATGGAAACTGAACTGTCTTGACTTCGCTAAAGACTGATTGGTTTGTCCAGTACCTACTGGGTGTACGCGTACCCGATGCAAAAGAAACACATTGTCCGCCGGGAAAGAGTCTTTTCCTTGACTTTGAGCAGACTTTTTTTCCTAGGACAGAACGTTCAAGTTTATTTTTGGGGGAAATCTGTTCCTGTTACACGAAGTCCGGGGACACACTTTCCTTGAAATCATTTTCCGGCGGACTTTCGAACATGCGGACCCTTTATCCATTCACACCGGTATTCGGACAGACTAACGCGTGCGTGTGTGTGTGTGTGTGTGTGTGTGTGTGTGTGTGTGTGCATGTGTGTGTGTGTGTGTGTGTGTGTGTGTGTGTGTGCGTGTGTGTTCAATGAATCAATCAAGCAAGTAAGCAAGCAATCAAATAAACAAGCTCTAAACAGAGACGCAGCCTACTGCTAAAATAACATGAAATGCAACCAACTATACGTAGGTACTAAACAAAGATAAAACCAGCTAGTTTGAACCGAAAACAATAACAGAGGCAGTCAATTACCCTATAATAGTGTTATACCGTGAATTATGGGCCTTTTCTTTCTGCCCCCACCTCACAGACTTCTGCCACTTATGCGCAAGGCAGAATACATTGGGCGTCGATCGTGGGTTATTTGCTGGCATCTGGGAAAGACGTGCTAACAAATTTGCAAGAGATATTAGACGCATTACGGTTTACACAGTAGCTCTTGGGAACAACATACGCTGACTAACTGAGAGGATATGCCCACTACACTAATCTATACTATCAAAGGCCAAAGATGTTCGAGTCGCCTCGTCTGTCGCGAAATCTTGACTTACACCCGCGTTCATTACATTTAGTCAAGTTATGACTAAATGTTTTAGAGGGGGAATCGAGACGAGGGTCGTGGTGTATGTGTGTGTGTGTGTGTGTGTGTGTGTGTGTCTGTCTGTCTGTGCGTGTGTGTGTGTGTAGAGCGATTCAGACTAAACTGGGCCGATCTTTATGAAATTTTACATGAGAATTCCTGGGAATGATATCCCCGGACGTTTTTTTCTTTTTTTCGATAAATGTCTTTGATGACGTCATATCCGGCTTTTTGTAAAAGTTCAGGCGGCACTGTCACACCCTCATTTTTCAATCAAATTGATTGAAATTTTGACCAAGCAATCTTCGACGAAGGCCGGACTTCGGTATTGCATTTCAGCTTGGTGGCTTAAAAATTAATTAATGACTTTGGTCATTAAAAATCTGAAAATTGTAAAAAAAAAATAATTTTTATAAAACGATCCAAATTTACGTTCATCTCATTCTTCATTTCCTGATTCCAAAAACATATAAATATGTTATATTTAGATTAAAAACAAGCTCTGAAAATTAAAAATATCAAAATTATGATCAAAATTAAATTTTCGAAATCAATTTAAAAACACTTTCATCTTATTCCTTGTCGGTTCCTCATTCCAAAAACATTACCTGCTATTCAGACTTGGTCGTGTGACAGACGTTTTCTTCCACACGAGATTACGTTGATTGTCTAACGAAGCCGTCAGGCTGAGTTAGACATCAGCTAATCGAGTGTGGAAGAAAACTCTGTCACACGACCAAGTCGGAATAGCATTTATGTCTCACAGCTTCAACAGAGGAGAGAACAAACACGTTTTGCGTACTCAGGCTTGATAAACCTAAACACAGGAGCAGCCATTGTGGAGAGATCTACTTTTTGACGAAAGTGACCGAACAACTATGAATGACGTCTCGGTATATGTGAATGACGTCACAGTCATCGTCACAGTCTGTATCTTTTGAAGCATCGCAATGTTCATGACGTCTTTCTGTGTCTGCATCCGCGAAATGTTTGTTCTTTCCGGGATCTTTGTCATCTATGTTCATAACTCTGTCCTTCTAGATTCAGACTAACAAGCCTCAGGGGCGGATCAGTTCATTTTATGGGGGGGGTTTCCAAAAGTATATTGTGAAGATATGGGTGTGAAGGCGCGAAGCGCCGAGCCGACGGCGCAAAGCGCCTAGCTTGCTAGGGGGGTCCGGGGGCATGCCCCCCCGGAATATTTTGAAAAAAAGGATGCAAAATGGAGCAATCTGGTGCATTCTGAGGATGATCATTACCAGTTTCAGGCAGCAGATTTTGTCGCTGATTAATACCCAAAAAACCCACAATTTTAAAAAAATTTTTTTGCTGGGGGGGGGGGGGGTTTCCGGAAACCCCAGAAACCCCCCTCGTCCGC
>NC_090261.1:19425491-19490491 GCF_037325665.1 Littorina saxatilis
GAGTTTAACCTAGTTAGCTGACAAACACTGCATCCAGCCTACCGTGAAATAATAGCTGAATGGGCTCTGCGTCCCAAATATAATTCAAATATCCGCTCTTTGCAAGACTATTGTTGTTAGGCGTCTATGTCGCATGCGAACTGTACCGACACAATCAAATACGTGACGGAAAAGGAGATTGGCTAGACAGGACGGCAAAAAGAGCCTAACTCACTCGCACAGACAGACTCAGGCGCACCGGCACACGCACAGACAGAGAGACAGAAAGACAGACATGCACTTACGCACGCACACACACACAAACACAGCCGCATACACAGCCACCCCCCCCCTGCCAGACACACACACACACACATACACACACACACACACAAACACAGCCACGCACACACACACACACACACACACACACACACAGCGCTACGAGTTAAAGCAGAAAGCACCCACTAGTGTGAATGAGCTAGGGACGACTTTCCCCGTAATTGTATGTGTGCGTTTTGCCCCACCCTCCTTACCTACGAAGTCGCCCTGTTTGGTCGAAAAAAGGAAACAAGTGAAGAGGGAAAGAAATGTTTTTAACAAAAGATAATAAAGTGCCAACAGCGAAACGCCACCATCTTCAGATAAGTCAATGTCGTTGGTGTCAAGAAATGTAAGAGATACAAGGATACAAGGAGAACTATGACTCCGCACAACGAAACCGGATACAATGCAAAGTTTTGACAAAATGTTATGTTAATGTTAGAGAGAGAGAGAGAGAGAGAGAGAGAGAGAGAGAGAGAGAGAGAGAGAGAGAGAGAGAGAGAGAGAGAGAGAGAGAGAGAGAGAGAGAGAGAGAGAGAGAGAGAGAGAGAGGACTGGGTGGCCGAGTGGTAACGCACTTGCGCTCGGAAGCGAGAGGTTGCGAGTTCGACCCTGGGTCAGGGCGTTAGCAATTTTCTCCCCCCTTTCCTAACCTAGGTGGTGGGTTCAAGTGCTAGTCTTTCGGATGAGACGAAAAACCGAGGTCCCTTCGTGTACACTACATTGGGGTGTGCACGTTAAAGATCCCACGATTGACAAAAGGGTCTTTCCTGGCAAAATTGTATAGGCATAGATATGTATAACATAAAAATGTCCACCAAAATACCCGTGTGACTTGGAATAATAGGCCGTGAAAAGTAGGATATGCGCCGAAATGGCTGAGAGAGAGAGAGAGACAGAGACAGAGACAGAGACAGAGAGAGAGAGACAGAGTGAGACAGAGACAGAGAGAGACAGACAGAGACAGAGACAGAGAAAGACAGACAGACAGCGAGAGAGACAGACAGACAGAGACAGAGAGAGAGAGAGACAGAGAGAGAGAGACAGAGAGAGAGACAGAGAGAGAGAGAGAGAGAGACAGAGAGAGAGAGAGACAGAGAGAGAGAGACAGAGAGAGAGACAGAGAGAGAGAGAGACAGAGAGAGAGAGAGAGACAGAGAGAGAGACAGAGAAAGACGGAGAGAGAGAGACAGAGAGAGAAAGACAGAGAGACAGAGAGAGACAGAGAGAGAGACAGAGAGAGAGAGACAGAGGGAGAGACAGAGAGAGAGAGAGACAGAGAGAGACAGAGAGAGAGAGACAGAGAGAGAGAGAGACAGAGAGAGAGAGAGACACACACAGAGAGAGAGAGACAGAGAGAGAGAGAGAGACAGAGAGAGACACAGAGAGAGAGAGAGACAGAGAGAGACAGAGAGAGACAGAGAGAGAGAGAGAGACAGAGAGAGAGAGACAGAGAGAGAGAGAGAGAATTGGTCTTTAAAGGCACACTCATTCACGTGTAAACAACCGCCCACCGTCTCAGATCTGGCCCGGCTTTAACATTGGACCAGACCATCATTCCACTTGGTCACATACAAAACAATCAAACCCTTCTTGCTTGTTGTGTTGAGTTCACATTTGTGTTTGATTAATTTCTTAAAACGCCACTGGTGGCTTTCTCAAAATTAGTTCATCACAAAATTCCCACTGGGCACCCAGGCTGGTTTTTATTGGTATTTGACCAAGTGGAGGGATGGTCTTTTTTGCCCATGTAAAAAGCCAGATCTGAGACGGTGTGCGGAACAGTTTACACGGGAAAGAATCTGTTCCTTTAACAACAAATCTACACTCATTTTTCAAGTGAACTACGTATACGTGCAGTGGCTGTGGTACAAATGTATCATCCCTCGCGCAAAGGACAATTTTGCCATTAAACATTAATTTTCTCAGACACGTAAATATAAATAAATAGGGTCTGTATCCAGCACACAAAAAGATTGCCCTTCTAATCTAATGCTACTCTTACACTGTGCCGAATTGCCCTTGCGAATAGAATTTTCCAATAATTCACAATGATCGGGACATGGTCGCAAGACATTCGTAAATGTTCTTAACCATTCACCACCATTCGTCTCTTGTTTTGAACATAGCAACATGTTCCTAGTATTCGCAAAGAAGTCATATTCTTAACTTTTTTTACAACGTACTTGTAAGGTTTCGCAAGACATTCGTAATCATCGCAATGTATTCGTAACGCTCGCAAGGCATTCGCAACCATTCGTTATGCCTGTCTCACACTGTGCCGAATATCCTTGCGAACATTCGTAATCATCGCAATGTATTCGTCAGGCTCGCAAGGCATTCACAAACATTCGTTATGCCTGTCTTACACTGTGCCGAATATCCTTGCGAATATAGATTCGTATGCATTCGCAATGATCAGTAGACATTCGCAAGCACTCGCAACCATTCGTAAGACATTCGCAAGGATTCGTAAGGCTTCGAATGGTCAATATTTTTCCTGTCCATTAGTCTCTTTTTTTGGCCAAATACAACATGTTCATATACACATTTCTTGCGAATGTCTTACGAATAGTTGCGAGTGCTGGCGAATGTGTACCGATCATTGCGAGCGCTACGAATACCTTTACGATGATTACGAATGGCTTGCGAATACTGAAGAATATGCATTCCTTGCGAATATTAGGAGCATGTTGCTAATATTCGCAACAAGAGACGAATGGTGGCGAATGGTTAAGAACATTTACGAATGTCTTGCGACCATGTCCCGATCATTACGAATTATTGGTGAATTCTATTCGCAAGGGAAATTCGGCACAGTATTACGAACAATGAAAATTGCATAATCGCTTTATTCGTAAAATGTTTGCAAGCACTCGCAACACTCGCAAGGCCACTCGCAACGTTCGTAATACATCCGCAAGACATTCGTATATGGATTTGTATGCATTCGCAATGATCGGTAAGGCTTCGAATTTTCAATATTTTTTTCTGTCCATTCGTCTCTTTTTTGCCGAATACAACATGTTCATATTCGCAAGGATATTCGGCACAGTGTAAGACAGGCATACGGGCATGTAAAATATAACTCTTGCTTGTTTCCCATTGTCTTCTTCCTATAAGTGACGTCAACAACTAATCCTCAAAATGGTGTTCTACAGGTGAGCAGCCAGCAAATGACACCAGCTAGAATGTTGCAAACACATATAAAGAAACCTGTACCTGCCAGATCACATCTTTCTGCTGTGATTTAAAGACTACTGATTGTTCAGAACATCAAATGTCATGCATCACTGTTTTTGTTTTGTGTGGGATTTCTTGTCTTGCGTGTAGTAGGGGAAGGGCTCCTAATATGACCACTTTTTGTTTCATGCTGATAACTAGCTTTGATTTCTTGCGAAGAAGTTTCATTTTGGGTTTGGTAGTCCTTCTCTCTTAGGTTAATCGTTAGGCCTAACTAGAGTGAAATAGCTTCGATAGACATTCAGCAAAAATTAAATACAGAAAAAAAATCACAAATGGTCCATATTAGGAGCCTGGGCGCCTAATATGGACCAGTGAAGCGGCCTTCACGAATCACTGTAAAAAGTCCCCTATACTTCAAAATAACATGATACAACTTAGTGTGCAAGTCAGACTAATTAAAATATGCTTTAGATGTATCTGTTTCGGGTTGATGAGAGCATTATTTGAAGCACACCAGGAAACTAAAGAAGCTGATCAAAAACAGAGTGAAAATAAGTGAAATTATCAACTTCCACGAAAAAAAGACTATTTGTTATATTTATTTGAAATCTCGAGGGCTAGTAATAGGTTATTTCCAGCAAGCTTCTTAATGAATTAATGAAAATAGCCTTTAGCTTTTATTTTCTTCGATTTGTTGAAGGTGGTCCATATTAGGGGACTCACACATACTTTGAGATTTTGCTATTATTTTTTGTTTGCAGTAGAAACTCGGGGTCAACATTGCTAATACGGTCGGTCTCAGTTGTCATATATAGCAATTTTGTGTGTGATAAAAGCTTTGGCTGTGGACAGAAACGAGTCCGTTTTAGGTGGCAACTTTAGAGTGAACGCTGCCAAAAGTGAAAAAAAGAGAAACAGCCTAACGCTTTTGAGATTTGTGTTTTTGCAACTGTTTTGATATGTGCAAGTTACCCGGAGAGGGTGAATACAGCAAATGCAATTTTTTTGAGCGCTCTAGCGCCGTTAGTTTATCAGAACATGAGGTGGTCCATATTATAGGAGCCGGTCCATATTAGGAGCCCTTCCCCTACGTACTGCTTATGGGGCTTATTTTTCTGTTAACCCTGCCAAAAGTGAAAAAAAGAGAAAAAGCCTAACGGTTTTGAGGTTTGTGTTTCTGCAACTGTTTTGACATGTGCAAGTTATCCAGAGAGGGTGAATACAGCGAATGAAATTGCTTTGAGCGCTCTAGCGCCGTTAGTTTGTCAGAACAGGAGGTGGTCCATACTATAGGAGCCGGTCCATATTAGGAGCCCTTCCCCTACACCATTTACATTTTGGTCCTGTCCAAAATTGTCTTGATTCTAGCTGTTGGTGCTGAAACACAGAGGGCTTAATGTTGTTTGGGGGGTGACGATTTTGGTGTGTGTGTGTGTGTGTGTATGTGTGTGCGTGCGTGCGTGCGTCCGTGCGTGTATGCGTGCTTGCGTGCGTGGGTGCGTGCGTGCGTGCGTGCGTGCGTGCGTGCGTTCGTAGGTGGTTTCATGTGAGAGAGAAAGAAACAAAAAGAAAGAGGCACACAAACAAACAAACACACCCACAAACAAACAACAAAACAAACAAACAAACAAACAAACTAACTCAAAAAACAATCAACATGCCACCTACCTTGCACGGCAGGCAGACGAGCGCGCCGAAGTAGTGGCCGCTGGCTGGCTCCCCGCATACGTCACATGGACGAGACATCGTGCTGCTGACGTCAACATCAGAACTCCCGCCGGGCTTTCCGTCACCGCGACCGCACGCTCTCCCCTTTCCACCTTTACCACTCCGCGGCGCCACGGAGGAGTCAACAGCTATTGCGGACATGGCTTTTAAAGGATCACACAGGTCTTTGTGAATGTGCGAGGGATGCTGAGCTGTGATGGCTGCCAGAGCCGACAATGAATCGTGGGTCTCCGCAAACGCCTTCTCCTGATCATGACCGAAGCCTGTCTGGCCTTCTAACTTTGTGAGTGGAGCGATGTGCTGAGTCGAGATCGTCGTTAGAACCGCCAAGGCATCTCTCTCGCGTGGGTCTTGTGAGTTTTCCGTTATGCTCCGAGATGGTGTCATGAACTGATTATGCGTTGAAAAGCTTAATTCACGTGCAGGTGGTGTGAAGCTTTCAGTGCCGTTGACAGTGACAGTGGTGGCAGTGTCTTGGTTGTGTTGGTAATGGAGGTGGTTGTCGTAAGGTCCTGTGGGGACACTGTCTGTGTCTTCCATTTCTTGTGGAGTCAGAAAATCTGAAAATAAGACACTTTAATTATGATAAAATAATTAGATAACAAATACAAAGATGATTAGACGGACAGATGAATAGATACTGAAATAGATAAATAATTGAATAAATCAGTCAATAAATCAATATAATTGTAGCTGAGCATAAAGGTGTTAAACACTTTCAGGACCATTTGTTGCAGAGAAGGTGGCTCTGTCATTCTTATGGGAAGATGTATTCGACTATTTTTAATCATTCCGATATATAGGCAGCCGTACTTGTTCTTGAGGATTTTACAATGGAGCATCACGGCAAAGGCGTGCTGTGTCCTCAGGTAACCACGGACGTACTGGACCGCATATCATCATTGGTAATCACACATGATCGGTCATTCCTACGAAAACATGAGAACTGGATGCGTTTGTAAAAAAACTTAAGTTCAAACCAATCGCGTTTTTTTCTCGCCAGATGCCTATAATTATATCATCCACTGTTCATTTGGATTGTCTTTTGGGGGGAATATTTCTTCTTTCTCTTCGTCGCGATATAACCTTCGTGGTTGAAAACGACGTTAAACACCAAATAAATAAATAAATAAATTCTTCTTTCTCTCCCTCATGCCCGCATATGTCTGTTTACACTGCTCCAATATCTTATGTTCACTCTTATGATGAAAGAGACCAAGTGTTTCAACCTGTTTACAAAAACATTTGACGTTATTATTCTGTAAAACACCATGTGTTGTAGGCTGGACGTTTTCCAGTAAAAATACAAGAACAACAATACCGTAGGAGTCCGTTTTTGCTTGTAAATCGTCTTTGTACTGGCGTTCATATCAAGCCCCAAGAAATTGCTTTGCGTCACGTGAGATAAAATGAGTTATTTCTTATTTGCTGACTGTTAGCAAATTGTACCATACGTTTCTAGAGAATGAATAACAATATGAGCCGACAGGCACACTTTGCTATTGTTTTCGAGGCACGTCTTTAAAGCCCCACTCCGCCTCACAGGAGGTTTACACAACGATGACATCTTTCACTAAAACAGCAAGTAACCTTAGGGGACACACTCACACTAGCATTCAACAAAATTAAATGACACTAACAGATCACTTGAACCTTTTAGCATGCGTAAACCACACTCCAGTTCTCGTGGTTTATTCAACCCCCGAGCCATCGCACTTTTTCAAACATGATCAATTTAGTCCTTTGCGCTTTCAATCCTAGTCTTTTATCTGCAAAAGCATGTTATTGTGCACCTCTGAATCTAAAATACAATTCCAGCACAACGTTATAACTAGGGCGCTCATAGTGCCATAGAAAAAAATGACCGATAGTGACACAAAACAGAGTGGCGGCATCTTCAAAGAGACTAGCGGTTTGCGGAAAATTCGTCTGCTTTGGCAAAATAACATGCAGCTCATTTGATGTGATAGCAGCCCTGTTGCGGAAGTACGTTTATATACGCGATACTCATTCTACACAGGCACAGCAACAAACAGTATCAAATGGTAGAAATCTCAGTCGACCAGCATTTAAAAAAAGCCAAAGTTGTATCGTTTTTGGTAGCCCACTTCCCCGTCATCAATTCAAAAGAGCTGCAAGTTGCACACACCAGTCGACCCATTCTCCCGGTTTGCTTGACATACATCCTTTCTAACTTTTACAACTTCGAACAGTACTGACTTCGTTTTGATGATAAAATAATTCTTTGTCACTGTTTGTGTAACAAGCTGTCAATTTATTATTTAGATTTTAAAAGTTAGGTCTAGAGCCATAACGAGGCTTTCGATTTCTCTTGAAAGAAATCCGCCTGTCCACGCAAAAATAAATTCTTTGAAAAAAAACCCACTCTTTATGGAGGGCACCTAGGGTGTTATTTCGCGGTAAGTGTTTAAACGAAAGCGTGTTTGTACTTTGTGTAAAAGCCTGACAGTGTCCGTGGCCAGAAACTGATGGTTTACGGGAGGCGGAGGGTGGCTTCAATCATTTGTTAACGGTCAGCTTATTAGTGAACACTCACTATTATATCAATGATATTCAATTTTTCACAACAGACCCGAAAGAACTATTTCTGAAAATCGTCTATATCAGGCCGACGGTGAAAAGTGAAACGTAAGCGACCATTTGGTATGGTCTTTTATGTAGAACTTTTGGAAGATTTATACATACACAATCTAAGGTCAGACAATATCAAGTTTCACTTCAAGGAGCAATCAAAACTCGCAATGTAACTGTAGTAACCTCATTCCAGATAAACGTAAATGCTTATAATCGAGCACATTCGTTCAACGTGACGCGGCCATGTTTCGGAGGTAAGACTGACGCAGTAACAGTACAGGAGCTAAAAATCCTGCCCCAAAGACATCATTATCGTCGCTGAAGGTGTCTACTAGCTCTCAGGTTTATTCATTGGTGCTGTGAAATACATTTTAAGGCCAGAGATGGCACGACATTTAAAAACAAAAAACACTTATTTTGGGTTCTCAGCATTTTAAGCTACTTTGAACACCATAGAAGTCATTTTATCATCGTCAAACTCTTTCTTGCAATAAAGCGATAATTTTCAAAATGGTTTATTAACATTTGACACCTTTTTTTTAAATTTTTTAACAGTTTTCTCAGAATCGTTTTTTGAACACTAGCATTGTCAATACTAATTGTTCAATCTTCTTACTGGCATTTTTCCGACATTTATATTGTGCCTGTGATATCTACCCATGGAACAATATGTGTTCATAATTATGAAAAAAAAGTTCCTCTGTTACTGGATCTAGGGGCCTGTTGAGTGAAATAAAATAAACTTCAAAGTTCTATCTTTATTATTCTGGAAGATAAATGTGTCCCCAAAACTACAAGTTTTATCCTAAAAAGTCGCAATAAACGTCAATTCTGACCCATACGTGCTTCAAATATTACTTCATAGGACAAACAAAAACCTTTTCCGAGGTTTTTGATATTGAGAACCTTGGACATAAAAGTGAAAAGCTTCCTAAAGAAACAAATCTTAAATTTCTGTGCCATCTCTACCTCGTCGGAACTTACAAGAAATTGATCGCAGGAGAAGGACAAAGCGCGCCTCTCAGAACAAGATGGCATCACAGACAACATCCACCGACAGTTTCAACTCATTAACTGACTATTGCATACAAATAATTCCCTCTGCTGCTTTCCTGATAATGACATCAGATTCTGCACCAAACTAGCTACTTAAAAGCAGAATTTCAGCAACCCTGATACATTTTGAAATGTTGACACCTTTTTCTGTCGTCCATGCACAGTAGCAAAGAACAGGTTGTTTCAAAATACACACCATTTTGGTAGCTCCATTCATTCGCCGCGCGGGAGAAGCCTCATGTGTCGGAAATAGGGTTTAAATGACCGCTCCATACAGTTCATGTACCATGATGGTATCAACAATTCCATTAAACTTCCCGAAGGCACGGGTATGTTTTTACAGAAATTTCAGCCAGCACTTTTAGATTTTATCAATTGACAAGCTACACTTCTTTATCGTCGATTTCAATTATTCTTTTAACTTTGATACAGCACGCACGGGTCAGTTTTTAGCCATACGACGATACGTTACAAATCTGATAAAAACACAGAGACAGCACTGTTTGTTCGTTTTTTTTTTTTTATGGAAAACTACAGCCACCACAACTACATTCACAAACTGTTCTCCTCGGTGATAATTATGGTGGGTTTTTTTTAACTTGAAGACCGCACAGGTCTATTTTACGTAACACATTCACCCAGTGCCTTTGGTAAACTAGCTAGTCCCCTTTCACCGAGGATACATTAAACAAGTGATGATAATTATTTAACTTCGAGACAGGAAAGGTCTGTTTTTAACGTAAACTAGACAACTAGACTGTATTGACGAAGTAATCCTGTCTTTAGTGGGTCAGTCTCACAACTGACAAGAACCGGTTCGAAGTTTGTATTGTTTTGCGATCTTGTCTTGGACGCTACTCTTATCACGAATTCAACTGTCTGTCACGTGCCGCTTTCTGATTGGCTGTCATGATCCAGAGGGCTTATTTGAAATGAAGAAAGTCTGAAAATCCATGGGAAAGATATGCCACCGTAAAGGGATAAAGGTGGAGGGGGGATGATACAGCTCTAATGCACGTCTTTTTGCAGATCGCGAAGACTTACTCCTATGTAACTCGTTAGTAGCTCCTCCTCTATCTGCGTAAGCGAGCAGCCTTATCGTGTAAGAGAGGTCCTTATCTTCTCCTATCTCCTCTGCAAGTTCGTCACCAGCGTCTTTTCTCTCAGCTGTTGACGTCATGCTGGCTTCGGGGTCGAAGGTAACTGTAGGTGACTTTAGGACAGACAGTGATCGCGCTAGAGGTCTTGTCATCAGGTAGTAACCGCAAGGTAAGGGCAAATGTATCCAACAACAAACAGTTTCTTTGTCGCGACATCTAGTTAAATAATATCATGCTGTCATGATAAATGAAGAGACTTTTTTTTTAATGTATACACAAATTACTGTTGTTAAATGTAATTAAAACTGAAAAGTTAAAAATTTCTGTTTTGGTAATTGCACATACAAAAATGGAAAAATGCCGAAAAGTTCCGGAGGCAACCGCTGAATTGGTTTACGATCATCTCTTTCAGCCTGTCTGTCTGTCTGTCTGTCTTTCTGTCTGTTTGTCAGCTTCCCTCATCATTCTTTATCCCCTCCTCCATCCAGAATGTTCTGAATTAGAGAGGGGAGTGCTGCTAGTAAGTTGGCCATTTAAATCAGAGAATTAATTGTGAATATCTGAGTCATGTTGTCGTCATGTTTTTTTTAATTTGCTTTGTTTTTGTTGTTGTTGTTGTTGTTGTGTTTTTGTCTGTGTTTTTTTTCTCGTTACACGGCCTCCATGGTGGTTCTATCCTCTTCTCGATTTTTGTTAACTTCTTTTCTTTCTTTTTTTCCTAGCTTTTTTTATTTAATTAATTCAAAGAAATTAAGAAACACATGTAGTTTGTTTGATATTACAATGCTATCACTATTGTGATTTAGTTTCTTTGGAAGATCCAGCGTGTCCTATCGACAAATCGCGAGTGTATGAATAAAATCTGATGTCGCACTTATTGAATAATAGTACAAGATCCATGTTTTCATTGAATATTGTTTTGTGAAGTTTTAAACGTTAAAAAGAGAGAAAAGGTAGGGGGTACTCATTATACCATAGCTGAGAAGCTATTGCCATGATCAGCTAAACATACGCTCTGTTTAAGGAAACCAATATCAGGAATGCGTATGTGTACACCACTCATCAATGTCGTGATTCTTGACTCGCCAGTAACAAATATTAGATGAAATAAAATAAAAAATAGAAAATAAAAAACATCTTTTTATATATATGTTTTTTTCCACAATTTCCTGGTTGTGTGACACTGATGTGTAAAACCACGCGTACCTAGAGCACCGACCATGTGTGATCAGCAAATCTTTGCGATTATGGGCTGAGACTCCTACGTACACTCGAGTTTTTCTCACGACTTGGTTTTCACTCGTATGACCGTTAACATCCCGTCACACGCCGATTTTGGAGGATGCATGCTTGGTATTTTTGTGTTTTTATAACCTTGGCAATAGGTTCTTTGAGAACCAACGAAAGTATCACCCTGCAAATAGGTACTACATGTATGAAAATCAACAAAATAATCACCTTGCCAATAGTTACATTGAAAAACAACAAGAAATCAACTTGCCAATAGGTACTTGGAGAAACAACAAAATATTCATCTTGCCAAAGGTATACTTTGAGAATAAATGAAGCAAAAATTATCAACTTCGCAAAAAGGTACTGAGAGCAAAAAAGGAAGCATGCAAACAAATAAATAAGTAAACCAGTCAACCAGCTAATCAATCAACCAGGTACAGACCTTCTCGTTAAAACGTTTGGGAAACAGTTAGAGTTAAAGTTATGTGATGAATTCATGTCTTAATTAATTCATTTTAAGAAATTGATTCATAAACAATTCATTCACAATGCAAACATAAATCAGTCAAGATGCTGATTTTTGGTATATGTCCAATCGGAGGGATGGCCTTTATCCCATGTAAAAGCCTGGCCAGCTCTAAAATGGCGAGGCAAATTGTTTACACGGGAAGGACTGTGCCTTTAATCAATCAAAATGTCCATCAAATGCTGACCTTGCCAGAAGGAGTGTGGGGAGAGCGGTGCCTGGCCTGCGGTCAGCGGTGTGGGTGTCCACTGGGCGGCGGTCAGCGGGGAGGCCAGCATGATTGCATGTCCAGTGCACCGGGCCACCAAGCTTTCAGCTCCTCATCTCTGGTCGAGCCTGCGCGCACACACACACACACAAACACACACACACACACGCACGCACGCACGCACGCACGCACACAAACATGCACAGTTTTAAAGAGGGAAACAAGGGTCGCGTTTGCTTTCAATGTCCAGTATTTTACATGTTAAAAGATCAGCGGTGTGGGCATGTCCACCAGGCGGCGGTGAGCGACACATTCAGGTGTTAAGTTTTATACTTCCCTTCCAACATAATATACCAATGTCACACCTTTCGTCAGCGGCCTTCGTTGTGCAGTGGTATGATTCGGCGCTTCCGTATCGATGCGACTTGGGTTGAATTTTTTATTTTATTTTTTATTTCTTTTGCTTCTTCGTGTGTAAGCAGGTGGGGGTTTGGTTGTATCTAAGCGGGAGAGTTGAAATCGTACGAATCGCTTCTCAAAGATTCACACATTGAAACACACACACACACACACACACACACACACACGCACACACAACACAGACTTCATACGCGCTTGTTTACACAAGAAGAAAAGTACTCTTTTTCTTGTTGCACAAATTCTTTGTTTTGGAAAACATATTAAGTTAGTACGCGCGTGAGATACCATGTGTATCCATATGCATGATGTGAAAAGACTTTCATGTATTTATTATCAGCAAGCTCCTTCCATGTGTTTAGGTTGAGAGGGGGGGGGGGACCACAGATATATAGAATAGAGTCTATATCTCTGTCCCCTCGGAGGGGGGGGGGGGGACACTTGTTAGTTTCGAGGTTAGTTTCGAGGTTGACCATGGGTAGCGCCATTTTGTTGTGAAATACGTCATCAGTTTGTGTACACAGGAAGTTGTGACATCCGTCACCCTATGGGAGGGGTGAAGGCAACATTGTTCATCAGTAGAAAGTTGTGAAATCCGTCACCCTATGGGAGGGGTGAAGGCAAAATTGGTCATCACTGAGTTTGTGTAACACAGGAAGTGGCAAAATTGTTCAACAAAAACATCATAGGTCGAACTGTGCAGGGTCAACCGCAACAAACTCAAACCATTCATACTATTCTGCATTTGAGTGACTTATATACCAACATTTTTATGTCTTATTTTCAGCACAGGTGTAGGAAAAAATCATGAACCAAAATGTTATTTATTTTCTAATTTAACATTTGTTTTATAAATGTGACCATGGTCTTTCAAACATACAGTGACATTAAACATTGTTAAGTTAAAAAAAAAAAAAAAAAGCCTTTGTGCACAAATCAGAAAATACATTGTACATTTTACCTACAGGCCAAACAAGAGATCCAAGCAAGTTGCACTGATCAATGGCAAGTTGTCAAGAACAGGCGCTTGCTTTTGGATGTGTCCAATGATAGTAGGTTTGGTTGTGATCAATCAGAATAATGTAGGAATAAAAATTTATGACTGTTTGGTATGATGACATGTAATTCACATATTATGCTGAAATATAATATTATACATCATATAATATTAATATGGCTGTTGCCATGACCATAAACCCCAAGAAAGGTTTAATGTTATGTAAATCAAAATACCAAAATCAAGCACCTATTAATCTGGTCTACGGCGCGGGAAGATTGAGGCCTTCGTAAACGTTCAACGTTGGCCAATAATGATTTTAACAATGTTGTGTCGTTTTGTATTATGTTTTATTTTGTTGATCAATTGATAAATATGTCTTCCCAACATATTACAAATCAAACAGAAATAAAGTCTTTGAGAAATTATTGTTGCTGTCAAAACCTTGCAAGGCCTCAACCGTTCTCACGAGATCAGTTACATTCTCTCTCTCTCTCTCTCTCTCTCTCTCTCTCTCTCTCTCTCTCTCTCTCTCTCTCTCTCTCTCTCTCTCTCTCTCTCTCTCTCTCTCTCTCGGGGTCGTGAGCTGTGGTTCAGCGAGTGCGGACGCATGCTTGGAGCTCTGTCATTTTCGTTTAATTTCTCAGGATAACAAAAGTGTTGTGCATTATCCTTTGGTGTGCGGATTGTTTTTGTGTCATGCCTTCCGGAAATCAAGACTTTAGGCCAGTATGTGGCCGGTTTGCCATAATATTTGACATTTTCATGTTGAAAAGAGCAAAACAAAAGGCAGCCATGACTGTGAAAACGTGCAACCCCCGAACTCGGACAAACGGTGTCATACTTGGTTTGGTCCTCACTTACCTCTTTTGGGGGGGTATTTTACTTCAGTGCGGAGATGTCGAGTTAAACCCAGGACCTCCAAAGCAAGACACAATGAGACAAACTCGTCTGAACACTGGTGCAGAAAGAAGTGAGAGTGCGCAGAACAAACCAGCAGAACCAACTCTTGTGGATGTGATGGGCGTTCTGCAAACTTTGAACAACAAGTTTGACGAGATGAAGTGCGATGTCCAAGATCTTCGAAACAGCAATGTAGCACTCCAAGAAGAAATACATGGACTCAGAGGAGAAGTGACAGACTTACGCCAAGAAAATGACGACCTGCATGCGTGTAATTCCAGGTTGGAGGAACGCGTGCGGGAGATGGAAACAAAGATGGATGATTTAGAAAACAGGTCAAAGCGCAATAATCTCATTTTTCATGGGCTTAGCAGGAGTGAAAATGAAACGAACGAGGATTGTGAGGCAATGCTCAAAGAATTTATCACTGATAAGCTGGAGTTGGGTGATGATATTGTCTTTGATAGGGTGCATCGTCTGAGCAATAAGCCCGACTCTCCGGTGATTACACGCTGTGCTTTCTTCAAAGACAAAGTGACAATCCTGAAAGCAAAGCGGAAACTACAGGGAAGTCAAATCTCCATTGGAGAAGACTTTTCTCAGAGGGTGAGAGAGATGCGACGTAACTTGGTGCCTTTTCTAAAGAAAGCTAGAAGTGAACAGAAAAGGGCTAGCTTAGCTTTTGACCATCTGTATATTGATGGAAAAAAGTACACTTATGACAGTGAAAGGAAGGCCCTTGCAGAAGTGAGATAGGAATTAGGCCGCTCCGGTGTAGGGGAAAGGTTGAAGTATGCTGATGTTAGTGATAGACATGGTAGAAAGAGGAGCTTTTTTATGGGGAGGCAAAAAAGAGTGACACCGGTGAGACATGAAGGCAGGGACTGTCAGGTGAGTGCACGTGAAACTTTGAAAACAGACTTTGTGAGCGATATTGATGTAAGCGATACTGATGGCAGTGAACGTGTGGACTTTGTCAATGAATGCACTGAAAGCACGCGTGATATAGGGGGTCAAGGGGCAGATATGAATCGTGTATTATATACAGTAACGAGTGAGCCAAACGTAAATGAAAAAGAAAAGGAAAACCACGCTGACTGCAAAACAATTATCCGTCCTACACACATCACATCTTTTTTACAGTGGAATGTGCATGGGTGTGGCCAAGGCCCAAGTTCTATTCGCATTTGTACTTGGAATTGTGACGGTTGGCTACAAAAACTTGATGTAAAGGATGTGATTGACTGTTTGCTAAGTTTTGACATCTTTTCATTGAATGAAACCTTTGTTGATTTTGATAATCGAGAGTACCCTGTGTTTAAAGACTATGATGTGCATGTCTCTAAGGCTGTCAGATTATCGCAGGGAGCAAGATGTTCGGGTGGTGTGATGGTTTTTGTTAAAAAACGATTGTCACAGCTAGTGAAACGCATTGATGTTAAATATAAACACACGGTTGTACTGGAAATAAATAAAACGTTGTTCGGTTTAGATAAGAATGTGTTTTTGATTTGCATGTATTTACACCCATATGACAGCAAATTTTGGGATGTTTCCGAATATGGCTATGGTATCGAAATTCTAGAACAATGCATTGTTGATTTGTTTGAATCTACTCATGAGGATTTCTCTTTGATTGTGTGTGGAGATTTGAATGCTAGAACAAGTTCGAATAATGCTGTGCCTGATGATAGTTTTGATGAGGATTGGAATAAAGTGTGTTTTAGAGACTCAGATTATGAAATGTGTGCAAGGATTTCTGATGATAAAGAAACAAACGCGTTTGGTAAAGAGCTGCTTGATATGTGTTCTACGTTTGGTTGTATTATAATGAATGGCTTACGGCAATTTGATTGTGATGATTCTTTAACTTTTGTGTCTACATCAGGTGGTAGTACCATTGACTACTTCATTATTTCTATTGATATTTGTACTTCAGATTTTATTCGCTCGTTACGTGTCATGTCTTCTGTTGATTCGTCACATTTTCCTGTTTCATTAGTGTTGAGTTGCCTAAACAATATTGATTTTTCGGACAAAGATCAGGCAAGCAAACCAAAATGGATTTCTAAAATGTGTTGGGACCAGTCTAAAGATCAGAGCTTTTTGGAAACTTGGTATAGAGATGATTTACATGATTTGTATGAACAAGCTTTTATTGTTGTAGACTATGATGTAGATGAGGCATTGAAATTGTTTACTGATGCATTGTTGTCAGCGAGTGAGTGTATGAGAAAGAGGGTTTCGGTAGGAGGCGGACAGCAGCGTAGGCCTGCGTTATGGTTTGACGATGATTGTAATACGGCGAAGACTGTTGCACGGCAACGCTTGACTGATTATAGACTTAGTAAATCAGATACAGACCGCGAACTTTATGTACAAGCACGGAAACAGTATAAGACGTTAACCAAAACAAAAAAAATAAGCTATAGCCGTAATAAAGCTTTACATCTGGCTTCTTTGGGAAAAGATGGGAAATTATTTTGGAAGGAAGTAAAGCAGTTATCGGGAAGAAAAAAGTCAGGGATTTCTAAGGAGGTTACTGATGCACAGTGGTTTGAACATTTTCAGCAGCTATTTAATGTTGACGTTGTAAGGCAAGCGGAGAGAGAGGGAGAGGGCGGGCAGGCTGGTACAAGGGAAGTAACCGATGATATATGTGCCGACTTGAATGCAGTAATTACAGAATCTGAGGTTTTAGAAGCCATTAGAAATTTGAAAAAAGGAAAAGCATGTGGTAGCGACGAAGTTCTAGCGGAAATGTTAAAGTTAGTTGCTGATACTGCTGTCCGCTTCCTCACAAAATTATTTAATATCCTGTTTGACCAGGGCATTTATCCGGATGAATGGGCAAAAGCTATTATTGTTCCAATCTTTAAAAAGGGTGATCCCAAGTTAACTGCGAATTACCGCGGGGTTTCATTACTTAGTTTAGTCAGCAAATGTTATACTTTTGTTTTGAATAAGAGATTAGTGAAATGGACGGAAGAACATAAAAAACTAACAGAATCTCAGGCTGGTTTTAGGCGTGGTTATTCCACCGTGGATCATATCTTTACATTAAAGGCTGTTGTTGATAAATGTTTTGCAAAGAGAGGATGTAAATTATATGTATGTTTTGTGGATCTACGCCAGGCATTTGATTCTGTTCAAAGAGAACCACTGTTTGACGTTTTGATGCAGTATGGTATGAATGGAAAATTTATGAAAGCATTAGTTGCTATTTATCAAAATGTTTTGTCATGTGTGAGGATTGAAGACAGAATGACTGACTTTTTTGAGTGTCCAGTAGGGGTCCGTCAAGGTTGTATTTTAAGTCCACAAATTTTTTCCCTTTTTATAAACGAGATAGCTAACTCTGTGGAAAACGGTGGAATGCATGGCATTCAGTTTTTGCCCGGTCTTGTCGAATTATTTATTTTACTTTTTGCGGACGACCTAGCTCTCCTCTCTGATACAGCACTGGGATTACAAAGGCAGATTAATGTTTTAAACGATGCATGTAAAAAACTGTACCTAAACATTAACTTTGATAAAACCAAATGTATGGTATTTAGAAAAGGGGGGTTTTTGGGTAAGAATGAAAAATGGTATTTGAATGGAAAATTGCTTGAGGTTGTTAATGAATATAATTATTTAGGTTTTGTGTTTACTACAAAAATGAGTTTGAAAAGGGGAGTTGATTTTTTAGCGGTGAAAGGGAGGCGAGCATGCATTGACTGTATTAGACACGTTAGAAAACTGAATGATATCTCCAAAAGTTGTTTTTTCAAAATCTTCGATTCCCAGGTGCAATCCATACTAATGTACTCTTCTGAAATGTGGGGTCTCCAAAGATTAGACAATATAGAAAAGGTTCACACACTTGCATGCAAAAGGTTCTTAAGTGTTCCTCTTAAAGTATCCAACAAGTTTGTGTATGGAGAACTGGGACGCTACCCTTTGTACATCAACAGCGCAGTAAGGTGCATAAAATATTGGCTGAAGCTGTTGACACTAGATATATCCAGAATTCCCAGACAGGCATACTTAATGTTAAAAAACTTGGACGAGCGAGGTAAAACATGCTGGGCAACACATGTAAAGAATACATTGTTTAGCACGGGGTTTGGATATGTTTGGTTGCAACAAGGGGTGGGGTGTGAAAAAACATTTATTTCTTTGTTTAAACAGAGAATGGCTGATATGTATTTGCAGGAATGGAATGGTTCCATTATAAGTAATGACATTTATCAAAACTACCGATTATTCAAAACAGTTTTTGAAAGTGAGAAGTACTTTGATTTCATTGACAAAAAATGTTTCCGCGATTGTTTGATCAAATTGCGTCTGGGTGTGTTGCCTATTGGAGCTTCGTGTTTTAGAAGAACATTTGGAAGGGACAGGAATATTCTATGCAAGCTTTGTGATGTTGTGGAAGACGAAAAGCACTTTGTATTTGATTGTCCATTGTATGCAAACGCCAGGGCTAAGTTTCTAAATACAAGATATAACTCATTAAATTTTGTGAATATTCTCCGTAACGGCTCATCATCTGATATTCGTAGATTAAGCATTTACTTGTTCATTGCTCTAAAAACTCGCCTGGAGTTTACTGAAAACATAGCTCAAGACGACTGATTGTGACTGTATTACTTTACCGTGTATGTTTAGTTTTGTATCTTGGTTGCTTTGCCGCTGTATGTGTTTAGTTTTGTAGCTTCGTGTTGCTTTGCCGCTGTATGTATTTTTGACTTGTATTTTTGTTTGTAACGACCCTATTCTAGGGGCTAGAGGCCTGAAGAATAAATGATGTTCTTGTTCTTGTTCTTGTTCTCTCTCTCTCTCTCTCTCTGTATGTATGTCTTTGTCTGTGTCTCCCTCTGAGTCTCTCCGCTTCTGTCTTTCTATGTCTGTCTCTGTCTATGTGTGTGTCTCTCTCTCTCTCTCTCTCTCTCTCTCTCTCTCTCGCTCTCGCTTTCTCTCTCTCTCATCTGACTCTTGGCACACAGGTCAAAGCAGAGGTTAACTTGAGTGCACGTGTACGTGTACCTAGCAGGAGGGGGGTGATTTCTTGAATTAGCTGAGGGCGGTAAACATGTGTCTCAAAGCAGAGGTTGGGCTATTTTTAGACCGTCAACACAGACAGTCCAGCGTCGTCAATCCCCGCGTGAAGGAAATCGCTCACCTTCCACGTCCAAAACGTAGTGATATTGACACGCCAGATTAGCGCGGGAGCGTATTGTGCTAAGCAGGAAAGCGCGCTTTTCTGTATTCTTGTTAACTTCGCAATTTCCGGAAAACATCCACTTTCACTTTGTGAGACTGTTCTGTTTACATTCGACACTATCAAAACCACTTTGCAATACTGAAATAATTTTTTCTGTGTTCGAAAGCTACAGCTAATCGTTATTAATATCCCCTTAGGTACAGTTTTATAACATTATTGGCACATGTAAACAATAGGAATTAATTAATGAACGCTACGAAAAGGGCAGCCTTTAACCTCCCTGTTGTCACTCAGCATTTATTTTATTTTATTCTCATCCACACTTTCAGCACTTCCCCCACCCGCCCTCCCTATCTCAGATGTAATTTGTAAATGACGTTTTCAGCCTTCAATCCACTATTTAACATAGTAAGTCAAGCTTTTCAAACCTTATTAATAATTGCTTTGATGTTTTGCTGATGTTCAGTTTATTATTTAATAAAGATCTCATGGTTCAAAATTTCATATTGTTTTTTCAAAAACGTGCGTGTGTTCCATTTCAAACTAACCTCACTGTCCACTGATGTGAACTCCATTATTACTGTCACAGCTGTTTTACAAATTACACCCATAATCCAAACTAACGCGCAAACACACACACACACCACAACTACACACATATGTACTCATTACCATTAGCCAACGCTCGTCACAACACTGTCAGTCTCAAGTCTAAATAATAATAGTATAAATCATAACTAATTTTCTTCACACCATCATAGACATAATTTTGCTTCACATGTTCTTTGTACAATCGTTGGTTTTCACAATAAATATTGCATTACTGTAATTGTCTTCTTTTTCTTTAACAATATCTTTCCATAAACAAAACTCAAAGACCACACAAGCTATTGCAACCTACTCCTATCTCTGGTCTCTCTTCCTGCATGGTACAATGGTACCTAAGACTTACAAGTTCAAATGCTTACATTTCCATGCTACCCACATTGTCAAAATACCAATAATTATTCTTCTTCTTCTTTTTCTGCGTTCGTGGGCTGAAAATCCCTCGTACACTCGTGTTTTTTGCACGAGTGGAATTTTACGTGTATGACCGTTTTTTACCCCGCCATTTAGGCAGCCATACGCCGTTTTCGGAGGAAGCATGCTGGGTATTTTCGTGTTTCTATAACCCACCGAACTCTGACATGGATTACAGGATCTTTTTCGTGCGCACTTGGTCTTGTGCTTGCGTGTACACACGGGGGTGTTCGGACACCGAGGAGAGTCTGCACAGAAAGTTGACTCTGAGAAATAAATCTCTCGCCGAACGTGGGGACGAACTCACGCTGACAGCGGCCAACTGGATACAAATCCAGCGCGCTACCGACTGAGCTACATCCCCGCCCTCAATAATTATTCAAAACAAATGTTAACTACTACCTAACTTCATTTCAGACCCACACCCATTATTATACACACATTTCACATTTAAACCATTAGTCGGCCCCCTGTCGATATTTATCGACTAAGTTCCTTGTATGCTTATTCCACTTGTATAGGATACTAGAAGAAATACCCGGTTCCGCCGGCTCTCACTAAAATACAACCAAGCATTGGCCATTTACATACACAATTTAAGAGGCGGGGGAAGGGAGGGGGTGGGGGGGGGGGGGGGTAGGTGGCATCTCCGGCTCAGAATCAACCAAATACCTACCTACCTAATTACACACGAAGGTGTAATAAGGAGAAAAAAAACTATTAGAAAAAGATTACGAAATTAAATCTCCTGCTCAGATACAATACAAATTTCCTCCCAGTTACACAGGAAGATCATAGAGACGAAAGCAAACAAAACAACAGCAAAAAACAACAACAAACAAACAAAAACAAAAAACAAAAAACAAAATTAAAAAGGTCACATCGATCCGCAGACGCCGAATCATCCCGCTTAGCCACGATAGCCACGAACAAAAGGTGTGATAAAAGAAGGGAAGTATGAGCCTTAACGCAGGAATGGGTCGCTACTGATTGACGGTCGTTGTAATATTTCGTGATGGGAATCTGCTGTTTATACTTAACATATCGTGATGTAAATGTCACCATAACCTTGACCTTGAGTGGCATAAACAAACGCACAAACTGTGGGAAGGATTTGTTCATAAATGGCCGTGTGTATAGCATTGACAAAAATGACGCACACCTAAACACACAGACAGAATGGCAAACATATATTAGATACAATTTTGTCTGCTTTTGTCATGAAAGCGGACAAACACTCAAGTCCTTAATGGCTCAAAACCGTAGGACTTTTAATATTAATTTTAATATTAATTTTAATTGCTTTTGTCTTCTCTCTCTCTCTCTCTCTCTCTCTCTCTCTCTCTCTCTCTCTCTCTCTCTCTCTCTCTCTCTCTCTCTCTCTCCACACTTTTATTTCCAAACTTGGCTCGAGCACAATTAATTATTTCTTAATGTCTTATGAACTGTTGTCCTCAGTAACAGTCGAATAGAGTCTGATCATATGCCTGTGAGAATGGATATACAGATTTTTAACAGGACACACCAGTTAGATATAACCTCGCCAAACCAGACAAACAGGGTCTCAAAAACAATTTGGAAAAAGAAAAGAAGCAATAGAGTTTGGGGAAGTTTTGAGTAGTTCTGAAATACAAAACAGACTCGCAGATGCAACTGATTGTATTGAAGTCGACTGTGAGGGAGCATTCCATGGTTTTATTAAATGTCTTCAAGCTTCCAGCCGATGCATGGTAACGAAATGTTTTGCCAATAAGAAATGCAAGGAAGCAGAGTGGTTTGATGAAGAATGCAGGGAAACCAGAAAAGGAGTGAGAGGTAAACTGGATATTTTTCGTCAAACCCGTGACGACAAAGACCTCGTAGAATATGTTGAGGCCAACAAACAATACCGTGCACTATTAAAACAGAGAAAAAATGAGTCTCAACAAAAGAAAGCAGATGAATTGTTTTTCAATATTAAAAATTCGTCTGTTTTTTGGAATCGTTTAAAAAGTTTTGGATGTGAAAAGAAAACTAGAGTCATTGATAAAATTGGTATTGCAGAATGGTTAGTACACTTCAAAGATGTGTTCAGTTTGAAAGATGATGAGTTAGAAAGTGAACCAGTTGACAAAGTGATTGTTTTAACAGATGCAGACAGCAGTGATTTGAACAGCAGCATTTCAAAAGAAGAAGTTATTGAATTTGTTAAGAATTTGAGCACTGGAAAAGCAGCAGGTCCAGACGGCATTGAGGCAGAAATGCTCAAATCAGGAGGCCATTGTGAGACTACATTTTTTACAAAGTTTTTCAATAAAATATTTGAGCAAGGATTGTTTCTGAAAGAATGGGCCAAGGCGATTATCGTGCCTAATTTAAAAAAAAAGAAGATGAGCATAATGCAAACAATTGGAAAATGTAAGTTTTACGCCCTCACGGCAAAGCCATTCGGGGCATGTTACACGGGAAAACCCGGCTTTGTATGAAAATAAAAAATAAAAATGCAGGGGGGCGGGGGGATGTAGACAGCTGGCTGCCGGCTGCTAGCGGAGACCTGAAATGGGCTAGGGACCGGGTTGGGTCGTCTTGGGTCAGTGCTGAAATGGTTACTTTATTGGCTGTTGGCCGAACGGACACCCGGGCTTCATATTTTTGCATGCATGTATTCGTGTTTCCAAGGCCTGAGGCTTTTGCTGTGACCCTGGGATCTTTATCGTGCGCATGCGTGCACACGGGGGTGTTTGGACACCGAAGAGAGTCTGCACAAAGTTGACTCTGGGACACACATCCCGCGCCGAACTTGGGGGTTGAACCCACGCTGATAGTAACAACCGGTTTTAAAGCCAGCGCCTCTACCGACTGGGCAAACTCCCCACCCAATATGTTGGGGTCAAGAAGTTCCATGGAAGTAACACATAGTGTTTTGCTCAGAACATTCCCACCCAAGCAGAGCCGCACTAGGGGTACGCATTACTGTGAAGCTGGCAGTCAGTGCTACCAAATGTCGTCTGTGTCTACCACTCGGTGGTGACTTAATGTGGGTCTATGTAAGCAGATGCCAGCGCAAACAATCTGATGCAGAGTCAGGAGGCGGTTTGGTACAAGAGAACCTTAGAGGCCACAGCCTCGGCCGTCTAAGGGATCTGTGTGTCTGGAGGCACATTTGGTTTCTGAGGTTCAAGCGGAGCTGTTGCCTCTGCTCCCAAGTTCCCGTGTCTGGAGGCATTTTTGGTATGGAAGCAAACCTGTAGGTTGGGGCCTCTGCCTTTCAGGATGTCAGGACTACAAAATGTGTGTCTTGGGACACATTTAGCTTAAGATTCCAGAAGTGGATCTGTGCTGTGCTGGGTCTGCTGCAAGCACACTAGAACCAGCTCGCAACAGTTGAGGTGAACAGATTGGTGACCAAGACCATCATCGGTTTCTCGCCGAGTGATGGGTATGGGCGGAGAAAGTCTCCCAGACTGAGGGCATTCTCCCTTCTGTAGCGGATGAGACTAGAAATCTCTTTCTCTTCCATGCAGACAATTATAGAGGTGTGTCCCTTTTTAAGTGTTATTGCTAAATGTTATACTTCAATTTTGAACAGGAGACTGTATACATGGCTGGAAGATAACAATAACAGTAATGAAAATCAAGCTGGCTTTAGGAAACAGTATTCTACCACAGATCACATTTGTACTCTCTATGCAATCGCCGAGAAATGTTTTATGCTGAAAAGGACACAAATTTTATGTTGCATTTGTTGATTTTCGCAAGGCCTTTGATTCTGTAAAGCATAATAAATTGTTGAATGCCAGGGCATAAATGGAAGGTTTTTTTAATAGTTTGAAGAGCATGTATAGTTCCCTTAAGGCTTGTGTAAGAGCAAACGGCGAGCTTTCTGAGTGGGTTGAGTGTCCAAATGGGGTCCGACAAGGATGTGTGTTAAGCCCTACATAGTTCTCTCTTTTCATTAATCAGTTGGCCTCACACATAACTAAGATGGGCAAGCATGGCATTCAACTTTTACCTGGTTTGATGGAATTGTTTATTTTATTGTTTGCTGACTATGTTGTACTTATGTCTTCTTCCCCGATTGGTCTACAGCATCAGCTAAACTGTCTGAAAGAATGTTGTAAAAAAACTGATATTGGTGGTAAATCAAGAAAAAACGAAAGTGATGGTTTTTAGAAAAGATGGTTATTTGGCAAAAAACGAGAAATTGCATTTCGACGGAAATAATTTGGAAGTTGTAAATGAATACTGTTATTTGGGTTATAAATTCACTTCAATGTTAAGTTTAAAACGAGGAACAGACCACCTTGTAGGTAAGGGTAAAAACGCAGTATTTCATTTGGTTGGCATATTTCAAAAACTGAAAGAAATGACAGTTACCACCTTTTTTAAGATTTTTGATGCAAAAGTTCAGCCAATTTTGCTGTATTCCTCAGAAATCTGGGGTTGCTCCCGGTTAGATACCATGGAGAAAGCGCATCTCATGGCATGTAAACGCTTTTGCATGTGGGTATATTCTGTGTCCACCATTTTGTCTTTTTCAGATGTTAAGAGGTGTCGCCTTATTTCTAAGTTCATTCTCCACACTATAAAACGTCGACAACTGCATGCTGAAGCGTTGACATGTTTGAGAAAGTACCGTTGTAGTTGTAATTGATCACGTGATATACTGTGAGGACAAATGAGTAACACGTGTATATGTGTAAGTGAATGTAGCTTTTTCTAACCAACATCCCCTTTTTCCTGGTTTGTATATCGCGCCGTATAAATAGTTACATCGTGTTTTGTGCTCATAACACAAAAGTTACGGTTCTCACTAGCTCATGGGCAAAATTTGAGGTGGGTGGCTGTATATTTGTTGCTCAGAGAGGCGCCAAACATCTTGCTCTTAACTTTTGGTAGATGAAGAATGTTCAGTATATATGTTTCTTTGAATCCACGATACTACATTTGCTTAAATGCGATCTTAACCGTTCCTTCAGCATCATCAACTCTCTCAGGTACTTACTTTTTGTGGAATATTGGGACGTTTGACCTTTGCACGCGGCCCACGTATGCAGTTTGCACATGCTGTAATGTTATTAGTTAGCTACAATGTATCAAAGATTATGTGGTTCGGCCGTTTTCTTGTGTCTTAACACTTTCTACCCCACCTATGTTGACCAATTTATTTTTAGCCGAAACCAGCTGTGCTGCAGCAGGTTACTCAGAATTGTAGTAGCTGTGTAGAAACTGTGTATCAACACGCTGGAATGCAGGCGTTAGATGGACGTTACAGGAAGCGACTATATCCGAACCTGGTCAGATAGAACCAAATGAGTGGGTACGGATATATCCGTACCTGGGAGACAATGAGTTAAACCATTCAGGTTTTATGACGTTTTGTAGTATGATACCCACACTTGAGTAGGTTACAGAACGCATAACAACTGCAGTAAAGGCTTGTTACGACACGCACTTCACTCATGTTACAGACCGCACTCCCAGAGAAAACATTTTGTCGACATAAGATGAGAACTACCCACTTTTACACGCCCAAATCGTGAGTAGAGAAGTGTAAGAAGCTGACACTGAGACCGTGCATGTTAACAAATACCAATGCTTTATCTAAGCATGTGTTTCTTCAACATTGGAATGTGCTTACCCCATGGCACGGAAGTTCCTCCGCCACAGGACAAATTTGGCCAATCTAGAGGACTATTGTAAAAATTAAAAAAATAACCTTTTCAGGCCAATATGTAATGACAGAACAAAGTTTAAGGTGAGGGAGGGGATGGGTGGTGGGTGGTGGTGTACGTGATTTATTGCAAGGGTCTCTCAGAGAAGCCATGTTGGTATGGTTACGGTGGTGGGTTATTGATCTTCAGTTGTTTCAGTTAGAAGTTAAAGGAAAGAGATGTAAAATAAAACGCTTGATCACATTCCAATAAATTCTGTTAAGTTTTCTCTACAGATGTGATCACATATACAAGAGAACATATTTGTACCTGGTATCTTTTAAACCGACACATACTGTCTACGCGACCAAAACCAAACTCTTATGGGCAATTCCACCAAAAAAATGCTCACCTAAGCCTGAAATTCAAAATGGAATTGATGGCCTTTTCACCGTACATATGCCACAAGAGATGTTTATAGTTACTCATACCATTCATCGCTTGCCTCTAATTCACCCCCCTTGCATGCCGCCATTTTGTTTTGATGTCATTTGGGAACGCGCCGTGTGAAGTCAATTTATGACAACTTTTAAGAATGTCATCGTGTGTACTAGTTTTTATTATTTTGGTTTCGAAAATTAGTCAAAGTTGCAACAGAAGCCCAAACCCATCGTTTGATATGTTTTTCAAATATCAATTGATAATACTTTTTGAGATATATTCAAAACATTTTCCACCACAAAATGGTGTCACGTCGGAGACGTTTTGGGTAGAAAAACGTTTTGTGGCGATGAACCGATTGGTTGATTTATTTCCTTTTTCGAGTTTTCTTAGCTTTTAAATGGAGGAATCCAGCCATGTGATTTGTGTTTGTTTGTCCCCATTTTGTTGTGCACAAAGTGCGTCACTGACGTGGCACTGTTTTGTAACATCTTTGGCACTTTGGAACCATGTGTACTTGTTACTGGTAGATTTTAACCAATTTCCCTCTGAATTTTGGTTGCATGTTCTAACTAAGGTTAACACAGTTGTAACTGGAGAAAGCTGAGCACAAAAACGAGATCATTTGTCCTTTATAGTTTATTTTTAGTGCAGTTAAACCGAGAGATTTGTACCAGTTATGATCCAAACAAAATGATAAAAAACGCTATTATAAATGTTTCAGGTAACTGATTATCAAAAGTAATATATCATTTGAAAGGCCAAACATTTAACTGGTTTACCTCTCAGATATGACGCCATTAGGTTGCTACGTCATAAATGACGAGGCATCAAAATACGTCACTTTTGGGTTATGCTTCAAAACGGGGTCTTTTGTCAAGCACCATGAACAACTCCTCTTCTGTGAAAGAGTGTAGCTAGGTAATGACAAAAAGGAAATTTCTACCAAGGCGAAGAAAGCTGCATGAATTAAAGCTGCTACATAATTTACAATCTGACAAAAGAAAAGGTAAATCAAAACTGGGGGAAAATGGAACAACTCAATAGCCAACAAGACGTCCGAACAGCTCTGCAAACGAGACTAATGTAGCTGCTGTATCAAAACTTAAGAACTAAGATTTAAAAGTGTATATACGAGTATGTAGTGCAAGACTTAAACTTTCATATAGGACAGTCCACAGACCTTCAGCTTCAAAAGCTGGCCGCAAAATGGATGCTTCATAAGCTGACAGGGAAACGGAAGAAGCAACAGGTTCCTATTGCACGCAATCTGCTCAACTGTTTTGAACCAAGTAGACCCAAACTTGTGATGAACGTAGTCACTGATAATGAAACGTTAGTTTACTTCTATATTATTGCCTGAAAACACAAAACAAAGCGTGTTTTTGGATCACAATGACGAGGCGCACTACATTTGTAGGCAAGGGTTTCAAAGCAGAAACAGTGCTATTCACTGTATTTTGCGACCACCAAGGTCCCGTTGCTGTCGATATTCGTTCTGCTAACAGAACTGTCACTGTCACATACTATGCAGGAACCTTATTACCCAAACTTACTCACGTGTTCAGCACTCAACGACCAAACTGCGAAACCCAGACCTCCCATCTCCTCCATAACAATGCCAGCCTCCACAAAATAAGGGCCGTGACTCCATTCCTTAAAGTCTAAATGATCCCATTTTTACCTCACACATTCTTCAGACCTGATTTTACTCCTTGTGATTTCTGGTTATTCCTTCTTTGAAAACTAAAATATCTGAAGGGGAAAAAAAAGAAAATAACGAAAGATCGCAACCGCCGACAAAAACAATAATGTACAGCGAAGTGGAGTGGGAGGCACCCGATGTTCCCCCAGGTCTATGTTCCCCCAGGTCTATGTTCCCCCAGGTCTAATATGTTATGTCATATGTCATGTCATGTCATGTGTCATGTCAGTCATGTCATATGACATGGCAAATGACATTTCTGTCCTGGGGAACTTCGAAATTTCTAGAAATCTGAAATGGAGTAAACTCTGTGTGGGGTGTGTACTTAGGTGTGTACTTTTCCCGCCAACAATGTCTCCAAACTGCCCGTCATTTCCTAAAAAGCCAAAAAGCGGTAGGCCTACAGGGCGCCTACAGCAGTTACTGCATTCCGTTGCAATACACAACGGATCTATTCTTTTATTCAGCCTCTCTCTTGGCCTGTTTGTTGATAGCTAGCCTACTGACAAAGCTTGGATTTTCAGTGGAAGGAGCTGACTACTCTTTCTGCCTTACTTGCAACAATATGCAAAGATAATTTTGTCACAGACTTAGAGCGTAGAGATGGCCAAATCTCAGCAGAAATGACAAAAAGAAAAACTTGATACTGAATCTGACTACCGACAAACCGAGGTGCCAAACTGCCGTCGGCCGGTTTTGATAACAATCAGAGGTAAACAAACACCCACCACACTCACCATGCCCGGCACGGCCACCTTCTACACCTTCCCTCTCGGGACATGACATGACATATGACATAACATGACATGATTTATAATATGACATGTCTTGACACATGACATGAAACATGACATGACATAGAACGTGACACATGACGGGACATATCACATGACACGACTTATAGCACGAAAAATAGCATGACATATGACACGACATATTGCTTGCCATGACATGACACATGACATGACATGCGACATGGCATATGCCACGACATATGGCATGATATGTAACATGACACGTGACAAGACACGTGTGGCATGACATGTGAAATGACATATGGCATGACACATGACCTGACATATATGACATATGGCATGACATGACATGACACATGTATGACTGGAGGAACATAGACCTGGCAGAAAAGTAAGTCTGCGAGTGTTCGAAGTGCTGAAAGAAAATGTCATTTACACAATAAAAATCTGTTTCATCACTACTCAGTCCATCGTTCGGTTTACCGCAATCTTTTGGCAACATAAGCGATGAAGAAAATGAGATAGTCTTTTTCTTAAGATTAGCAGAGACAGGTGTTAACAATGTTTGAGTTTGGTTATGTTCAGATTTAGAATGAACGTGTTATTCCGCCCTGTTATTCTCGACTAACAACAACAAAAATAAAGTGGAATGGTGTGGTTTACATTTTTAGGATCTTGTCAAATGTGTTCGACGTGAGTGTATAACGGTAGTTATATATAAAATTGCCACGAGGAAAGACAGCGGAGAACGTCAAAATAATGACAGCTCAAAACAAAACCTTATGAATGATGTTTTCGAGCCAGAATCGGGAGCCATTTATCTTTCTGAGGGTGCGTACTTGTTTGCTTGCCACGTTTGAATGCAATAATTTTGAAAAATCTAGGCATTACCTAAAGTGTTCAAGAAAAGACCGGTGACCTTGAGTAGTGACCTTGACCCGGAATGCTTTAAATATGTTTGCTAGAGGTGTATGTTTCTTTTAAGTGTATCAATACATGTACAAAGTGTGCAATAGAAATCATTATTTCAGAAGTTATTTAGATGGGTAATGGTGTCGGAGGACCTACGGGCGGGCCAACGGACAGACGGACGGAGGGACGAAGAGCCGTATAGTGGTTCAACAATGGTTGAGAAGATCAATAATCAGTTTAAAATCGTCCGTGTAAAACTACCTATATTTTAACAACAAAAAAGTATTACTATTGAACATTGAATTCACACGTGCCACGTCAGTGACGCCCAAGTGCCACGTCAGTGACGCTACATATCAACCCTAACAAAATCACATGATTTAGTTGGCTAATCTCATAGAATTTTATCATTTCCATTAATCAGTGAAATGCAGGTGAGCATTTTTGCCACGTCAGTGACGTTTTTTCAAACTCAAGTTAAGTACCCTTAGCTTTTTTTACCTCAACATGTTTAACCTTGGGTAGGAAGGTTGTCATGTTTGGGGAAATCTCTGCACAAATTTGAGTTAATAAAAGCATCATGACTATTTTATTTATGGCGAATAATGTCTGATTTTTTGGTGCGAATGCCACGTCAGTGACGCTGGAATTAAATACTACTTTCTGTAAGCATTGCTAGCATATTGTCCATTTCATTTGCGCAAATGTGTGTGTGTGTGTGTGTGTGTGTGTGTGTGTGTGTGTGTGTGTGTGTGTGTGTGTGTGTGTGTGTGATCTTATTTGTGTGTGATCGTATTTGTGTGTGATCGTGTGTGTTTGTGTGTGACCAATGACTTTGAGTCTGCCTGGCGAGTGGCTGTGTGTGTGTCCGTGTACATGTCTGTGTATGCTACTATAAAACGGTTCAAAGTAATATTTTAATTGTTGTCTTGTGGGTTTAAAATGCGTTAACATTCTTACATGTTCTTGCTGAATCAATACATGTTCCTAGTTATCTCAAGACGACTTCAAGTGACTCGTTTGTGTTCAAAGCTTCACGTTACCAGCACATTGCTGTGGTGTCTTTTTAAAGAGATAAAAAGACCAGATATAAAAATGGTCAAAGAAAACATTGCTCCACGGTGTGCAGGCATAGACCTCTCACACTATTTTTTTTTATATTCCAATTCAACTTGATTGGTAAAGTTTGAAAGACAACAGGAGACAGTAGTAGGAAGAGCAGGCAAGCCTACATACGAACATCGCACAAGCATAGATTCCTACGAGTTTTCGTAAAGTATCATCGACCTACAAAATATACGGCGGTAAAGAAAAGCAACAAGCATTCAAGTTATCGGTACCAGGTCAATGGCGACATTAGATCTACTTTGGCCTAACGCTAACACTGCACGCCAAGATTTGATCTATTGTTTGACCTCACCAAAAAGAGCAACATTAGAGATAGCGTCTTGTAAAAACAACTGGCATTGTTAGCCAAAAAACACATCTTTCGAGCATTTCATCAATGTAGATACAGATTAAAAAAGACGAGGGACAATAAGAAGACGGTACAATACTCAACTGTGTCCACACATACACTTCCGTGGATTTTGTAACTGTGTCCTGAACAAAATAGCTGCACGCATTCCATGGGTCATGGCTGTCAATTCGAAATAAACATCGAAAAAACAATATTGCGACAAGTTTTACATCCGAATATAAGCATTCATTCCCGTTCATTCAAAATTTCTTTTAAAGGCACCCATCTTGGATATCTAATACGATTTTCGAATCAAAGTTTATCCTACATACGTGAGAGAGACACCCGTGAGATAATAATCGTTCAAATCACACGTGTGTATATCATGTAAATGAGGTCATGTCAAGCAAGTCTGGCAGGGACCTGTTTTTCCACTGCTTATGATGCCAAAGTCACCGAGACAAACGTCATTATAGAAACACAAATTGCGCTCGCTAATTACCCTCGATGAATCTTTAGAACTAACACGTCACGCCACACTTTCAGAGTGACGTTTCTTTGCTTTGACGTAATAGATTGCACGAGGCTTTAGAAGAGATCGAGGTTCTAAAACAAGCGTCTTCAATTTAGCTGCCTCGAATGCAGGACATTTTCAGTAAAATACACGTAAGTACAGTATGTAGGATAAACAGAATACTACATGGCTTGCTGTGTCGTACCAGATTTACACGAGTTGCTTTTTCAAATAGTGAACAGCTCGCTTTCGCTCGCAGTTCAATATTTAAAAAAACAACTCGTGTAAATCTGGTACGACACAGCAAGCCATGTAGTATTCTCTATCTATACCATACAGGGGTCACGTGACAGCCGCTCAAATAAAGATAACCCCCTAAAACGACCTGACTTCAGATACCAAGTTGCCAAAACCCTACTTTCGATCAAAATTAGTGCATAAACGGGGTGGGCGCTTACAATGTAGTTTACGGTACAAACGGGATGTAGGCATTATTTCTCAACAAACTATCTGTGGAGGTATATATTTTACAGGCCCTTTTCCTCAATATTTTTAAAAAAACTTTTTTTTTTAAGAAGTGTTATAATCTCTGCTGACTTTCGATTGTTTCTTGCACGACAATACTAGCAGTCAGGGCACGGATTTTACCGAGGTATTCATTTAAAATACGTTATGGCCTCAAAAGCATTTGAAGACATGTGCTACCCATTCAGAGTGTCCCCATCAATTCAATTCCTTCTTACTTGGTTTTATCGAATGATTGACCTCCGTTTCTTGAGAAAATTCCAGATATTTGAGCAGCAGTTTTAACCGATCACTTTACACCCCTTGAGCACAATGTATAATAGCATGATAAGAGTTACCCCCCTTCCATAGATAACAAAGCAACAGTTACATCCCTTTGCACTATATAGGCTGTATTCAACGATGCGGAGGTTCATTATCCGAGCAAGGAAACAATGAATCAAGAAACCCAGATGCACATCTGCGACTCCTAGGCATGCAGCGTGCATGCTACTATCTTGTTCCTGCATCTTGCCATTTCTAAGAATTGGCGACCACAGCAAGACAGACAGACACACTTACGTCCATTTTTATATATATATATTAGATACTGTTGGGCCAAACACTTGCGACGACAGCTCCTGATGCTTGATCACGACACAGCAACTGTACATACCAAAATGTCCTGTGTTGGCCAAAGCATGAGTTTTCTTAGTGTTTTGTTAGGCATAATGCTAATGGGAGCTGACAAGCACTCATCTAGGTATGCACACATAGTGTGCTACAGTATTTAGTCTTAATACGTAAGTTTACAGTAATTAAATTGTACAAAACTACATAAAAACAATAATATTTGGTAGTTAAGTTTGAACCTATAGTTGTGCGATCTGTAACATTTGAAAACCAAAACTTAGTGCTGTCTGTAACATGCAAGTTGTGCGTAACGTAACATTGTGTGTTTCAACTACATAACTTGGAATTGATCTATATGCGTCATTTTTACACACAGCGCAACCAAAATCACAAGATAAACTAAGCATAAGCTAGTCCACGTCTTTATTACACGAAGTGTGTGTTTGGATAAATGTAATACTAATACAAACAGCTTTGAATGCAAGTTTTTGGTTTCTGAAAGCAAAATATTTCACGAAGTCTTTGAATACGGGCACTGTGAGTTATATTACAATGATCACTTTAATTCAGCAAAAAGACGAATATAATAATGAGGTACATGTTAGACACCAACTTCAGTAACATCATGCATTATGGGAAGCTGTTAAAGTGATATTTCTAGACCTACCACCCTTCTTCTTGTTGTGAGAACCGTAACTTTTGTGTTATGAGCACAAAACACGATGTAACTATTTATACGGCGTGTATATGGGCCAATAGCCACAAGTACAATAAACCATCCAAAAACCAAAAGTCAAAGTCTCTCTCTCTCTCTCTCTCTCTCTCTCTCTCTCTCTCTCTCTCTCTCTCTCTCTCTCTCTCTCTCTCTCACTCACACACACTTCATCAACATGCAGTGAACCGAGTGGTTAATTATTTGATCAATCCAAGCAATAATTGCGTTCGAGTGTCAGCTCAAGCCACACTGAAGAAGATGCTAAGTATTGAGCAAATCCTGTCCATTGGCCTTTTTTCCAAAGCGCTTTCTGACAGCTCGAACACAATTGCATACACAATCGATGGTACTTCAAAGAAAGAGTACAACTTTTACATTTTGTTGGAAATGATTTGTGTTTTGAGATTGTACTACAAACGTTTCAGACAAACAGACGACCCCATCATTTCCAAGAGAGGATTCATTGTCGTAAAACCGTTTTATAACAAGTCGCGTAAGGCGAAAATACAACATTTAGTCAAGTAGCTGTCGAACTCACAGAATGAAACTGAACGCAATGCAACGCAGCAAGACCGTATACTCGTAGCATCGTCAGTGAAATTGACAAGAAGAGCGGGGTAGTAGTTGCGCTGGGAAGGATAGCACGCTTTTCTGTACCTCTCTTCGTTTTAACTTTCTGAGCGTGTTTTTAATCCAAACATATCATATCTATATGTTTTTGGAATCAGGAACCGACAAGGAATAAGATGAAAGTGTTTTAAAATTGATTTGGAAAATTTAATTTTGATAATAATTTTTATATATTTAATCTTCAGAGCTTGTTTTTAATCCGAATATAACATATTTATATGTTTTTGGAATCAGCAAATGATGGAGAATAAGATAAACGTAAATTTGGATCGTTTTATAAAAAACATATTTTTTTTACAATTTTCAGATTTTTAATGACCAAAGTCATTAATTAATTTTTAAGCCACCACGCTGAAATGCAATACCGAAGTCCGGGCTTCGTCGAACATTACCCGACCAAAATTTCAACCAATTTGGTTGAAAAATGAGGGCGTGACAGTGCCGCCTCAACTTTCACGAAAAGCCGGATATGACGTCATCAAAGACATTTATCAAAAAAATGAAGAAAACGTTCGGGGATTTCATACCCAGGAACTCTCATGTCAAATTTCATAAAGATCGGTCCAGTAGTTTAGTCTGAATCGCTCTACACACACACACACAGACACACACACACACGCACATACACCACGACCCTCGTCTCGATTCCCCCCTCTACGTTAAAACATTTAGTCAAAACTTGACTAAATGTAAAAGCAACGCATGTGACACATGAACATGAGTACTTCGTTCTAACTATTCTTATTCTATTCATTATAAACTAGCAGTAGTAGCAGTAGCAATAGTAGCAGTAGTAGTAGAAGTAGTAGAGGCAGCAGTAGCAATAGCAAAACTTAAATGCAAAAAAAGTCACAACTGGTCCATATTAGGAGCCGGAGCGGGCAGGGACGTAGCTCAGTCGGTAGCGCGCTGGATTTGTATCCAGTTGGCCGCTGTCAGCGTGAGTTCGTCCCCACGTTCGGCGAGATATTTATTTCTCAGTCAACTTTGTGTGCAGACTCTCCTCGGTGTCCGAACACCCCCGTGTGTACACGCAAGCACAAGACCAAGTGCGCACAAAAAAGATCCTGTAATCCATGTCAGAGTTCGGTGGGTTATAGAAACACGAAAATACCCAGCATGCTTCCTCCGAAAACGGCGTATGGCTGCCTAAATGGCGGGGTAAAAAACGGTCATACACGTAAAATTCCACTCGTGCAAAAAACACGAGTGTACGTGGGAGTTTCAGCCCACGAACGAAGAAGAAGAAGAGCCGGAGCGCCTTTCAAAAAGGCCATTACGGATCATTATAAACAAATCACTGTACTTCAAAATGCCATGAAACAACTCAGTGCGCGAGTCAAACTAATTTAATATGTGTCAGATTTATTTATTTCGATTCGATAAGAACATTAATTGAAGCACAACAAGAAGCTAAAAACATTTTACCAAAAAAAACCCAGAGGGAAAACAAATACAATTATGAACTTTCACGAAAAGAAGACTTTGATTTATTTTTTTGGGTGCAAACCCGAGGGATAGTGAATGGTGATTTCAGCAAGCTTCTTAATGCACGACTGAAACCATTCTTTGTATTTTATTTTCTTCTACCTGTTGAAGGTGGTCCATATTAGGGGACACACACATACTTTGAGACATTGCTATTCTTGTGTGTGTGCAAACAACAAATAAACATCAAACAAACAAACAAACAATGATACGACAAACAAACACAAAATAAACAAACAACAACAACAAACATGATAGGTGTTGTTTTTTTTTACATTGGGTACGACAGGTATGTAAAACCCAAATTTGTTTTTTCTTTTCGTCCTCCAGAAATGTGAACGGTTGTGTTCTTAGTAAAGATGTGATCTGATATGCGTTAGATATCACCGATGCACTATTGTACTTGATCGCAATGTTTCTTTAAACCAAATGATTTCTTTTCCAATTACTTTCTTGATATTCGTTCACATGTGCAAGCTAAGCTTGAAAGGCCACAACAATGTCCAGGAATGAGGCCATCTTGAAAACTTGCATCTGAGATGGGGTCGAAATATCTCAAATCGACGACATTTTTTTCCTCACAACTACACGCTTTTAAATATGATTCATCGCAACAACAAAACAAGTCGCGTAATGCCTCGGTCTCACATATACCATTTTTCGGAAGTGTCGGGGATAGTTAAGTCGGCTAGGTCGGAAGTGTCGGATGCAAATTCGGCTCCAAATTTCACTCCCGACCTGTCCTTACGACTTATCCGACCATGTAGCCGACAAGCAGACGACAACCACCCGACTTTAGGGCCGACAAATCCGACATGTGTCCAGACACTTCCGACTGCAGTAACGACAATTCCGACTGCAGTTACGACAGGCCCGGCTGAAAAACTTCCGAACAATAGCCGACTCTCACGACCAGTGTAACGACTAAACCGACTAGCTAACGACTGTCCTAACGACAAATCAGACTGCCCTTACGACTAATCCGAACGAAACTATGCTACCGACAAATCCGACCACCCTTACGAGTCTTCCGACTACCGTTACGACTAATCAGAATCGCCTTACGACTAAACCGACACGCTTACGACAACCACCCAACAAATTTCTATTCGTCTGAGTCGGGAGGCTCTTCCGACTGTTTTGAAAATTTCAAAACAGTCTGAAGGGCCTTCCGAACTAACCGACTTTTCAAAAACAAAATTGCTAATTCTCACGAACTCTCCGACCTCTTCCGACTTCCAGCCGACTACCTAAAGTCGGGTGACATTCGTAGATGTGAGACCGAGGCATAAGGCGAAATAACAACATTTAGTCAAGCTCAGTCGAACTCACAGAATGAAACTGAACGCATTGCATTTTTTCTGCAAGACCGTATCGTCTGTCCACCGCTCGTGGCAAAGGCAGTGAAATTAACAATCCAGAAAAGCGCGGTAGCGGTTGCGCTGAGGAGGATAGCACGCTTTTCTATATCTCTATTCTTTTTAACTCTCTGAACGTGTTTTTAATCCAAACATATCATATCTATATGTTTTTGGAATCAGGAACCCACAAGGAATAAGATCAAATTGTTTTTAAATCGATTTCGGAAATTTAATTTTAATCATAATTTTAATTTCTTTAATTTTCAGAGCTTGTTTTTAATCCGAATATAATATATTTATATGTTTTTGGAATCAGAAAATGATAAAGAATACGATAAACGTAATTTTGGATCGTTTTACAAAAATATAATTTTAATTACAATTTTCAGATTTTTAATGACCAAAGTCAATCATTAATTTTTAAGCCTCCAAGCTGAAATGCAATACCAAAGTCCGGCCTTCGTCAAAAATTGCTTGGCCAAAATTTCAATCAATTTGATTGACAAATGAGGGTGTGACAGTGCCGCCTCAACTTTTACAAAATGCCGGATATGACGTCATCAAAGACATTTATCGAAAAAATGAAAAAAAAGTCTGGGGATATCATACCCAGGAACTCTCATGAAAAATTTCATAAAGATCGGTCGCTCTACACACACACACACACACACACATACACCACGACCCTCGTCTCGATTCCCCCCTCTATGTTAAAACATTTAGTCAAAACTTGACTAAATGTAACAAGTCGCGTAAGGCGAAAATACAATATTTAGTCAAGTAGCTGTCGAACTCACAGAATGAAACTGAACGCAATGCCATTTTTCAGCAAGACCGTATACTCGTAGCATCGTCAGTCCACCGCTCATGGCAAAGGCAGTGAAATTGACAAGAAGAGCGGGGTAGTAGTTGCGCTAAGAAGGATAGCACGCTTTTCTGTACCTCTCTTTGTTTTAACTTTCTGAGCGTGTTTTTAATCCAAACATATCATATCTATATGTTTTTGGAATCAGGAACCGACAAGGAATAAGATGAAAGTGTTTTTAAATTGATTTGGACAATATAATTTTGATAATAATTTTTATATATTTAATTTTCAGAGCTTGTTTTTAATCCGAATATAACATATTTATATGTTTTTGGAATCAGCAAATGATGGAGAATAAGATAAACGTAAATTTGGATCGTTTTATAAATTTTTATTTTTTTTTACAATTTTCAGATTTTTAATGACCAAAGTCATTAATTAATTTTTAAGCCACCAAGCTGAAATGCAATACCGAAGTCCGGGCTTCGTCGAAGATTACTTGACCAAAATTTCAACCAATTTGGTTGAAAAATGAGGGCGTGACAGTGCCGCCTCAACTTTCACGAAAAGCCGGATATGACGTCATCAAAGACATTTATCAAAATAATGAAAAAAACGTTCGGGGATTTCATACCCAGGAACTCTCATGTCAAATTTCATAAAGATCGGTCCAGTAGTTTAGTCTGAATCGCTCTACACACACACACACACACACACACACACAGACACACAGACACACACACGCACACACACACACACACACACACACACACACACACACACACACACACACCACGACCCTCGTTTCGATTCCCCCTCGATGTTAAAATATTTAGTCAAAACTTGACTAAATATAAAAAGAGAAAAAAAAGAAATGAAGATGACTCTACATTCAATTTAGTGACCGCCTGCTTTACAATATGTCGTGAAACATACACAGTCGGAAAAAGTAATCTCTCTATTTGAGTACAGACGGGTACGCAGACATGTTCTTTGGGTTCTTTGGCCCAGATTTCGATTCCACCCGGTTAAGACTGACGCAGCGACAGAGAAAGACAGGCTGACAGACAGAGAGACAGCCAGGGTGGAAGCCCTCAGGTAAAACAGTGTGATTGTGTTTAGTGGGTAGAACAGTACGGCAGACAGAAAACCTCCTACCTGGCCAAGCGGACGGCTCGACGTGGAGTGACCAAGCGTGGGAGCGGTGTGAGCTGTGCTGAAGCGAGACGCGAGACAGAAAGGGAAAGCAACGCGCGCTACAGCGCACACACTCGCACACACCTGCTTGAGATCAGTCACTGAGTTTGGAGATAAAACGCAGTCCCTTGCCGTGTGGTGCGTTGCGTTGCGCGACAGCCCTGACAGACAGACGGACGGCTAGACTTCCACTGGCAGGCAGGGGTGCATACATAAGGAGCTAAATATACTGAGATGTGTATGTATGTATTCATGCAAACTGGAAGACACTATCTGGTTGGCTCTTCCGCCGACCTGATTCGGTTGGCTCGTATCTTTGGTGTATTAGGTGTGTTAAAAAAAACCGCTGTCAAAATCTAGGTCAGTGTTAAACTTGCCCCACTTTCACCTCTGATGATTGGGGTGCACTTACACCGCTCGATGTATTGTTTGATAGGCTTAGTACCGCAATATCGAGTGGCCTTGGCCTTAAGAGTGCAGCGTGCACCAGTGTCTCGGTTCCATAGGTACAATAATAGTAAGCGAATGGATCGTTTAACTATAGACAAAACTAAACATTCACTTAAAACTTGATCTATAGATCTTTGAAGTGAACCACACAACAACAAACAAATAATAATGTATCGATTGAACATTGTATGTTCCTTCTTTGAGCCATGTGACGTCAGAGTCCGACCAAACTCATATTTAGGCAGTTAGCCGAAACTCTTTACTTCATATTTGAGACATGCGTAGTAACTCACTGGTCCAAATTTACGTCTGTCAAAATGAAGCCATTTGCAGGTCGATTTGCATAGTAATTCCCAACAAAAAAAAGGCGATTTTTAACTCCCGTCAAGGCCCGTAAAGAAACAACTTCAGCTGCAACTTGAGGTGTTTTGGGACTGTTTTGGTGAGGTGACAAGCACAAGCCGTCGATCCAAATATTCTTAGTACGCTCCCCCTAGCTTCTTGTTTAATGGAAACGACGCGGGAAAAAGGTGAGTCTCATACTAAAACGCATAAAAAAAGTATACTCTTCGTCAATTGTGTCCCTTGATTTTGATAGCGCTGCTTGTTAATGTACTAAACTAACTACATGCTTTCAGATGTATTCTTTGGATGGCATTTCGAAGAGCACTTACACGATGTGTGCTGTAGCAAGCATTTTTTTAGTCTATTTTTACCTTTCCCCACGTTTTACTCAAGGCAGCAGTTATTGTGCTTCGATTTGTTTATCCAGGGATATTCTTTAATCTAAAACACTAGCTTTGTACCACCAATGATCATTTCAAAGCTTTCAATCTTTCTATATTTGGACGATTAATAACGACGCTCGGAATGTTATTGATACACTCCCCCTACCACCTTTGATACGCTCCCCCTATAAATGATTTCTTTTCTTAGTACGGTCCCCAGACAATTTACCGTTGCTTTCCGTACAGTTGTCGGCTTGGTTAACTCCCTAAAAGAAGGGTATTTCGGGTCGAACTTCAACATAAACACACATATATATATAAGAATCGCCGGGGTGAATCGCGAGACAGAGACAGACAGCGTGGCGGTTCACCACAATCACCTTTGAAGGCGAAGTCCTGTCAAACAGGTTTGAGAATTTTAGAGCTTATTTCTTAGCCCTATATTATCTGTTGTGGCTTCTCAAATGCCAGAACATACAGACAGACAAAAACCGCTAGACCCCATCACAAACAGAACTCTACAATCCACAGGTTTTTGCCCACACACACACACACAAACACACACACACACAGAGAAGCCGTAAATATATATGTATATGTATATCTATAATAAAGTAGATGTGTACTGCCGGGCAGTACATACCCCAAGCGAAGTCGTCCATCTGTGTGTACATGATTCTCTCTCTCTCTCTCTCTCTCTCTCTCTCTCTCTCTCTCTCTCTCTCTCTCTCTCTCTCTCTCTCTGTCTTAAAATGTGTCATCGATGACGTGTTTTCATACTTGCTAATGCGGCAGGCTAATCATGACGTCAAATTGAAACTTCTTGAAGTCTCTCAGAAAGGGACATGAAAACCATGTGGGGGTTTCTGGTTTGGGCTGAAAAAAAACCCAACTCCACCTAAAATTCAAGCGCCTATGGGGCTGAATTATGCAGCATAAATTGTGAAACATCAGGATATCTCACACTTTCAATTCTGCCATCATGTCAAATCTGACAACAAACCTACCCACAAAATGTCATAAATATCGGTGTAGAATTGAGACTTAACGGTTTTTAACTGCCAAAAATAAGTTTTTTTGACTGGAATAGTTTGTCTTGAAATTCAGTTTGGGACAACGGACCCACCCACTAAATTTCATAAAGATAGGTGAAAATTTAAATGTAACGGTTTTTAACTGCCAAAATTATGTTTTTCTTCTGGAAAAGTATGGAGTGAAAATCAGTTGGGGACAACGAACCTACCCACAAAATTTCATAAATATCGATGAAGAATTGAGATTTAACGGTTTTTAACTGCCAAAAATAAGGTTTTTTGTCTGGAAAAGTATGTCTTAAAATTCAGTTTGGGACAACGGACCCACCCACTAAATTTCATAAAGATAGGTGAAGAATTGAAATTTAACGTTTTTTAACTGCCAAAATTATGTCTTTCTTCTGGAAAAGTATAGAGTGAAAATCAGTTGGGGACAACGAACCTACCCACAAAATTTCATAAATATCGGTGAAGAATTGAAATTTAACGGTTTTTAACTGCCAAAATTATGTTTTTCTTCTGGAAAAGTATGGAGTGAAAATAAGTTGGGGACAACAAACCTACCTTTAAAATTTCATAAGAATCAGTGAAGAAATAGGATTTAACGATTTTTTAACGGCCTTTAAATCATTGGTGATGTCATCATAACCCAGTCGTTGTAGTTGTCGTCGTAGTTGTTGGTGTTGTTGTTGTCATGTTCGTTGTCGTGATTGTTGTTGTTCTCGTGTTGTTGTTGTTGTTGTTGTTGTTGTTGTTGTTGTTGTTGTTGTTGTCGTCGTCGTCGTCATTTGTTGTTGTTGTTGTTATCGTCGTCGTCGTCGTCATCGTCGTCGTTGTCAGAGGTTATTTCTAAAGATTTCATTGATAGTCTTTGTTCTCGTCACCAAGACTTGCTAAGAACAAGCTTGGAACAGCAAGAGTTCCAAGAACAAGATTAGAACAACTCATTACATCATTACCAGTACGTCATTTGTATTTAGAACACACTTTAGAAAAAAACTCTTCAGCTACAAACCAGTCACCCTCACATGTCCGAGGTGTTTGTCTAAACCACTTACTGAAATGTTTTGAGGTTTAATGACCATACACATGTTGAACCGGTGAGTGTCTTCCGCTGCTTAATTCGCAAATAACTATTTTATTAAAGTCCGCTTGAAACGCTCAAAGATGAAATTCCATGTTAAAAAGTGACAAAAGTTTCACATTTTCCCGTTGTAACAGCTTCCGATGATATTATATGAAAATTCTGATCCTCTGAGAGGATTCCCCGAAACAAAATCAGTTTGTACGCCTAATTTTAATAGAATTGTCCAAACAGTGTCGCTAATATTGTGCTAAAAGATGAATTCTAGAACAATGTTCACAGACAGACACCACTTGGCAAAAAAAATTTCAGTGCTGGGAGATGAAAAAAAAAACTACCTCGCTACGCGCGGGCTTCGCCCGCGCTCCGCTTGGATAAAGTAGATGTGTACTGCCGGGCAGTACATACCCCAAGCGAAGTCGTCCATCTGTGTGTACATGATACTCTCTCTCTCTCTCTCTCTCTCTCTCTCTCTCTCTCTCTCTCTGTCTCTCTCTCTGTCTTAAAATGTGTCATCGATGACGTGTTTTCATACTTGCTAATGCGGCAGGCTAATCATGACGTCAAATTGAAACTTCTTGAAGTCTCTCAGAAAGGGACATGAAAACCATGTGGGGGTTACTGGTTTGGGCTGATAAAAAAACCAACTCCACCTAAAATTCAAGCGCCTATGGGGCTGAATTATGCAGCATAAATTGTGAAACATCAGGATATCTCACACTTTCAATTCTGCCATCATGTCAAATCTGACAACAAACCTACCCACAAAATGTCATAAATATCGGTGTAGAATTGAGACTTAACGGTTTTTAACTGCCAAAAATAAGTTTTTTTGACTGGAATAGTTTGTCTTGAAATTCAGTTTGGGACAACGGACCCACCCACTAAATTTCATAAAGATAGGTGAAAATTTAAATGTAACGGTTTTTAACTGCCAAAATTATGTTTTTCTTCTGGAAAAGTATGGAGTGAAAATCAGTTGGGGACAACGAACCTACCCACAAAATTTCATAAATATCGATGAAGAATTGAGATTTAACGGTTTTTATCTGCAAAAAATAAGGTTTTTTGTCTGGAAAAGTATGTCTTAAAATTCAGTTTGGGACAACGGACCCACCCACTAAATTTCATAAAGATAGGTGAAGAATTGAAATTTAACGTTTTTTAACTGCCAAAATTATGTCTTTCTTCTGGAAAAGTATAGAGTGAAAATCAGTTGGGGACAACGAACCTACCCACAAAATTTCATAAATATCGGTGAAGAATTGAAATTTAACGGTTTTTAACTGCCAAAATTATGTTTTTCTTCTGGAAAAGTATGGAGTGAAAATAAGTTGGGGACAACAAACCTACCTTTAAAATTTCATAAGAATCAGTGAAGAAATAGGATTTAACGATTTTTTAACAGCCTTGACACTGAACATTTGATAAATCATTGGTGATGTCATCATAACCCAGTCGTTGTAGTTGTCGTCGTAGTTGTTGGTGTTGTTGTTGTCATGTTCGTTGTCGTGATTGTTGTTGTTCTCGTGTTGTTGTTTTTGTTGTTGTTGTTGTTGTTGTTGTTGTTGTTGTTGTTGTTGTTGTCGTCGTCGTCGTCGTCGTCGATGTCATTTGTTGTTGTTGTTGTTATCGTCGTCGTCGTCGTCATCGTCGTCGTTGTCAGAGGTTATTTCTAAAGATTTCATTGATAGTCTTTGTTCTCGTCACCAAGACTTGCTAAGAACAAGCTTGGAACAGCAAGAGTTCCAAGAACAAGATTAGAACAACTCATTACATCATTACCAGTACGTCATTTGTATTTAGAACACACTTTAGAAAAAAACTCTTCAGCTACAAACCAGTCACCCTCACATGTCCGAGGTGTTTGTCTAAACCACTTACTGAAATGTTTTGAGGTTTAATGACCATACACATGTTGAACCGGTGAGTGTCTTCCGCTGCTTAATTCGCAAATAACTATTTTATTAAAGTCCGCTTGAAACGCTCAAAGATGAAATTCCATGTTAAAAAGTGACAAAAGTTTCACATTTTCCCGTTGTAACAGCTTCCGATGATATTATATGAAAATTCTGATCCTCTGAGAGGATTCCCCGAAACAAAATCAGTTTGTACGCCTAATTTTAATAGAATTGTCCAAACAGTGTCGCTAATATTGTGCTAAAAGATGAATTCTAGAACAATGTTCACAGACAGACACCACTTGGCAAAAAAACTGATTTTCAGTGCTGGGAGATGAACAAAAAAACTACCTCGCTACGCGCGGGCTTCGCCCGCGCTCCGCTTCTATATGACTAAGTGCCAAAAGGTGCGCACGAAAAGCGGACAAAGGGGCTAAAAAATAAAAGTTGACAAACACGACTGATATTGTGATTTTTGTTAAGACAACAGATGCTGGAACCCAATTACGAAAAGAAAAGATAAATTTACCCAAATGATTTTACAAATAACGATAATTTTGTTCGTTATATCATTCAAAACGGCACTGAGTCATAGCATTAAGGTTATCTCGCACGTTTTTAAAGCTAGGGCTTTGAAACTTGGCACACAACCAAAGTATAATGACCTCCAGGTATGGTGCACATCACATTAAACAACATTGAATTTCAAGGTCACAGCGAGGTTAAATTTCCTTTGCAAACTGGAAAATTGTCGTTTTCACGTCTTACATGTTTTAATACTAGATCAGTTAGACTTTACATACTTCACATACTTTCAGCATTTTTATAAAACCTCATTAAAAGTGACCTGCTGGTTAATCTTTGTCAAAGTTCAAGGTCACAGCGGGGTCACATCTGGTCCAAATGTGGAATATTTTCAATTTATTCAGCGCGTTTATAGCACGAGCTTTGAAAATACACACAGTTCTAGTGTATATTGTTCACACACGATTAAAGTCTGGTTGAAAAAGTCAAGGTCACAGCAGGGTCGCGTTGAGGTCAAACATATACATTTTTCAATGAGGTTTTCTCATATGTTTTTGAAGCTAGGGCCTTGAAACTTGGCACACTACGCAAGTTAAATTAAACCTCATCAAATTCCAAGGTCACAGTAAGGTTAAAGATCCTTTAAGGATATTTTCTAAAAAAGGTGACCGCCTGGTTAATGTTTGTCAAATGTCAAGGTCACAGCAGTGCCATCTGGCTTAAACTTTGAAAAATTGTCAATTTCTTCAACTAGTTTTATAGTGTTTGAAGTCATTCACACATGATGAAAGTCTGGTTGATAAAATCAAACGTCAAGGTCGCAGCGGGGTCGCATTGAAGTCAGACACATACAATTGTCATTTTCACGAACGCCTTTTAAGCAACACCTTTGAAACTTCACACATTCCAAAGTTTTGATGTTGTTTGGTTATAATCAAAGTGTGGTCAATTTCCATGATTGAGAGCATTCAGAGGGGTCAAGTTGAGGTCACACAAAAAGTGATAATCTTTATAAGACTCACGTTTGCTGCTATTGCTCACTTGACATTGGTGAAAGTGCTTATTTTATAATTGTTGATCTTGATGTTTTGACTAATTAATATTACCAGGATCAACCATACCAGATTTCAAAGTCCAGAAGTTGTCAAACCTCAAACCTGTTGGAAGTTTCAAAGATTTAAGCATCAACAAATTTCTATTTGATTTGACCTTAAATAACAGATTTGACCTTAAATCTTAAAACAGATCAACCAGACTTTGGTTTTATATAAATTGAAGTTCAATACAATTTCCTTTTTTTTTTACCCACGCGAGACCCTGCTATGACCTTCACATTTCTCAAGGATCAACCTTGAATTCTCCATGTTGAACAATCATTAAGCAAAAGCGTTGTTTGAAGTTTGAAGGTTCTAGCTTCAAAAATCTCTGAAAAAATATGTTTCATCCGTTTTCTGAACCACATGTGACCCAGCCGTGACCTTGAAATCTGACAAGGGTCAACAAGACTTTTACCATGCATGGGGGCGATTAAACCCCAAATGTGTGTGAAGTTTCAAGGTTTCAACTTAAAAAACGTCTGAGAAAAATATACATTTTCCTTTTTGGACAATGTGTTGCACGCAAGACAACACGACAAACGCTCGTGTTATCATTCTTTTACTTTAAGGTCGACTTGCGTGCCCGCTCTTTCGCTAATCTCAATTAAAATTCATCTTGGAAGTTCGGTTTTATTACGCTTTTAATTAAGAAGATTAAACTAAGACAACAAATAGTTAGTTTTACCCATTAAACTCGATAAGGTAGTGACATTTTATGTTGAACGCAAGATGGTGTCGCACGCAAGATCTGAAAAGATGTTGACGACATAATTTCAACACTTGATAGCGCATTCGTGGTTCGTGATTTCTTCACAAATTTGGAACACAGAATGTGTCACGTGGTTCCGTAGATGAAGTAGATCTTTGTACATGTAAATTTTGTTTTTAAAAGAAAATAACCGTTAATTACCGAACATTTTGTCGCACGCAAGATATGACGAAATTTTCAAATCGTTTTCAAAAATGCTGTTCAAAAGTTCTGCAGTCTTTGCTGGATTACTTGAAAGACAGCAGTTTGATACACCGTTATCGCTTGACGTGTCGACATCAATTCCAGAGTTTTTGAAAAAGAAATTTAGTAAATATCTGCGATTGAAAAATGTATGCCGTGATGACGACACATCTTGCGTGCGACACCTTAAAATTCGGTTATCGAAAAAAAAAAATTCTCTCGAGATTTAGATTTGACGTTTGGTCTCGTCTGTAAAGCGATGTTTCAGGCATTCAATCAAACTAAATGCAATTCATTTGTGCTTCTTGTTATTTTTCTGTGGCATATTCAAAACACGAGGTATCACGATGTCCTTTTTCAGATGGCCGGTTTTGGCGTTATTTTTGACTTTAAACAAAGATAACTTCAAAACCGTTCAAGTCAGACACACGAAATTATGTCCACTATCTCTTCGCACATTCATCCACACACACACCAATTTTCAGCAGACACACGTTTTTAGAAACATTTTTTTATTGTAAAACAAAGTCGTCTTCTGTTCTGTGAGCACCTTTTGGCACTTAGTCATATATATATACGACTTGTGTCTGTGTGTCTGTGTGTTTGTGTGTTTGTGTATTTGTGTATTTGTGTATTCGCCATGCACGGCCAAAGTTCTCGATGGATCTGCTTCAAATTTGGTGGGCATATTCAGGTGGACCCGGGACACGACACAACCTGGTCGATATTTCAACACGTGCTCTCAGCGCGCAGCGCGGAACCGATTTTGGTTCCATCTCAGCTATTTTGGTTCCACCTCAGCTACCCGGGCCCCCATACCGACACACCATAGCCGCTACACCACATCACAACGCCAAAGTTCTCGGTGGATCTTTTTCAAATTTGGACACCGTATTCAGCTACACCCCGGACACAATATCATCGATGAGATATTTCAACACGTGCTCTCAGCGCGCAGCGCTGAACTCATTTTCGTTTTTGTGTTCATTTCACCATTATAAGTAACTCTTCCTTATCTTCTCCAGTGTTTGGCGTTTATCTCCCTTCCTTCGTGTGGCTTTCCCGTTCAGTTGTAAGTTACTACACTGCGCTGTCCACTGCGCTGAGCGTCTTCGGATATTCCCGGCGTTCTGTTACTGTTATTATTTTTAGAAGGTCAACGCAGTGTACAGAACGTAAATTGGACCCGTAAATTATCCTCACTGTAAAAGTGCAAAGGTCGAATCAATTTATAGCCACGCGAAAAATACACTGTCATCTATCTCTCTATAGATACGGCTTCTCTGTGTTTTTGTGTGTGTGTGTGTGAGTGTGTGTGTCTCTATGTAAGCAACACCTGTGCATTGTTCAGTTCTGTTTGTGATGTGGTCTGGCGGCTTTTGTGTAATTTTATGTACTGGCCTTCCTTTGAGAAGCCATAACTTGCTCAGTCCTGTTTGAGTGGAGTTCGCCTCCAAAGGTGATTAACACGGTTACATTCGTCGACAAGGATGGGACTCGATATGGTCAGGATTGGCATTATGGCCACTGAATCATTTTCGTGCTGTTCCCATTCCACGAATCTGGGAGGGACCTAAGCATGGCGGGTCCATTGTTCGGACCCGGCGAAGCCGGCGTACGGCTCTAAGTACTTCTTCCCGGCGAAGCCGGCTACCCGGCGAAGCGGGTATTCATTCTAGTGGAATATATAGAGATAGGTGACAGTGTATTTTTCGCGTGGCTATAAATTGATTCGACCTTTTCACTTTGACAGTAAGAACAACTTACGCGTGCAAGGGAAGCGTTCTGAACAGCGCAGTGACATTCTAAAAATAGTAACTTAGAAACGGGAATATGGATTGAAGCCACACGAAGGCGCAAAACACTGGAGAAGATAAGGAAGAGTTACTGGGAATGGTGAATTCGCCGGGGTGAATCGCGAGACAGAGACAGACAGCGTGGCGGTTCACCACAATCACCTTTGAAGGCGAAGTCCTGTCAAACGGGTTTGAGATTTTTAGAGCTTATTTCTTAGCCCTATATTATCTGTTGTGGCTTCGCAAATGCCAGAACATACAGACAGACAAAAGCCGCTAGACCACATCACAAACAGAACTCTACAATACACAGGTTTTTGCCCACACACACACACAAACACACACACACACAGAGAAGCCGTATATGTATATATGTATATCTATATCTATAAATATATAGAGATAGGTGACAGTGTATTTTTCGCGTGGCTATAAATTGATTCGACCTTTTCACTTTGACAGTAAGAACAACTTGAGATTTTTAGAGCTTATTTCTTAGCCCTATATTACCTGTTGTGGCTTCTCAAATGCCAGAACATACAGACAGACAAAAGCCGCTAGACCACATCACAAACAGAACTCTACAATACACAGGTTTTTGCCCACACACACACACAAACACACACACACACACACACAGAGAAGCCGTATATATATATATGTATATCTATATCTATAAATATATAGAGATAGGTGAGAGTGTATTTTTCGCGTGGCTATAAATTGATTCGACCTTTTCACTTTGACAGTAAGAACAACTTACGGGTGCAAGGGAAGCGTTCTGGACAGCGCAGTGACATTCTAAAAATAGTAACTTAGAAACGGGAATATGGATTGAAGCCACACGAAGGAAGGGAGATAAACGGAAAACACTGGAGAAGATAAGGAAGAGTTATACTTGTAATGGTGAAATGAACACAAAAACCAAAATCGGTTCAGCGCTGCGCGCTGAGAGCACGTGTTGAAATATCTCATCGATGATATTGTGTCCGGGGTGTAGCTGAATACGGTGTCCAAATTTGAAAAAGATCCACCGAGAACTTTGGCGTTGTGATGTGGTCTAGCGGCTTTGGTGTGTCGGTATGGGGGCCCGGGTAGCTGAGGTGGAACCAAAATCGGTTCAGCGCTGCGCGCTGAGAGCACGTGTTGAAAATTCTCATCGACCAGGCTGTGTCCGGGGTCTACCTGAATATGCCCACCAAATTTTAAGCAGATTCATCGAGAACTTTGGCCGTGCATCACGAACACACACACACACACACACACACACACACACACACACACACACACACACACACACACAGACAGACACAAGTCGTATATATAGATAGAAGAGGTTACACAACGAGTCTCAGTCGATAGTAACAATATCGGTCGAAGTTAGCAGATCATGAAAAATGCAAGCTTGTAGTATTTAACTGTATTTTCATGATCCGCAAACTTCGACCACTATTTTTACTATCTACTGACTGACTGAGACTAGGTGTGTAGCCTCTATACACACACACACACACACACACACACACACACACACACACACACACACACACACACACACACACACACACACAACTGATTTAGCAATTTTTGTCTATATATGTTCCTGAATTAGTTATTAATCGGTACTGAGTTGTTTTTTGTACAGATGGAGCTGTCAGCAATGACTTTAGACAGCTTTTTGGATGTTACGCACGAAAAAGAAGTCACAACGGAGCCGTTGATGACCTCAACACCCATGACAACTGCGGGTGTTTGTTTGGAGTTATGCCCAGAGTGTGGGAAAAGCTTCAAGCACAAAGCGACACTAGAAGACCACAGAAGAAAATTGTTCATTGTTGCGGCAGTGGACCCAGATATAAATGTTCTGTTTGCGAGAAGCCATTTATGAAAGCTGAGAGAGAGAGAGGGGCGGTGAGGAGAAAGGAGTACGGAGAGGTACGGCTAAAAGTATGGAGGCGGGGGGGAGGGGGGGGGGGCTAAAGGGGCGGTGAGGAGAAAGTAGTACGGAGAGGTACGGCTAAAAGTATGGATGCGGGGGTGGGGGGGCGTGGTGTGGACGGGGTAAGGGGCAGAACAAGAGTGTTAGGGAAGAGTTATCAATATCTTATCCGGAGCCTCGACCCCGCCTGCTTTACCTTCTTCGCCAGACAGACAGATAGACAGACAGACAGACAGATAGACAGACAGACAGATAGACAGACAGACAGACAGATAGACAGACAGATAGATAGACAGACAGAAAGTATTGAAAACCAGACAGACAGATTCCTGAGGGAGAAGAAAGAAGGAGATTGTAACACACACACACACACACACACACACACACACACACACACACACACACACACACACACACACACACACACATAGGCATCGTTGGTGATCTTTATAATTATTAACATTCTTCTTCAGACGGCGAAAAAAGGCGTTTGCTATCTGCAATAAATAATCGAAACAGTGACATCCCATGACAACTCACAAGACAACTACAAATTGATCTTCAGTCAGAGAGCGTAAGGAGTATTATAATTATTCAGTGTATAATATTATTATAATTAAACGGTGCTGTTGTTTTACTGCAGAAAACCTGTTTACATTTTTTCTGCAGCATTTTGTACTGGCTCTTTGCGGATTATGACATTATTCAGTTATTCTGGAGAAAAACCGAAATGCTGGAGAAAAACTGTCTTTTCTGCAGCATTTCTGCATAATGTCATCTTTCGCCGAAGCAACGTTTTTTACTGCAGTAAAACAGTTTTTCTGAAGCATAATGTTTACTTGGTTTTCTGCAGCATTATTGCGATTAACTTTTTCTTCAGAATAGTCTGTGACAGTTTTTCTGGAGAAAAACGAACGACCTTGTAAAGTAGCGTTTGTATTCGTCGCCCCCTGGGATAGTATAATAGTTTGTTCCGCAGTGTACCAATCAGAAGGCGTGTAGCATAAGGGCATTATATTTAACTTCACAATGGCGGCCGAACGTGAACAATTTCTGAAGCAAATCGAACATGAAGTGGACTACTGCGTTCGTCTGGGAAAATGTGACAATGTTGCTGACAGGTGCCATTGTTTAATTTGAAACTTTGAACTTCCGGCGGAAAGGAAGTCAGACAGACAAAATACATTTGTGTCACGCGCAACTATTGGTAATTCTGGATGAGTCCATCTCTCGACAGAGGGGGGCTCGCGTGCTCCAACATTATAATGAGCCAGTACAAAATGCTGCAGAAAAAGTGTAAACAGGTTTTCTGCAGTAAAACAACAGCACCGTTTTACTGCAGCATTCTTGATTTCAAATTTACTGCAGTAAAATGTTTTGCACCAGAAAAACCCGTTGCTTCGGCGAAAGATGACATTATGCAGAAATGCTGCAGAAAAGACAGTTTTTCTCCAGCATTTCTGTTTTTCTGCAGAATAACTGAATAATGCCAAAATCCTGAAGAAAAAGTGTAAACAGTTTTTCTCCAGTAAAACAACATCACCGTTTTACTGCAGCATTCTTGATTTCAATTTTACTGCAGTAAAACTGTTTTACTGCAGAAAAAAACGTTGCTCTCGCGAAAGATGACATTATGCAGAAATGCTGCAGAAACAAACAGTTTTTCTCCAGCATTTCTGTTTTTCTGCAGAATAACTGAATAAAGTCATAATCCGCTAAGGATACTAAGGTGTATGAATAGGTGCTAAATTCAGCAAAGAGACCGGTATAGCTCATTTGATAACCTCTGCTACTCGAATGTTCCGGTTTATTTTAAAAAAACAAATGGTTTATTTTGTGTTCTGTATTCCTCTCAAGGCAATCAGACCACCATGGTTTTACTAGTGAAATATTTTGTGCAGCTTAGATGCGAAATATTTCTTCATGACGACTACTAACAAACATCAGAGTTGCACTCCTCGGCAAGGCCTCAGAGCCAGCAATATCTCTTTTCTTCAAAGAGCAAATTCCTTTTACGTGACAAATTGGCTAAATGTGTTTCTTCAAAAACACAACATGTGATTAATTAATCGAGGACTTAACTCATTGTCTCCCAGGTACGGATATATCCATACCCACTCATATGGCTCTATCTGACCAGGTACGGATATATCTGCTCGGACTGTTAGCTTCAGTCGCTTCCTGTAACGTCCATCTAACGCCTGCATATCCGCGTGTTGATACACAGTTACTACACAGTTACTACAATTCTGAGTGACAATTTAGCACAGCTGGTCTCGGCTAAAAAAAACTTGGTCAACATAAGTGGGGTAGAAAGTGTTAAAAGTACAAGGTGACCCCAAAAAAGCACTCACAAAATAGCTAATAACTTCTGCACCTTTTAGCCGAATTAATTCATATTTGGTGTAAATTATCTTCAGCTAACGCATCAGTCTACAAAGTGACACATTTGTAGGTCAAATATTTGGTCTGGCTTATGTGCAATTTCACACAAAAATGTTTCCCAATTCGGGGATCGACTGAACAGTACGAGGTTTGAAATTGCGCTGTAGACAAAATAACCCGATTTAAGTCTCCAAGATTGTTTACCTTTGGGGTTATTTTAATAACCTAGTATCACGCCGTGGATCGTGTAACTCTGCATTTGCGCCACCGCAACTTTTTATCGCTTCACGCCGACGAAGAGGCAAGCTGCAAGGTAGGTCTCTCACAGAAAATGAAAATTTGTAGGACTTTCAGGCATCATCTAGATTCTTCATTAGTACATTTTAAAGAAGTATATACTCAAGGTCTAAGGTACGTGCTTTTTTAGTCGAAATGTCAGGTTTCGGCAGTTCTGAAGTCCGATTTCTGCTGGAATTGTAGCTGAAATTGCACGATTTGTCCCTTCCTTCGTAACTTCAACGAAACAGCACTAGTTGATGCATTCCCGTGATGATATCCTGTGAGCTAAACATGTCCTTTGTATTCTTGATGAATGCTGTTGCACAATTTTGTCTTTGGGTGACGCACGCGGCAAAAGAAAACACAAACAATTAGACTTCATGTTATACGCCACCGATGCTTGGTGTAATTCGCCACCGCAATTTCACGTCTGGGATGTTATTCACCACCGCAACTGTCTAATGAATTGCATAATATGTTGAAGAGTTCAGTGATTCTGTCACTTCCAATTGAAAATATTGATTTGGAGTTGTTCAGTTCAGTGTATAGTTCAGCTTTTGTAGAACACGTTTCTGAGACGCACCTGGCGGCGTTTCACTCCCACATTCTTCGTCATTCTTCTTTCCCAAAAAACGTCACGTCTGTCAGGGGCGTTCTTTTCTCTTCCAGCGTCAAACTGATGAGTTTTTGTGTTGTCGCTGGTAATAATAATAATAATAATAATAATAAGAACATTTATATAGCGCTAAATCAAAAACTTTCGTTAAAAAGGCTTGCTCTAAGCGCTTGACATCTAAACTAAAACGTCATTCACACTCTTTACAATGATGTACAAGAACTTCATGTCACACTCTTTCATTCAGTATAGCACCATTCACACAGTTGTTATTCTGTACAAGACAATAAGTTAGTCTAACATTTAGAATGTTCATAAGATGAAAACAAGAGAAAACCAGACTGATTAAAACAACTGCTTAGTGCTAACAAAGCATGAATCTTAATGATAACGTAATACATGTTTAACTGTTAAGACCATAAAAAAAACCTCATATGCTAAAATAACTTCGAACTTTTAAGAACTTCTTATAAGATACACAGCACATCTAGGTAAACACCAGAATGATAAAACAAAAGGCAACTCGTTAAAACTATTAAATGCATCAATGTCTAAAACACGAAAGACTCAAATATAAGATACACAATTCTCTAGAATTGTTTATTAAAACTGAAACCGACCTGCTCAAAGTAAACCATACCCACCCCCTCCCTACCCACCCCCAACCCTCCTCCTACACTAAATACTAATTATTTCTACTCTTAACTTCCCAACTACACGTTATCCATAAACTATGCACAGGAACATGTGTGTCAGCATTATGTGGCACCGACATGACTTGTGCATATCTAGCTTACAGCTAAGGGTTACAGTTAAAGGACTACTGCAGTGAAAAATTATATTTATAATAATTTAAAACAAAAGACAAAAATAACAAGCTGAATAGAGATGGAACCGTTACAGAACAGGATGGCAAAATGTTGCGACTTTAGGAGTTGTGTTTCTGGAAGAGGTGAGTTTTGAGTGCTCGCTTGAATGACTGTACTGACTGAGAGTGGCGAATGTGAGAGGGAAGAGAGTTCCATTGAGTAGATGCGCAAAATGCAAAAGTGCGTTGTCCATATGCTTTTGATTTTGTGTGTGGGATGACTAGGGTGCGGCTATCAGAAGAGGAGCGGAGTTGTCTAGCAGGAGTGTATACAGTGAGAAGTTCAGAGAAATAAGCAGGAGACGAGGCAGAGAAGAAGTGAAAGCAGAGAGTGGACAGTTTGTATTCAATGCGGGCTTGGATGGGTAACCAGTGGAGTGTGCGGCGAAGTGGTGTGACATGATCATATTTTCGTGCTTTGAGGATCAGGCGTGCTGCAGAATTTTGAACTTTCTGTAGTTTGTGCAGGAGGTAGAGTGGACAGCCAGAGAGAAGAGAGTTACAGTAGTCAAGTTTAGAAAGAACAAGAAAGCAGACTAGAGTGTTTGTAGTTTGAACGGACAGAGTATGGCGGATGGTTGCGATCTTGCGGAGTTCAAAGTATGCGGACCTACAGATGTTGGAGATGTGCTTGTTGAGTGTCATGTCTGAGGAGATGGTGAAGCCGAGGTTTCTAGCTGAAGAAGAGAAAGAGATGTAGGTATTGCCTACTTGGACAGACGAAGGTTGAGAATGTGGGAACTTAGTGGACTTTTTCATGCACAGAAGTGCCTCTGTCTTATCATCATTTAGTTTTAACTTATTTTCTACCATCCATGACTTAACATCTAAGATACAGGTCTGAATGGTCTGGATGGCGGCATGTGTCTCAGCGGGGGAACTAGGCTTATACAACTGGGTATCATCAGCAAAAGACTGGTTTGAAACGGAATGATTTTGAATGAGGGCAGACAAGGGTTTGGTATACATAATGAAGAGGACGGGGCCAAGTACAGAGCCTTGAGGGACACCGAAAACAAGGGGGGCTGGGGCTGATCTCTGGCCATCGACAAGCACAGCCTGAGTTCTATCCGTAAGGTAGGACTCAAACCATGCCAGCGCTGGACCAGAGATGCCATACAGGGTCTGGAGCCTGTTCAGCAGCGTGACATGATCTATTGTGTCAAACGCCGCCGAGAGGTCCAGTAGGGTGAGCACAGACACATCACCACCATCCAGAGCAGACAGAATGTCGTTGGTCACCTTGAGCAGGGCAGTCTCAGTACAGTGAGAAGGACGGTATGCTGACTGAGAATGCGAGATCAGATCATGAGTGTTCAAATACACTAACAGCTGCTTTAAAACTACTTTGTCAATGATCTTTGACAAAAATGAAAGGTTAGAAACAGGGCGGTAGTTCTTTAAGACATTTACATCGAGATTGGATTTCTTAAGGAGCGGTTTCACAAGTGCAGTTTTGAACAATGATGGAAAAACACCAGACAACAGGCTATCATTAACAATCTGGGTGAGAACAGGCAACAGAAGATCAAGGTTTTCAACAAGTAATGGTGTGGGCAATGCATCAAGTGGACAAGTTGTAGGTTTGGATTTCAAAATAATCTCTCTAAGGTCCTTCTCACTGACTTTCTGGAATGCTAAAAACGTACAGGCAGGGGAAGCATCAACATGAGTGGGTGCAGCAGAATTAACAGCTAGCGTGTCAAGTTCTGATCTAATATCAGCTACTTTCTGGATGAAAAAATCACTAAAAATCACTAAAAACATCAGGCAGCTCACTAACAGGAATGACTGAATTTTAGAATTATTTCACACACATAAACACCAACGAAGCTTAAGAATTTTAGAATTATGTGGTATTTGGCCCCACAATGTTTTTAACAGGAGCGTTCCAGGCCCAGTTTCAGACTCAAGTGACCGCAACTCAAACTTAGTGATTTCAGCCACTGAGTGTTTATTGCTAGAATGGCAAGAATCGCTGCGCTCTTCAATCACATATGATTATACAATAACTTTTCTGACGGGATACGAGTGGTTTTGTTGCAGATGGATTTGGAACAGTCCGGGCAAACCATTGACGTAGTGCGGTGGCGAATAACAAAAAATGCGGTGGCGAGTTACATCTAACATTGAATTGATGCGGTGGCGAATTACAGAGAGTTGTTGACACTCTGTTTTTATCTGCTTCTTGCAAAGTATATATGGAACTATATACAGAGAAACTACACGTGGAGATTCATAAAACATTAAAGTTATCAGTGAACATGTCCAAGAATAACCAGTAATCTCCGTTTTGTTGCATTTGACGCAGAAACTGAAAATATGCCCAAAACATGGGGAAACGAGAAGAAAAACAGATCGTCACGATCACCAGGGCCATCAAAGCATTATACGTTATTTGCGTGTTTGACCAAAATATGACATTTTACACAGATCGAGACAGTCATTGTTCTCCGAGACCGCGCTAGCGGTCGAGGTGAACAATGACTGTCGAGATCTGTGTAAAATGTCATATTTTGGTCAAACACGCAAATAACATTTATGTATCGATCGAATTCCTTTCAGGTACTTATGACTTTGTTGTTTTTTTGACGATTGAACGAGCACACACACACATGCATGCAATCCACAGTCATGTATGCAATCAAACACATAAGCTTCATATTTGGGCGTTTCAGGTTGACCGAAACTTCAAAGGAACTACAAAATACACGTCATGTACTCACTTTGTTGTTGTTTTGACATTGGACAGCACACACACATGCAATCAAACACATGACGTTTTTTTTGTTGAGTTCCTTTGAAGTTTCGGTCAACCTGAAAAGCCAAATTATAAAGTTTTGTCGGCCTCTGACGTCACATGACTCAAAGAAGGGAAATCCAATCTCCAATCGATACATTATACGTTATTTGCGTGTTTGACCAAAATATGACATTTTACACAGATCGAGACAGTCATTGTTCTCCGAGACCGCGCTAGCGGTCGAGGTGAACAATGACTGTCGAGATCTGTGTAAAATGTCATATTTTGGTCAAACACGCAAATAACATTTATGTATCGATCGAATTCCTTTCAGGTACTTATGACTTTGTTGTTGTTTTGACGATTGAACGAGCACACACACACATGCATGCAATCCACATGTATGCATGCAATCAAACACATAAGCTTCATATTTGGGCGTTTCAGGTTGACCGAAACTTCAAAGGAACTACAAAACACACGTCATGTACTCACTTTGTTGTTGTTTTGACATTGAACAGCACACACACATGCAATCAAACACATGACGGGTTTTTTTTGAGTTCCTTTGAAGTTTCGGTCAACCTGAAAAGCCAAATTATAAAGTTTTGTCGGCCTCTGACGTCACATGACTCAAAGAAGGGAAATCCAATCTCCAATCGATACATTATACGTTATTTGCGTGTTTGACCAAAATATGACATTTTACACAGATCGAGACAGTCATTGTTCTCCGAGACCGCGCTAGCGGTCGAGGTGAACAATGACTGTCGAGATCTGTGTAAAATGTCATATTTTGGTCAAACACGCAAATAACATTTATGTATCGATCGAATTCCTTTCAGGTACTTATGTCTTTGTTGTTGTTTTGACGATTGAACGAGCACACACACACATGCATGCAATCCACATGTGTATGCAATCAAACACATAAGCTTCATATTTGGGCGTTTCAGGTTGACCGAAACTTCAAAGGAACTACAAAACACACGTCATGTACTGACTTTGTTGTTGTTTTGACATTGAACAGCACACACACATGCAATCAAACACATGACGTTTTTTTTTGTTGAGTTCCTTTGAAGTTTCGGTCAACCTGAAAAGCCAAATTATAAAGTTTTGTCGGCCTCTGACGTCACATGACTCAAAGAAGGGAAATCCAATCTCCAATCGATACATAAAAAAATATATACAGAAATATAGCTTAGGATATAAGTATGTGAAATGCAACACTTGAGAACATGCTGAGTGCCCAGCATTCTAACAATTTAATTTATCATTCGAGAGACCTACCTCGCAGCTTGCCTCTTCGTCGGCGTGAAGCGATAAAATGTTGCGGTGGCGCAAATGCAGAGTTACACGATCCACGGCGTGAGTATGTATCGATTGGAGATTGGATTTCCCTTCTTTGAGTCATGTGACGTCAGAGACCGACAAAACTTTATGTATCGATTGGAGATTGGATTTCCCTTCTTTGAGTCATGTGACGTCAGAGACCGACAAAACTTTATAATTTGGCTTTTCAGGTTGACCGAAACATCAAAGGAACTAAAAAACAAAAAACGTCATGTGTTTGATTGCATGTGTGTGTGCTGTTCAATGTCAAAACAACAACAAAGTGAGTACATGACGTGTGTTTTGTAGTTCCTTTGAAGTTTCGGTCAACCTGAAACGCCCAAATATGAAGCTTATGTGTTTGATTGCATGTGGATTGCATGCATGTGTTTGTGTGCTCGTTCAATCGTCAAAACAACAACAAAGTCATAAGTACCTGAAAGGAATTCGATCGATACATAAATGTTATTTGCGTGTTTGACCAAAATATGACATTTTACACAGATCTCGACAGTCATTGTTCACCTCGACCGCTAGCGCGGTCTCGGAGAACAATGACTGTCTCGATCTGTGTAAAATGTCATATTTTGGTCAAACACGCAAATAACGTATAATAATTTGGCTTTTCAGGTTGACCGAAACTTCAAAGGAACTCCAAAAAAAAAACCGTCATGTGTTTGATTGCATGTGTGTGTGCTGTTCAATGTCAAAACAACAACAAAGTGAGTACATGACGTGTGTTTTGTAGTTCCTTTGAAGTTTCGGTCAACCTGAAACGCCCAAATATGAAGCTTATGTGTTTGATTGCATACATGTGGATTGCATGCATGTGTGTGTGTGCTCGTTCAATCGTCAAAACAACAACAAAGTCATAAGTACCTGAAAGGAATTCGATCGATACATAAATGTTATTTGCGTGTTTGACCAAAATATGACATTTTACACAGATCTCGACAGTCATTGTTCACCTCGACCGCTAGCGCGGTCTCGGAGAACAATGACTGTCTCGATCTGTGTAAAATGTCATATTTTGGTCAAACACGCAAATAACGTATAATACCATTAGCAATCTTAGACAATCAGTGACTTGAATACAGCCATTACAGGCAGGATCAGGGCATTTCCCATGGAGGAATGCGTTCATGTCATTGATGAATTTTGCGTACCATTGCACAAGTGTAACTTTACAACAGAGGGGGTTATTTTTCCAGTCATTTGAGTTTATAGAATATCTTCATAGTTGTTGAGCGTAAATTGCAATTTGTTCACGACCATTCCACAAAGTTTCCAGTCTGTAGGTAAAATGGTCCGACTTTTACCTTCTCTCCAAAATGTGTTCCAAATTACACCTCCGAAATTGTTAATGACACCAACGCTTTCCTGTCTAGGGATTGCCCTGAACCTGGCTGTAACTGCTTTCTTCAGGTCACCGATGATCTGGGGGGTGAAGGGGGTTATCGTGTGTACTTAGACATTCAGATAATTCAAAAGGTACAATTCTGGAGGTTTTAAATCAGGTAAGTATTGCTACCGCTTAATGTCTAACCTCGTACTGCTGAGCCGATCCTCGAATTTAGTAACTTTTTTTGAAATTGCACAAAAGTCAGATCATTTGACACACGAACTTGTGGCTTGCATTTTTTGGGGTCACCCTGTACTTCAGCCACGTCCCACACCTTTGGGAGTGCAAGAAGTGCCAGTGTACTGTAAAGAAACACGCGTGTTTGCCATCAGAAAAGTAGTTGACTGTCACCGTGGTGAGGTCAAGCATTAAGTTAATATCTTGGTCTAAGAAAATGAAACTGAACACGCTGGTGTCAGTTAACACCTAGCACATGTTCACTTCAAACACGACACAAATATATATTTTTGGATTAAAAACATAATAAAGAATACAATGCAACCGTTTTAAAATTTGTAATTGCAATAGTAATCATCAGAAATAATTGAAGTTATTTCTCTTGAATTTTCGACAGTCACACGTCACGTGACTACTACTCACTTCCTCTGTGCATATATGTTTTTAATGTTATGGTTATTTTGCCTCAGATTTATGGGTGTGAGGAATAATTTCTTGATCGTGCTGTGTATGTGAAGGATGCTAATGCGTTTGTCATGACCGTTTGGTTTAAAAAAAAATGTTATGTTAAAATCATTTCCAAATAATGTATGTTTGATAACATTTCAATTTAAAGCAGATTTGTTTTAACAAATTAGCTAATCAATTGTTAAAGCCACCATCCGTCTCCCGTAAAACATCTGTTTCTTATCCCTGAGCCTCCCGAGCTTTTACAGACAGTACAAACATACTTCCATTTGAATGCTTACCGCTCGGGAGCATCCTGGCTGCTTTCCGTTGAGAGTGAGACATTTTGAAACAATTTATTTTGTGCAAGTAGAAAAGGATGTCCTATAAAACAAATCGGAAGCCTCGTTTTGGCGCTAGAACTAACCTTTAAAATCTAAATAATAAATTAACAGCAAGTGAGACAAACATTCTTAAATCATAAAATGATTCTTGTTTCATCAAGACAAGATCAGTGCAATTCGAAGTTTTGAAAGTTTGGAAAAAGGGAGCCCGGAAGCCGGTCATTGAAGGTCGTGTTTTCCCAAGCGGACGAATTTTCTGCATGTCGCCAGTTTCTTTGAACGGTCAACCACCACCGCGCAGTTCGTGCCACACGCAGTCGTTTGTTGCAGTTTAGATTCAGATGTACGCAATATCGTGCTATTGCAGATACAGCGAGTCGCATTTAAATCACAAACTGACGACTTAATTCATCACGTATGTGAAAAAGGGAAAGTGGGTCACACCACGAGAACTGGTGTGTGGTTTACGCATGCTAAGTAACCATTCAAACGTACTGTGTTATTTAATGCTGTTAAATGTTAGTGCAAGTGTGTTCCATAAGGCTAGAATTACTTATTTCGTAAAAGATTCCATCGTTCTGTAAACCTCATTTGAGGCGGAGTGAGGCTTTGAGCTACCGAGCTGAAATGTAATCTCATAGTGGTGAGCTGGTAAAACAGGGAGACAAAAGTTGAATGAATAACAAATAAATGTTGATTGAAAAATGCGATCGTCACAGTGAGGCCTCATTTTTGTTTATAAAGTGATGGATATAACGTCATCAAAAAACATCTATCAAACAAATAAAACCATGCAGTGTGGGATTGTTATGTGGAAGAATTCAGGTGTAAAGATTCATGAACATCGTTTCCGTAGTTTTAAGGAAATTGCTCTACTCGCACGCACACACGAGCGCGCACACACACACAGAACACACACACACAACCACACACACACACACACACACACACAAAACACTCACACACATACACACACCCACACACACACACACACACACACACACACACAAACAAACAAAAACACACTGACACACACTCACACTGACACACACACACACACACACACACACACACACACACACACACACACACCGTCATCATCATCTCCTTCTCAATTTCCAGTCGTCTACAATACATTCAGTAAAATGACTAAATGTAAAAAGAAAAGTGTGTCGTTGACACTTTAACTAGTCTGTCATTCCATCAGCGTGAATATATATATAACATAACCTGACCTATCCTGGCCTCAACATTCTCATGTTGGACATCCTCCATTTGTCAGTCACCTTCATGTACGATAAATGTGTTTTATATGGTGAAATACATACCACCACTAACGTCATCTTTTTATTTAATAATACATTACATGAAATAACATTCCTTGCTGTGCGTATGACCGTCTCACCCATCGCTAATGTGTCCTGAATTATTTGTGGGGTATCCAGTTGGCCGCTGTCAGCGTGAGTTCGTCCCCACGTTCGGCGAGAGATTTATTTCTCAGAGTCAACTTTGTGTGCAGACTCTCCTCGGTGTCCGAACACCCCCGTGTGTACACGCAAGCACAAGACCAAGTGCGCACGAAAAAGATCCTGTAATCCATGTCAGAGTTCGGTGGGTTATAGAAACACGAAAATACCCAGCATGCTTCCTCCGAAAACGGCGTATGGCTGCCTAAATGGCGGGGTAAAAAACGGTCATACACGTAAAATTCCACTCGTACGTGGTAGTTTCAGCCCACGAACGCAGAAGAAGAAGAAGATTTGTGGGGTGACAGCATGTTTCCACTTGGGCACACACCACACATCAACAGCATGTTTCCACTTGGGCACACACCACACATCAACAGCATGTTTCCACTTGGGCACACACCACACATCAACAGCATGTTTCCACTTGGGCACACACCACACATCAACAGCATGTTTCCACTTGGGCACACACCACACATCAACAGCATGTTTCCACATGGGCACACACCACACATCAACAGCATGTTTCCACTTGGGCACACACCACACATCAACAGCATGTTTCCACATGGGCACACACCACACATCAACAGCATGTTTCCACATGGGCACACACCACACATCAACAGCATGTTTCCATTTGGGCACACACCACACATCAACAGCATGTTTCCACTTGGGCACACACCACACATCAACAGCATGTTCCACTTGGGCACACACCACACATCAACAGCATGTTTCCACTTGGGCACACACCACACATCAACAGCATATTTCCACTTGGGCACACACCACACATCAACAGCATGTTTCCACTTGGGCACACACCACACATCAACAGCATGTTTCCACTTTGGCACACACCACACATCAACAGCATGTTTCCACATGGGCACACACCACACATTAACAGCATGTTTCCACTTGGGCACACACCACACATCAACAGCATGTTTCCACTTGGGCACACACCACACATCAACAGCATGTTTCCACTTGGGCACACACCACACATCAACAGCATGTTTCCACTTGGGCACACACCACACATCAACAGCATGTTTCCACTTGGGCACACACCACACATCAACAGCATGTTTCCACTTGGGCACACACCACACATCAACAGCATGTTTCCACATGGGCACACACCACACATCAACAGCATGTTTCCACATGGGCACACACCACACATCAACAGCATGTTTCCACATGGGCACACACCACACATCAACAGCATGTTTCCATTTGGGCACACACCACACATCAACAGCATGTTTCCACTTGGGCACACACCACACATCAACAGCATGTTCCACTTGGGCACACACCACACATCAACAGCATGTTTCCACTTGGGCACACACCACACATCAACAGCATATTTCCACTTGGGCACACACCACACATCAACAGCATGTTTCCACTTGGGCACACACCACACATCAACAACATGTTTCCACTTGGGCACACACCACACATCAACAGCATGTTTCCACATGGGCACACACCACACATCAACAGCATGTTTCCACTTGATCAACAGCATATTTCCACTTGGGCACACACCACACATCAACAGCATGTTTCCATTTGGGAACACACCACACATCAACAGCATGTTTCCACTTGGGCACACACCACACATCAACAGCATGTTTCCACATGGGCACACACCACACATCAACAGCATGTTTCCACTTGATCAACAGCATGTTTCCACTTAGGCACACACCACACATCAACAGCATGTTTCCACTTGGGCACACACCACACATCAACAGCATGTTTCCACTTGGGCACACACCACACATCAACAGCATGTTTCCACTTGGGCACACACCACACATCAACAGCATGTTTCCACTTGGGCACACACCACACATCAACAGCATGTTTCCACTTGGGCACACACCACACATCAACAGCATGTTTCCACTTGGGCACACACCACACATCAACAGCATGTTTCCACTTGGGCACACACCACACATCAACAGCATGTTTCCACATGGGCACACACCACACATCAACAGCATGTTTCCACTTGGGCACACACCACACATCAACAGCATGTTTCCACTTGGGCACACACCACACATCAACAGCATGTTTCCACATGGGCACACACCACACATCAACAGCATGTTTCCACTTGGGCACACACCACACATCAACAGCATGTTTCCA
>NC_090261.1:19497991-19624530 GCF_037325665.1 Littorina saxatilis
GAAGTTGTTCTGTTTCGGTACTACTTTTTGCGACTGAAAAGTTCCGAACGCTCTAATGTACAAAGTATACATCTCTGGAGCAAACAATACAAACATGCCGCATTTAAATTAACAACTACAGGCCTGAACACATGAATCTCCATATAAAATCCATGAGTTCGGTTGTTTTCTGAATCTAGATCTGCCGTGCTCAAACGTTCATCACAAGCAATTTCACAAGGCAAGTAACTCATACTTTGTCTAGCGACAAGAGTAGTTCCCCTTCTTTTCACTCAGTTTCTTCGACAACAGTCGACGGTCAGTTTTCAACAATATTTCATTTAATAAACAGATCACACGCAACCAAATGCACACATCTCATCAATTTAAACAACATAAAGCGGTTTCATACACTATTTTCCCCAGAAAACTGAACTTCATACAGTTTTTAACGTTGGAACACGGGTGCAAAAGTTCGTCTGCTAGTCCCATTTGACGAAAGAACATTATCCTAAGCGATACCAAAACATATACAGAACACACAATATCTGCCTTTGCCACCACAGCAGAATTACAGCATAATATTATCTGTGCACTTGATTTTAGTCCAAAATAGGAAAACTGACAAGAAGTGTTAACAGAATGGAATGATTTGCACGGAACTATACAACCGCGCATTAATCGATCGCCTGCGCAGGTTGACTGGTTGAGTGAATAGGATTCGATCAAACTTTCGCAAAAAAACTCCTCTTTTCTTTGAATAACTGAAGAAAGGAGGAATAAAGAGGTTACACACCTCGTCTCAGTGATTATGAAAAATAATGGTCTCAGTTCGCGGTCATGAAAAAGCTCGCTAAAGCTCGCATTTTTCATGATCCGCAAACTTCGACCATTATTTTTAATAATCACTGAGACTCGGCATGTAACCTCTACATATTTTGCTCGTGCATTGCATGTAGAAAATAAATGGGGTTCTGGAAACTATGCATGTCACACTGAACTCGCATCACAAAGTGACATTTTTTTCCGGAAACGTCTCGCACGCTTTACAGGTCTGGGGGTTAGGAAGATTGGAAGGACATAGTTTTCGGTTCAAGTCCATTCATATTTTACAGATATTATGTAAAGACATGATACTTGACGAAAATATATCCATTGGAGCCAAACAACAATACTAGTCTTGTATGAATTTATTTTTAATCAAAACTTACCTACATTTTGGACGACGTCTTTTCTGGATTTAGGGAAGGGTTCATGATAATGATACTGTCACCAGTATCCTCGGCCAAATCAGTCGCAAATTGTTTTGTGATAATCAAAAGATACCAACTAACACATTTATATGTAAAAAGTACTAGTTTGAGTTCGTAATTAGTCTGAGAACTTCGTTTTTCAGAGGCAAGCGTCTGAAATGCTCGTGCATCACTCTTCAGGGTAAATTTGAATTTTGAAGAGAAAGTGCGCCCTAGAATATTTCTTGTTAACATCGATTATTATGTTCGGCAGGCCCCAAGCTTCCAAAAAATACCCATCTGGTAGAGTCCGCTTTTGGGTGCACGGTCAGCCCTCCGCCGTGACGGAGTATATGTAAAAACTGCAATCATCTTTGCATGTTCTGTTTTGCCCTGAGTTCAACATTCCAATGATTCAACTTTCTTGTTTTTTTGATTCTGCAGAATTAATTTTGTAACTGACACCTATACCCTTCAAAAAAGGTTAAGGACCACTTTTTCAAACGCATGCCATACAAAAATGAAAAGGTTAATTGATTTCATTTTTTCTGTATTGTTTTATTGAAGAACTGAGGAGGGCTGTGTCCTGAAAATGTCACGTCAAATATGCCAGCGAAAACAACGCTAGAGCTTGTTACTCTAGACAACCCTCTGATTTCAAATTCACAACAGTTGTATTTCTTACAACGAAAAAACTGCAAAATCTTATTCCGGCAGCGATCACTACTTAATCTCCCACTAATCGGTAGTGAGATGTCCTACGACGTAACGTGATCTCTCCCAGGACCATCACAGAGCCCCCATCAAACGATTTCGTTCTAGAACAGCGCCATCTGCAAAGTGCTGTCTACGACGCCTCCAGACTCTGATGCGTCCATCACTGAGCAGGACCCAAGAAGAGGCGGGACCCATCTGTAAACAAGAACTGAGCCCTACGATGACGTAACCACCTCACATGTTGAGTGCACCAGGCTCGGTGGGCAGCTGGATGGTTGGCAGTATGTATGATGCTATGCGCCAGAGATGTATGAATGCTATTTATTTTTGTTTTTATCACACAGCAAGCTGCTTTCCTCGTGTATTTTTTATGTTCATTCATGTATTGTACACTTGGCAATAAATTATCTATCTATCTATCTATCTCAATGTTGTTTTGCGGGCTGGGCGTCTTTCGCTGAAGTTTAAAGCGTGTAAGCAGTTTGTAACACTTTGATTACTGACAACAGTGTGTGGTGGCAGCTGCCTTTTCAGTCATCTTTTTTTGCTGCATGACCTTCATTTGGATGAGGCGATCCTTCATTGTTGTGGTGACTGTATGCCAACCATAACATTGTCGTAACTGTGTACTCTGCCAATTTCTTGAAGCCATTCCGTCAGTCTATCTGATGATGTTGAAATGAGACACTGCAACACTCCGAACCACTTGCCTGGCAGAAACAACATCTTGTAGCCATCAAACTATACCCTTGCCTTATTCATGTCGCTCCGTTTTCATTGCATTATTTTGTCAGTGTGTCATTTTACAAACACAAATTTGTGAGCACATTTTGTGGCAGGAACCCTATTGTAGCACGTGCATTACTGGATTTTGTCCTGGCATGTCTTGCACCGATTTCATAGGACTTTGAAAATTTCTCGCTTTATAAAGAAAAGCTCACTTTTCTCGCCTGGTTAGCATGACACAGTAACACTGCCTGCCAAAATGTTCCTAGAGCAAGACTCACTGCCCTTTTGTTAATTCAAAAAGGTGACGTTTCAATCACATTGTGAAACCCTTTATTTTTGGCGAATATTTTAAAGATTGTGAACATTTCATGACCGATCCTTAACTTTTTTTTAAGAGTATATATTAACCTGTGACATTGATTCAACAACAAAACATCTTGCTATGCATAATTAGCAGCCAGAGATTACATTGTTCGTATGGCACAGTGTGCGGTTGTTCTCATCCAATAACAGATCCAATCTGCCTGGACAGATGTGTGGTGGCCGACATGACAGGTTACTACCCTCCTCCTATACATACCGTCACACGTCCCCCGAACTAATCGTCTCCCCCCCCCCCCCCCCCCCCCTTAACATTTTCTTCTAACACTGCCTCTTTTTGTCACCCCATTCCCTCCCCCCCCCCCCCTGCAAACATTTCTTCTCTCTCTGTCTTTCTCTGCCCCCCCCCCCCCTCTCCCCCTCTTTCTCTTCCCTGCACCATCTCCACCCTACCCGAGCACTGGACTTGTGATCGGAAGATCGCAGGTTCGAAATCGGGAACGGACACGGGTCAACTTTATGTGCAGACCCAGAGACGGAAGCCATGTCCCACCCCCGTGTCACCACAATGGCACGTAAAAGACCTCGGTCATTCTGCCATAAGTGCAGATGACTGATACCACCTAAAAACGCATACACTTGTGTATCTCGCCAAAAGCCGTGAGGGCGTAAAACTCGAATCATATAACCCATATCTTGTCCTTTAGAGGCGAAATATTTAGCCTGTAGGACATAAAGCATTCTCTCTTTGTCATGCTCCAGTCTTCCCCCTAAACACCCCCCCCCCCCCCACACACACACACACACTACCCTCCTCCTATACATACCGTCACACGTCCCCCGAACTAATCGTCTCCCCCCCCCCCCCTTCTCCACCCTACCCCGCCACTCTAGTCCTCTTCTCTCATTGTCTTTTTTTCTTTACCCCCCCCCCCCCCCCTATCATCCCGGTCTCATCTTCTTCGCTCATTGTCATGTATTTTTTGTAATCTGACCACCACCCCCTAGCCCCCATCTCCTTCGTGGACTCGAGGAATAAGAATAATAAGAATAAGAATACTTTATTATCTCATAGAGAAATTCAGGCGTGGTACATAACAATAGTACAAACAAGACATTGATTTTACATACAACATATAGCACTATATAACAGGGCAGGTTATTGAAACACCTTCCACATACCTCTATGGACATTCCTTGCATTGTTCTTACGCATTCAGACATGAACACATCCATGTCTCATTTACACATCGCACACATGGACATTCTTATACGCTCAACTTACCCATTCACACATGGACATTCCACCACGCTCCACTTACACATTCTTATACGCTCCACTTACACATTCACACATGGGCATTCTTATATGCTCCACTCCCACATGGACATTCGACTACGCCCACTTACACGTTCACACATGGACATCTTTAAAGCACTGCGCTTACATGCTCGCACACCTGCGCGTATAACGAACTATGGCTAAACATCATTGCAAAATATCATAGCATACAATATATCAGAAAATATACGGTTGTACATAAAAAAAGGGGGGGGGGGGGGGGGGGGGGGGGGGCGTATGCTTTTAAGTAGCATGGACAGCTCACCGGCATTAAATCATTAAGAAACACATCCCGTTGGTTAATTTTTTCGGCTGACGAAGAACAAGTTTTTAAATGACACTTATGTAGTCAACATGTTGAACGCATTCAAGTTAATGAGTGTACAGAACACACACCCTTTGTGTCACTACGAGAGTGGACGGGGCATTATTTACCGGGGTGGGGGTGGGGGGTGGGGGTGTATAAGACGCGCTCGTGTAAGAGAAACATAATGCTTTAGCTGACACAGAACAACTGAGTTGTAAAATGACAGGCGATTAAATGGCGAATGCTTTACAAAACAAAATGACAGTGGAGAGACTTCATTTCTAGGGAAAACAAGTGTTGACCTTAACGGGGTCAAGAAGCCGCCCTTGGTAATGTGGGGGTGGGACACGGAGACAGACAGACAGACAGACAGAGGGAGGGAGATTTTTTTTTTAATGAATAAATTATTTTCAAAAAAATTAAATTTAAAGTAAATAAATAATTTTTAGAAAGAATTAATTTAAAAAAAATTAAATGAATAAATTAATAAATGATTAAAAAAAATTGACCGAGCTCTTTACACGTGGTGACATGGTAGACAAACAAACACCTGAAACCCGGACAAACAGGCAGAGCAAATCCAGTAAGCACCAAACGGCTTAATAATCCAACGCACGTTCGCATGCTGTCAGTGATAGAACGAGATCCGAAGGGAAGTAACTCATTACCGCCTCTTTCTAAAGTAAATGACGTACACACTTTTGCGTCACTTAACCTTCACAGTACCAATGATATTACTTATGAACGGCCCATACTTTCTAAAGAAATATTCAACATAAAAAGTATCCTTCTACACAACCCACGCCATCCAAATAGAAATAAACAAAGTAAAATGCCTTCTTTACTTCAAAAGTGGGTCGTCCACAACCCACCACATATAGACTGTGTAGTTCAAATGACGTCACTATTTATTTGTTTATTTACGGAATAATTCTTCAAAAATCGGTCGTCATGAAGGATCTATGGTGTTGAGATTTACATGAAGTCTCGATCAAAAATCCATGTCCCACCCCATATTACCAAGGGCGGGCTTCTTGACCCCGTTAAACAGAGTGACTCAAAACCGACAGTTCGATCAGTTACTGACCGAAAAAAACGTGCTCGAGTCATTCGGCGAAGGTGGCGAGCTTTCAAACCAGCACGACTGAATAACTCAGAATGCCTTTTTTCATCATGCCTCTATTCTACACGAGTAACATAGTGCAGTGGTAACGGTTCCGGACTCTCGTTCATTCGCTCCGGGTTCAAGTTCCGCCGGGAGCTATATATTTTTAATTTTTATTAATCTTTTTGCCTCCGCAATTGCATTCCGGCTGCAAAAAAACCGGGTTTTGCCTCTGTGTTAATTTTATTTATTTGCAAAAGAAGCCTTCCTATGCTTTGAAAAAATCATATCCTGTCTTGACTTTCAACTGTACGCGCGTGTGTCTGCGTGTGTCACTACGGCGGTGAGTGTGTGTGTGTGTGTGTGTGTATGTGTGTGTGTGTGTGTGTGCCGTGTCACTTGTGTCATCATAGTTTCAGTGTGTGTATGAGTGTAGATTGAGAGAGAATGAGAGAAAGTGAGAGAGAGAGAGAGTGAGTGTGTGGTTATTTGTTTTTGACTGTGTGCGTGCGCCTGTATGGGTGCGTGTGTGTGTGTGTGTATATGTGTGTGCGCGCGCGCGCGCGTGTGTGTGTGCAGTGTGTGGTGTGTGTGTTTATGTGTGCCGTCAGTGTCACTTGTGTCATAGTGTCAGTATGTGTATGAGTGTACGTTTGTCTGTGTGTGCGTGTGTCGTAAGAGAGAGAGAGAGAGGGGAGAGAGAGAGAGAGAGAGAGAGAGAGAGAGAGAGAGAGAGAGAGAGAGAGAGAGAGAGAGAGAGAGAGAGAGAGAGAGAGAGAGAGAGAGAGAGAGAGAGAGAGAATAACCGTTCTTTCGTAAAACACTTCTGTCAAGAGGACAGCAATTTCACCATCTGAAAAAGGTGCAGAACGCCCCTCCGTGTCTACTTTCTTTTTGAGCGGCACACGTGCCTTGCCATTTTCGTTGACTGCCATGTTGATAGAAACGTGCGCATGCGTATTAGTAGGGATTCCCCCAATTTCCCCGACCTTGACCTTAATACTCTCGATGTCACTACTTTGGCGTTCAAGTCAGTTCATGCATAGTGAACAGTTAGAAAGTTGACTTCGGGAGTTCCCACTTCGAAAAGAGGCCTCTACTTCCAGTGTTTCTTACTTCTAGTTCATGCATACGGGCCCTGCAAGCGATCATGCACAACAACACAAATATGTCCAGGCTTTTACGTAGGATAAGCCCATCCTTCCACTTGGATATAAGGATTACAATCATGGACATTCGGGCTGCTTTCTCACTGGAAAAAGCGAGCTGCCCATTTTTTCTTATTTTTGTCTTTTTCATGCATGAGTGTATTCATGTTTCCAAGCCATATCAAACCGAGTGTCTACCAGACGGGAAAGTCACACTGGGTGGCCGAGTGGTAACGCACTTGCGCTCGGAAGCGAGAGGTTGCGAGTTCGACCCTGGGTCAGGGCGTTAGCAATTTTCTCCCCCCCCCCCCCCCCCCCCCCTTTCCTAACCTTGGTGGTGGGTTCAAGTGCTAGTCTTTCGGATGAGACGAAAAACCGAGGTCCCTTCGTGTACACTACATTGGGGTGTGCACGTTAAAGATCCCACGATTGACAAAAGGGTCTTTCTTGGCAAAATTGTATAGGCATAGATAAAAAATGTCCACCAAAATACCCGTGTGACTTGGAATAATAGGCCGTGAAAAGTTGGATATGCGCCGAAATGGCTGCGATCTGCTGGTCGATGTGAATGCGTGATGTATTGTGTAAAAAAATTTCCATCTCACACGGCATAAATAGATCCCTGCGCCTTGAGTCCGAGTCTGGAGATACGCGCGCGATATAAGACTTCATATAACAATAAAAAAGAAAAAGAAAACAAGTCGGTTAGGGCGAAAATACAACATTTAGTCAAGCTGTCGTACTCACAGAATGAAACTGAACGCACTGCATTTTTTTCACCAAGACCGTATACTCGTAGCATCGTCAGTCCACCGCTCATGGCAAAGGCAGTGAAATTGACTAGCCAAAATAGCGCGGTAGTGGTTTCGCTGAGCAGGATAGCACGCTTTTCTGTATCTCTTTTCTTTTTAACTTTCTGAGCTTGTTTTTAATTCAAATATATCATATCTATATGTTTTTGGAATCAGGAACCGACAAGGAATAAGATGAAATTGTGTGTAAATCGATTCCGGACATTTAATTTTAATCATCATTTTCATATATTTAATTTTCAGAGCTTGTTTTTAACCTAAATATGACATATTTATATGTTTTTGGAATCAGAAAATAATGAAAAATAAGATGACATTATTTTTGGATCGTTTTATAAAAAAATAATTTTAATTACAATTTTAAGATTTTTAATGACCAAACTCATCAATTAATGTTTAAGCCTCCAAGCTGAAGTAAGGTGCTTTTAAGTACGAAAAGGATTATACAAGTTTTAATGAAGGGAAGAGAACATTTGCTACAAGAAAAAATGTCTGTTACCGTAGATGATATTCATGAGTAGTTGTCCTAACTATTCCTCAGATTTTAAATATGTGTGTGCGTGTGTTTTTTTTTTTTTTTTTTTTTTTTAATTCTATTATTTTTTCGTTTTAGAACTTTAGTTTCTACAAGGAACAAATGGTTGTGGTATCGATTTATATCACAAAGTTGAAATCTAAGCGCGAACGATAATGGAGATAAAGAGTTCGGTTTTGAATTTACGAATACTGCAAGACTTCCCCGTCTACGCTAGAAATAAATAAAAGCAACGTAAGTAATTTCCCAGGCGTCTGCTTTGGCCAGCCAGTGGGGTAATGAAGTCGATAGTTGCGTATTCTGACATATGTATTATCTGAGTATTTCGTAAATGCCAGCCGTCATTACATAGGGAACACACTCCACGTATTATGTATCAGAGTCACTTTAGTACTTAATTAATTAATGTCAGCGCAGGCGCCTAATTCATTGCATAAAAAACAAACGTCGTGTGTTGTTTACATTGCGGTTGATATGATACTATGATTATCAGTAATCCCCGTTGTTGTTGTTGTTGTTGTTGTTGTTGTTGTTGTTGTTGTTGTTGTTGTTGTTGTTGTTGTTATTGTATCAATACAACTAACGTCTTTCTCAAATTTTCTTTTCATATTAACTCAGTCGCAGTAGTTCACAAACTATTGAGGTATGTGTCAAAATTAAAGTTAGTTTCAGTCTTAATTTCATTCCGGCTATGCATGCCTTTTGATTGGAATACAAGTTTGCGTTTACCTTTTAAGTTTTTTTGTTTATTTGTTGTTTTTATTTGTTGTTAACAGACGACCTAAGTATGTGCGTTAACGCAAGAAAAGATGACAATACATACTCTTCGCGTGTGGTACAGAAAAAAGATAAATCTAGGTTACATCCGCACAAGTACGTCTGTGCTGGGATCTCTCTCTCTCTCTCTCTCTCTCTCTCTCTCTCTCTCTGAGAAATCCATTTTAACCTACATAATGATAATATTTGGTTATCTCTTTTTCAATTGATTTTTATTAGTCTTGCATGTGCAACAATCTTGCCATTATAACAGTGGGCGGTTGTTTGTAGTCGTGTATATTTATTGCGGTTCCTGTGTTCTATGCGGCTTATGTTACATTCCCATTTTGTATTGTACATGTATGATAACTTGTTTATTTGCATGTCTGTCTGTTTGCTTGCTGTTTATCTGTCTGTCTGTTTGTCTATCTACATGTATTTGCTTTGTTGATATGTATACTTTTTTGGTACGCCTGTTTGTTGGTTGGTTGGCTGTTTCCGTAAAATTGTAGAATGAGCACAGGTATTTATCACTTTTGTTCGTGTTTGTTTGCATTTGTTTCTTTTTGGATGTCTCCATTATTACGTCGTAGTTTTAGCAGGGACAGAATGTTAGACTAGGCGTAAGTCTAAAATCTCTGTCCTTGAGAAATAAAGATCGTTCGTTCGGTCTCTCTAAGACAGCATCCCATGCATCATAGTCACCGTAATCACGACAACTAAGGTCATGTCTGCTTAGTTGATACAATATGCTTTAAAGCACAGTCCTTCTTGGCTAACAATCTGACTTGTACAGGCCTCTCCGCCCATGGTTGTTGCCCGTGGTGAGTTGGATTTATTTATGAATTAATTTTGCATAATGACACAACTACTACATCGAACGCAGAAGAAGAAGAAGAAGACACAACTACTAGTAGCCTTTAAAAAAAATTAATTCAAGAGCGCCTGTCACGTGAATTTGGTTTATTTTTTTCTCCAGATCACATGACGTTGTTTCCCCGATCACTTGACTTTCGGCAACTTCCGGTAAAAGCGACGAAAGCTCCCATCCACAGACACCACATTCGCCGCATAATCTCACTTTCATCACCATTTATCGCATTTCTCCAGCTTTCTGATCAAGTGGAGTGATGGTCTTATCCCGTGTAAAAGCCTGACCAGATCTGAGACGGTAAGCTAAAGTTGTTTACGAGGGAAGGAGTGCGCCTTTAATGTCCGGCAATTCCAAACTTTCTCTCCACGTGTGGTAACCAAGAAAAGTGTATCACATCCGTGCAAGTACAGCGGCACTAAGGGTAGCGAGAAGGATAGTGTGCATAACGCGTGAAAAGCGTTTAAAGGGACAATCCTTCCTGTGACAACAGTTCATCTCACATCTGGACAGGCTTTTGTACGGAATAAGAATGTAACACCCCTCCATTTGGAAAATTACAAAAGCAAAACAACTGCCGTGACTGCATGCTTTCCTGTGCAGAGATGGATGTTGTGTTGTATGGTGAATTGGTTTCATGGAAGCTACTATAGGCCTACTGTCAATCTGAGAAAGGAATTCATCAAAACATGTCATGTGTGCACAGGGAGCAGTCACGTTGTTGATTGTTGGTACGTGTCCAAGTGGAGGGCTGGTCTCGTCCCGTGTGAAAGCCCTGGCCCATCTGACTTGGTGAAAGGAATCGTTCACAAGGGAAGCACTATGCCATTTGTTCACCGTGTAAACAGTTCAGCTGACCATCTCAGATCTAATCAGGCTTTAACTAGGGACAATACCATCCTTCCACTTGGACAGATACCAAACACCATACAGCCTGGGTGTTCTCTGTGCACGGTAGGAGTTGTTTATGGATTACTTTCGAGAAAGCCACAGGTTGCATTTTAAGAAACTATTTCATCGTCAGGGTGTTGACTTTTAGTATGTGACCAAGTGGAGGGATGGTCTTTATTCCAGGTAAAAGCCTTGCCAGATCTGAGACCAAGTGGAGGGATGGTCTTTATTCCAGGTAAAAGCCTTGCCAGATCTGAGACCAAGTGGAGGGATGGTCTTTATTCCAGGTAAAAGCCTTGCCAGATCTGAGACCAAGTGGAGGGATGGTCTTTATTCCAGCTAAAAGCCTTGCCAGATCTGAGACCAAGTGGAGGGATGGTCTTTATTCCAGGTAAAAGCCTTGCCAGATCTGAGACCAAGTGGAGGGATGGTCTTTATTCCAGGTAAAAGCCTTGCCAGATCTGAGACCAAGTGGAGGGATGGTCTTTATTCCAGGTAAAAGCCTTGCCAGATCTGAGACCAAGTAGAGGGATGGTCTTTATTCCAGGTAAAAGCCTTGCCAGATCTGAGACCAAGTGGAGGGATGGTCTTTATTCCAGGTAAAAGCCTTGCCAGATCTGAGACAATGAGGCCAACTGTTTGCACTGGAAGGAGTGTGCCTTTAAACACCCATTTACATTTGGTTTGTTCTTTTACATCCGTTTCGAAAGAGACAGTCCCTATTCATCATAATCACGACAACTAGGACTATTTTAGTATCTTAATTACGGGTCTGCTTTGTTAACACGACATATCGTCGCTCTGCTTTCTGTATTACGGTAGCAAAGGCCGCTTCTTATGTGTTAAGAGTTATTTTGTCAAAGCCTGCGGACGTGCGCACTTGTTTTTACATGAGAAAAGTGTAGCTAGGGGTTATATCACTGTCCTTGTTACGCAAAGTGACACTAATAGGTTTTCACTACTGTGTCTTGACAACACAGAAATAAACCAACAGGTGTAGCGAAAAATTAAAGTCAGGTATTTACTTGTGTTATGTCATTGTATGCGGCACCAACATAATGACCTTGTGGTCTCCGGGAAGAGCTACATGTACTAGTAAGCTCATTGTGACTACTTTCTGTCGCTAAAGGTGCCATTTAGCCTATGTTTACATGAAATGATGTTTACTTGTGTTGTGGCAAGTTGATTGATTGATTGTTGTTGCTTTTTGGGTCCACCGGACCATATAGGCCAAATCAGGACCCCACAAGTTTAACATTACACATATTTAAATTAAACCAATTTCAATAAACAAAATCAGGAACGTCACCCGAAGGGAACACAAAAGCGAAATGGAAACCCTACGTGACAAGGATTTTTTAAATTCAAATCTTAAAATATAGGCCAGACTCCCTTAAAAATCCAAAGAGAGCTGTAGAGCTGACCTCTGTAAAAATATGTTTCAAACCAGAGGTGTCAAAATACTTAGACATCACAGTCACTGGGGAGGACTACTAACAAGGTCATTATGACTACTATGGCGCGGCCTTTTACCGCCCAACCTGAAAGTTAAGCTTACATGCAGAACTGCGATATGTGTTGGTGTTTATTTGGTTTCTGCAATGTATGCGGCACTAACGCCTCCTTATTGTCTCCATGGATGACTTCGTACAAGCTCATTACCATGGTGGTATTCTCTTACAAAAAGGCGGGGGGCGGGGACGTAGCTCAGTTGGTAGCGCGCTGGCTTTGTAGCCAGTTGGTCACTATCAGCGTGGGTTCGATCCCCACGTTCGGCTAGAGATTTATTTCTCGGAGTCAACTTTGTGCAGACTCTCTTCGGTGTCCGAACATCCCACGTTCACAGCAAAAGTCTCAGGGCTTGGAAAACACGAAGACACGCATGCATCATCTCTCGTCTCTGATTATCATGATCGTATTTCGATACTTTGACGAGACAAACCCAATGCTGGTGTGTCGAAGAAGCGGGCTTGTTCGAATCAAAATATCACACCATATCTTCAGCGTATTACCAATACCTGTCCCAATATAGACCAGTTGGTCTAAGAGGACGTTAAACCCTAATAGTCAGTCAGTCACAAAAAGGCGAGAATTGCTTACATAGAACTGTAGGCATTTAGTGATACCCGATTTACGAGACTTGGGAGAGCTATGTGTTTATTTGTGTCTTTTTAAATGGCACGGTCATAACGTGGTGTGGGTATCAAGTACACAAATCTTTCCGGCAATGCATGTATCAAGTACACAAATAAGATGAGATAGATCAATGTTGGGTGCTGCTTTTTTCCCCCGAGGATAATGAAGTGAGCATACAAAAGTGCCCTCGTCCGTCATGAGGGCTTTCAAAACGTCACGAGAGCTTTCTAACCGCCATAAGGGCTTTCTAACTACTATACGGACTTTCCAACCGAATTGAAGGCTTTCTAACCGCCATGACAGGTTTTTTTCCGCCATGAGGGCTTTCTAACCGTCATAGGGGCTTTCTAAGCTCCATAAGGGCTTTCTAACCGTCATAGGGGCTTCCCGGCAAACCGCCATGAGGACTTTTTAACCGCCATAAGGACTTTCCATGACAGTTTCTTTCCGCCATGAGGGCTTTCTAACCGTCATGGGGGCTTCCCGGCTAACCACCATGAGGGCTTTTTAACCGCCATAAGGGCTTTCTTACCGCCATAAGGGCTTTCTAACCACAATGAGGTGGTTTTTTTTAAACGCCATGGCTTTCCAACCGCCAAGAGGGCTTTCTAACTGCCAAAAAGGCTTTCTAAGCACTGTCACGCTCTCATTTTTCAACCAATTTGGTTGACATTTTGGTCAAGTAATCTTCGAAGAAGCTTGGACTTTGGTATTGCATTTTAGCATGGAGGCTTAAAATTTAATTAATAAGTTTGCTAATTAAAGTTGTCATTAAAATCGATTTGAAAATGATTGCATCGTATTCTTCATCAAATTCTGAATCTGAAAATATATACATAATTATGTCCTGTTTACTCTTAAAATGTGATCACAGTTAACAAAAATAGATTAATAATTAGTACTACGATTAAAATTTAAGAAATCGATCCAAAAACGATTTCATCTTACATCATTTCCTGATTCCAAAAACATATAGATATGATATGTTGTATTCAAAACAAGCTCGGAAAGTTGAAAAGAATATAGAAAAGCGCGCTTTCCTGCTAAGCGCAATTGGCTACCGCGCTATTCTGGCTTTTCAATTTCACTTCATTTTGCACGTGAAAAGTGAGCGATTTCCTTATCGCGGGAATTGACAAAGCTGTATTGACTTGTTGAAAATAATGCAGTGCGTTCAATTTCATTCCCTGAGTTCGACTGCTTGACTAAATGTAGTAATTTCGCCTTACGCGACTTGTTTGTTTTTGTTGTCACGTTTGGCGCTAACATGTCGTCATTTACTATACCGGCGGGTGCGCGTGAACTGGAGTGTCCAGGACAAAGAACACACATTTCTTGGTGTCTACGAAGCGTCCAATACGACCTTCAGTCTTGCACAACGCGAACTTTGTGCATCGGGAAGGGGGCGGGTGTAGCGGTTACATTTGAATTTGATGTATCTTCAAGGGGAAAAAAAAGAGGAAGCATAAGTGACACAGGATGGTTTGAGAGAGACAACTAACATCTAGATTACATTCTACGCAATTTGAGATTCATGTAATCTCAGGGTTACATTCTTACGTGTTTGTGTTTTTACCGGGATGTTCGCCTCACAGGATGTTTACAGAACGAGTGCATCTCTTCACTAAAACATCACTAGCCTACTAACCTCATCAGAATCACAATAGCATTCAACAACATTAAATGACTGATAGTGACACAAACCGAGTGGATTTTGACTGCAAAGAAACTGTAGCGCTTTGTAGAAACACCGTTTGATGCCGGGCCGGGCAATGGTAAGATGCAGCTCATGTCACAGTGATGTGATAGTAGCCATGTCGCGGCAGTACAATTTTTGTGTGTGTGACTAAGCATTGTAAATTCAGAGCGCACTATCCAATGGCATTCTTGACTTGTTTTTGATACAAGTCCCTTTAATCAAACCAAAGAGGCGAGCACAATGGCCAAGTGAAGGTCGTTGGTTCTTCTTCTTCTTCTTCTTCTGCGTTCGTGGGCTGAAACTCCCACGTACACTCGTGTTTTTTGCACGAGTGGAATTTTACGTGTATGACCGTTTTTTACCCCGCCATTCAGGCAGCCATACGCCGTTTTCGGAGGAAGCATGCTGGGTATTTTCGTGTTTCTATAACCCACCGAACTCTGACATGGATTACAGGATCTTTTTTGTGCTTGCGTGTACACACGGGGGTGTTCGGACACCGAGGAGAGTCTCAGCACACAAAGTTGACTCTGAGAAATAAATCTCTCGCCGAACGTGGGGACGAACTCACGCTGACAGCGGCCAACTGGATACAAATCCAGCGCGCTACAGACTGAGCTATATCCCCGCCCTCGTCGTTGGTTCGAATCCCGGCCGCGCCTGGTGGGTCAAGGGTGGAGATTTTCAGATCTACCAGGTGATCTTATATACAGACCTGCTAGTGCCTAATATCCCCCTAGCCCTCTTTGTGTACATACAAGCACAAGACCAAGTTCGCACGGAAAAGATCCTGTAATCCATATTAGAGTTCGGCGGGTTATAGAAATATGAAAATACCAAGCATGTATCCCCCGAAAGCAGCGTATGGCCGCGCTGCCTAAATGGCGGGGTAAAAAACGGTCATACACGTGAAAACCCATGAACGAAGAAGAACAAATCAAACCAAAGAATATTTCTCGTGAAATTAATTGACGGATTGGGTTCCAAAATTAAACATAATTATTTCAGTTGGTCATTTGATCGCGAACATGACTGCCATGATAGAGAAAACGCATATGTAATATCGACAGAGTTATCCCTTCCTCCGAAAAATGGCAGTGCCGATGTTTTTCTTCTAAAACCAATGTACAGTACATTCCGTTAATTCAAAGGTATTTAAAATGACTTGTTATGCTTACAAGATCAGGATCTTCACAATTAGAGGGAAAAAAACAAAAAAAAACGTTTCTAAATATATACAAGGCTAAAGTTCAACATAACCCTCAATCTTCCAGGCACAGCAACAAACAGGATATAACGTTTCAAATCTCAATTGACTCGCATCGCAAAAAAGGTGAATGTTGAATGGTTTTCGGAAGCCTGCTTCCCGTCATCAAATGAAGGAACTGCAAGTTACACGCACAAGTCACCCACCTCGCTTGAGCTGCAAGTTACACGCATCAGTCACCCACCTCGCTCAGTTGAGCTGCAAGTTACACGCATCAGTCACCCACCTCGCTTGAGCTGCAACTAACACGCATCAGTCACCCACCTCGCTTGAGGTAGCCCTCCCAACTTTCAAAACTTCGGATTCTACTGACTGACTGACTGACTATTAGGGTTTAACGTCCTCTTAGACCAACTGGTCTATATTGGGACAGGTATTGGTACCGGTAATACGCCGAAGATATGGTGTCACGTGATACTTTGATTCGAACAGGCCCGCTGTGGCTGTCTTCTTCGACACACCAGCATTGGGTTTGTCTCGTCAAAGTATCGAAAATACGATCATGATAATCAGAGACGAGAGATGATATTGATGCATGCGTGTCTTCGTGTTTTCCAAGCCCTGAGACTTTCGCTGTGAACGTGGGATCTTTTTCGTGCGCATGTGTGCACACGGGGGTGTTCGAACACCGAAGAGAGTCTGCACAAAGTTGACTCCGAGAAATAAATCTCTCGCCGAACGTGGGGATCGAACCAAAGCCAGCGCGCTACCAACTGAGCTACGTCCCCGCCCCTCGGATTGTACTGACTTTATCTTACTGATAAAAGAATTTGTTCCGTGTTTTAACAATTGTTTGTCTCACAAGCTGTCAATATATTCTCTAGGTTTAAAAAGGTAGGTCTAGCGCCATAACAAGGCTTCCGATTGATACCTATATACGTCCACGCAAAATAAATTCTTTGAAAAATGCTCGCTTTCTTTAGAGAGTTCATGGGGTGTTCCCTGGTGGTAAGCGTTCAAACGAAAGGGTGTTTATTCTGTATGTCAAAGCCTGGCGGCGTCTGCGATTAGAAACTGGGAGAGTAAAGAAAGAACAAACAAGTCGCGTAAGGCAAAATTACTACATTTAGTCAAGCTGTGGAACTCACAGAATGAAACTGAACGCACTGCATTTTTTCACAATGACCGTAGTCCGCCGCTTGTGCAAAACGGAGTGAAACTGACGAGCCTGTTCAGCGCGGTAGTGGTTTCGCTGTGCTTTCTTTCTTTCTTTATTTGGTGTTTAACGTCGTTTTCAACCGTTCAAGGTTATATCGCGACGGGGAAAAGGGGGGGGGGGGGGGGGGGGGGGTGTTCACAAATAAAGCACTAATCAAAAAATTGCTCCAGGGGCTTGCAACATAGTACAATATATGACCTTACTGGGAGAATGCAAGTTTCCAGTACAAAGGACTTAACATTTCTTACATACTGCTTGACTAAAATCTTTACAAACATTGACTATATTCTATACAAGAAACACTTAACAAGGGTAAAAGGAGAAACAGAATCCGTTTGTCGCCTCTTACGACATGCTGGGGAGCATCGGGTAAATTCTTCCCCCTAACCCGCGTTTTTTTTTCGCTGTGCTGCATAGCACGCTTTTCTGTACCTCTCTTCGTTTTAACTTTCTGAGCGTGTTTTTAATCCAAATATATCACATCTATATGTTTTTGGAATCAGGAACCGACAAGGAATAAGATGAAATTGTTTTTAAATCGATTTCGGATATTTAATTTTGATCATAATTTTTATATTTTTAATTTTCAGAGCTTGTTTTTTATTCAAATATAACATATTTATATGTTTTTGGAATCAGGAAATGATGGAAAATAAGATGAACGTAAAGTTGGATCGTTTTATATATATAAAAAAATTATTACAATTTTCAGATTTTTAATGACCAAAGTCATCAATTAATTTTTAAGCCACCAAGCTGAAATGCAATACCGAAGTCCGGCCTTCGTCGAAGATTGCTTTACAAAAATTTCAATCAATTTGATTGAAAAATGAGGGTGTGACAGTGCCGCCTCAACTTTTACAAAAAGCCGGATATGACGTCATCAAAGGTATTTATCGAAAAAATGAAAAAAACCTCCGGGGATATCATTCCCAGGAACTCTCATGTCAAATTTCATAAAGATCGGTCCAGTAGTTTGGTCTGAATCGCTCTACACACACACCGCACAGACACACACATACACCACGACCCTCGTCTCGATTCCCCCTCTATGTTAAAACATTTAGTCAAAACTTGACTAAATGTAAAAACATCATCAACAAAACAAACCACACATAAATAAGAACATATGCTACCCTCGAATATTTTAAACTACACTGTGCAACAGCATTTGTCCTCCGTATTTTAAGGATCAGCCGATCAGCCTTTTACATAGCAGAATGTTTAGGTAGACCTAAAATTGCCAAGAATGCCAAGAATGCCATAGATCTCGGTCTCCCTCTTCAGGGTCTGGGAGAGACTCCCTCGTCAAGACAGTTCTTATGAGTCTTACTACTAATGTCCACACTATTAATTCAACTTTGTGTGTTGTTTGAGCGGTGTTCACACACACACACACACACACACACACACACACACACACACACACACACACAGAAGGTAAACTTCAAATGCAGTCTGTGAAAGCACTGATTTATTAATAACACAAACCTTCAAACATTAGTTTAAAACCAATGTATACTTCATCACAATCCAAGGTACACACAAGCACACATCCACGCACAATCACACACACATTTATCCACACAATATACACAGAGCTCCATCACTCATCAATAACACTTACCATACACACAGATTCTAACTGAATTTCTTAAGAACATCAAAATTAAAATGAACTAACCAAAAAACCCATCACAAAAAATAAATGAAAAACAACAAATAATCTAAAAAATACACAATAAAAAGAATAAAAAATCACATAACAGCCAATGGGGAAAATTAAACACTTACATATTAGCGCACACACGAAAGCAAGGAATCAGGCATATATAAAAATGTGCTGCGATTTCAAATGAGAATTACCAAACACTATACATTCTCTACTTTGATTGAAAAAAGGATTTGCAGATACATGTACTTTTATGCCTTTCACAAGTGATTCAACATATCTTCAGTAGTAGTACATACACACAACGGCTAACAAAATACAGCACAGATTCAACACGCTTTCAAAAGATTAGTTTTGGAAAACACACCACACATAAATATATATTCTCATTAGTTAGCTTGCATACAGTGTGTACAACAGACACTTAACCATGTGTGAATAAATGCTATGTACAATGTCATCAATTCTTGCCCCAACAGATCCAACAGTAAAAAAATGACCCAAGAGACATTCTTTTAGCTACATACAGCACACTTAGGGAAAACATTTTTTGAAAAGGGAGGATAGGAAGAGTAACAAATACAGAACTGACATCAAATAAACCAAATCTAATTGAGGCCTACTGACAGGTCAAAAGTTAATTTCATCACAACATAAACAAATGGTTGATGCTGAGCTAAGGCAAAAGACACATACAGGACATGCAACAGAAACGTGACAGGCGAAGGGAGTGGAAGGGAAAGACGTGAACAATAGGAGATAGAGACAGAGAAAATTAAAGGGAAAAAACTGAGACAAAATAAGCTTGTTGGCTGTAAGAGCAAAAAGCAAAGCACAATGAAAGGCAATATTTCTCTCTGCTTTTTTCTGCTACAAAACGGAGATAGGTAATACATTAAAAAAAACACTGCAGAATCTTTCTCATCAGGAATTATCCTGAGAGACATGGAAAACTCACAACATCTGAGGTTGAAACTGATTATTTTTTATAACTTAATCACATACTTGTGTATAACAATCAACTTGACATCTCCCTTGGAAAACATCAACAATGCAAACCAGCCATCACAACTGTTCTGGTAAAAACTATTCTCTGTCTCCATCAAAACTTGTTGGAATACACAGGAAAGAAAGAAAGAAAGAAAAGGAGTGAACTATTAAAGGCACAGTAAGTTTCCCGTAAACCATCACAGATACGGTCAGGCTTTTACACACAGTACAAACACCCTTTCATTTAAACACTCACCGCTTGAGAACATCCTAGGTGCCCTCCGTAAAGAGCGAACAATTTTCAAAGAATTTATTTTTGCGTGGTTTATCATACCCCTGAGCCATTGTGAACCCGTGTGATCCAGTTTCTCTTTTCCACAATGTAGTCGTCAGTTAGTAATTTGAATGCGACTCGATGTGAGCTTATCTGCAATAGAACGTTTTTATGCACGAAACAAACGGCTGTGGTTCACAAGAACTCTAGCGATGGCTTTTGACTGTTGAGAGGAACTGGCGATATGAATAAACCGTCGTCTGCTACGCCCCTTGCGTGACCCTGCTTCCGGGCTTTTCTTTTTTTAAACTTTTACAACCTCGAATTGTACTGATCTTGTCTTGATGAAAAAATAATTCTTTTATGATTAAAGAATGTTTGTGTAACAAGCTGTCAATTTATTATTTAGATTTTAAAAGTTAGATCTAGCGCAAAAACGCACCACGGTCCAAAAACATTTTTCGGTCCACGGCTATCGCCAGTTTAGAATGAGACCCGAAGGGAAGTAACTCATTTTTGACCTGAGTTCAGGATGGGTCCAAAAAGTGTCCGAGACAATCTGCAAAATTAATTCTTTAAAAATTGCTCGCTCTTTACGTAGGGCACCTAGGATGTTCCGGTTTGGTGAGCGTTCAAATGGAAGGGTGTTTGTACTGTGTGTAAAAGCCTGACAGTATCTGTGATGGTTTACGGGAGGCTTACTGTGCCTTTAAAAAAATAAGAGAAGGAATCCCAAGAGGGAAAAAAACCACAATACAGAAAACAGAAGGAAATCAGAGACAGACAGAAAGACGGGCACTTCCTTACAATGCATTCACTGTATTAGGATGAATGCTAACACTAATAAACATTTTTAACAGCCTTGCAGCTTGTCACAGTTTTCAAATAAAGACCAGATTTACTTTCAATTTCACCTTGTGAATGTGATAGTCTCAAACAAAAGAAAAAATGCACCTGCAAGCTTTACCATGAACAAAGCTTGAAAATAATGCACTAGGTCACACACTCAAATGACATACACAGCACAACAAGAAAGTTGCTCAACAGCAGTTATTTACACCTTTAAGAGTCACAGTAGGGGTTGCAAAATCCAACAAAATGGATGAAACTTAGTACAATGTACAGTGAAAAGAATCTACACATATCACGAAAAATCAACAAACACAAACTACAATTACTTGGAAGCACACCTTTAAGTAAAGCTGATAGAAAAGTCAAGCATGCATACAACATAACCAATCCAAAACATCGCAGATTTAAAGATAGTTTCACTAAACAAAACAAAACAAAAAACAAACAAAACTAAGAGAGAAAAAAAATGGAAGAAAAAAATGAATCATCTCTTTCATTTATAAGCAAAGAAGTATGCACAGATTTGATCGACTCATTTACGGGAGCATATATTTCCTGTCCAATCAAAAGTGCACACTTTATAATCAATATAAACATTATGCAAATTATGGATGTCAAGCACACAGCTAGTACAAGATAATTCAAAGAGGCCGAATTGGGGTTAATGAAAACCATTTATTTCAGTAAACAATGGATTGTTACATAAACAAAGGTATTCATCAACATTAATGCTGGTGAAGACAATAACACTGCAAGCTATATGCATCACAAGTATCGCACAGCTTGCTGCTAAAAGTGAGGTGTTTGAATATTAATTTTCAATTGTACTATTTTCCTTCGTCTTTCTTTGATACCAACGACTAGATTTCAAGTGCATATCTCAAGGAGGGAGTGCAGCTGCCCTTATAGGCAAGACAGCAATCACACACATCCACACACAGGTATGCACACACGCACTCTCTCTCTCCCTCTCAGTCTCATCTCAAACCCAAAAATGTTTGCACACAGCTTATAGCTTCACAATGCAAGGGGTAAAAATCTTCTTGAGTAACATTTTAATGTCACAGCAAAATGCATACGCATTATACAAACATAATGATATGACAAATCTTCACGGTTTAACAAAGTAACATCTTGCAAGGTTCATCTATACCTCAAGTGACACACACACACACAAATCCCATAGAACAAAACAGAAAACGGATTGATAATTTATAAGTTGTAAAGTTTAGTCTTCTCTTCTTTAGTTTTTGTTTTCTCTTATTGTTTTCTCAGTTTTGTGCACCTTCTGAATACTACAATCATTTCATAGGACAATACTACTCAGTAACAGTAGCAAGAGAGCAAAAAGGTTAACAGCATGGATTTTCACTATTTAAAATAAATGCCTGAGTGGTTCCATGAGTTCAGCCCTGGAAGGAGTGAAAAGGGTTGATTCAAGGAGGGGTCACAAGTCAAGTGAAAAGGGTGGATTCAAGGAGGGGTCACAGTCAAGTGAAAAGGGTTGATTCAAGGAGGGGTCACAGTCAAGTGAAAAGGGTTGATTCAAGGAGGGGTCACAGTCAAGTGAAAAGGGTTGATTCAAGGAGGGGTCACAGTCAAGTGAAAAGGGTTGATTCAAGGAGGGGTCACAGTCAAGTGAAAATGCCAACAGCAAGTCATTAAGATGCCATGATGACAGTGACTATGTTAAGGTGAAAAACCCCTAGGTTGTCATTTTAACTAGAAAACTATCAGAAAGATATAAAACCCATCTATAGCCCGATCCTCATTTACTGAATATACCCCTAAGAGACATACGATCATGAAATCATAAAAAAAAATAAAAAAACACTGTTGCAAAATAAAAAGCGCCTATGTCTACTCAAATGCCTGTCCTGTGCATGTGACTGGTGATGTGCATGTGACTGGTGGTGTGCATGTGACTGGTGGTGTGCATGTGACTGGTGGTGTGCATGTGACTGGTGGTGTGCATGTGACTGGTGGTGTGCATGTGACTGGTGGTGTGGACAGAAAGCCACGTGAAGAAGAAGCACAGAGAAACACGACACACAGAGTAGTACAAGGTGTGAACGCTCAACACCAAGCAAGCAAAGGCAATTTAAAAAAATTTACACTGCACAATGGACAATGTCCAGTATTCTCTTAAAAAAAGTCTAATAAAATTCTGATACACCCAAGCTGGCGATTTACATCAAGTCACTTGTACTCCTAAGATTCTATACAACTGTCAACGAGCGACAAGAGACACTATTACAGAGATAGCTCACTCAAGCCTAAAGTTGAAGCAGTCAAGAACGTCAAACAATTCATGTAACTGAAAAAGCATCATCGGCTGTCTCAGCCACAAAGTTGCAGGCACAAAGACTTTCGACATGCTGGAAGTTTGTTATACCTGGCCCCTCGATGGTCAAAACTGCATCAATTCTGTACGCCACATTTTGATGATTTAAACATCCCACAGGTTGTTCTTTTCTTTCTTTCTTTATTTGGTGTTTAACGTCGTTTTCAACCGTTCAAGATTATATCGCGACGGGGAAAGGGGGGAGATGGGATAGAGCCACTTGTTAATTGTTTCTTGTTCACAAAAGCACTAATCAAAAAATTGCTCCAGGGGCTTGCAACGTAGTACAATATATGACCTTACTGGGAGAATGCAAGTTTCCAGTACAAAGGACTTAACATTTCTTACATACTGCTTGACTAAAATCTTTACAAACATTGACTATATATATACAAGAAACACTTAACAAGGGTAAAAGGAGAAATAGAATCCGTTAGTCGCCTCTTACGACATGCTGGGGAGCATCGGGTAAATTCTTCCCCCTAACCCGCGGGGGGACCACAGGTTGTTCGAAAGAACACTTTCTGGCCACAGGTTGTTCGAAAGAACAATTTCTGGCTTCAAATCTAGGGTATGACCAAAGAGAGAGTAATAGCGATCTCCCTTTTACAGATCTCTGGAAAGACCACCAGAGAGATGGCATTTCTCCAAAAGCAATCACTACACACAGTTGTTCTCAGTTTGTATAAATCATTCCAGACTCACACAAGCAGTCAGACTGGTGGGAGAAAACAATTGAAGCAGCACACTCTTAATTTAAGGCAAGGCAGATTTTTGTTAAAGGCTGTGCTTATTTTGATTGAAATAATCAAACTGATATATTCAGTTATGTCTTTTCTTTCTCTGCTGTTACTGTATTACGAGGTAAGGTTGACAAAGCTTTAAGCCTTGCTCACCATGGAAACACGTCTTAAAGTTCAAGGTCACATTCACCTCTGTCAAAACCAACACACAAAAGACAAAAAGTTGTTATGTCCACAAAATCAAGCAGCTTCATACAGCCACAATAACCACAGTTTTTCTTCTTCTTCTCTAGACTCACAATCATTCACACCAACACAAACCAACAGTCACCTTGGGTGCTTCATATTATTTCAAAACTAAGCTACACATGTGTACAAATAACGCTTACTCGTTTGTCCTTGGCAGAGTGTCTCGTCAACGCAGATATAAATCACTCGCTCTCTTGCGCTGGTCAGTCACACCATAGGCACAGAGTTTGCTGCACACGCGTCTTTGTCACTGTAAATGTCCACATGATTTTTATACACTCCTCTAATTTCTTCCGGATATGAATCCCCACAGAAATTAAGGCAGTAACAGGTGTTCCGTTGTTTGTCGAACTCCAGTGCCGCAAAATGGCGCGAGAGGGAATACTTTTGAGTCTCCATTGCAACATCCGGGCAGTTCAATACACAGTAACGCCCATGGAAAAAGCCTCAACCTTAGAGAACAGTGACCTCAGGAACAGTGAAGTATAGATATGTCCCCCCTTCCCCTCTCACTTAAAAAACAGCTTTACTCACAGTCACTAAAAGGGCGTGTGAAACAACAAAGCTCAGCTGGGATACAGTCTTAAGCTGGATTACAAACCCAGCCCAGCACAACACCTGTCAGTTTTCACATCATCACACAGCTGCTAAAACTCTCAAAGCATGAACGCCTCTACACCATCACCACAACAACAGCGCAGCACAAACCTTTCATCCTAGTTGAGACTGAAAGCCAAAACTTGGATCCTAGTTGAGAAGAAAGCCCTAACTGCTCCTAGTTGAGACTGAAAGCCAAAACTTGGATCCCAGGTGAGAAAGAAGCCCTAACTGCTCCCAGTGGAGAGAGAAGCCCTAGTTGTGGCCTAGTGGAGGGAGAAGCCCTAGTTGAGGTGGAATCCCTTCTCGCGGGTGGCGGCCATCAGACGGTGGCGGAGGATTTCCTCGGAGGAGTACTCAGGCAGCTTGAGGTAGTGCACGCAGGTGTTGACGGAGGGGTAGCTGTAGTCGTTGCCGTCCACCTTGCGCACCACTGTCAGGCGGGGGTGCAGGTTGGCCAGGCCCCCCGGGGGCAGGGAGGAGCAGCCCGTGGTGAACTGCAGGAAGGCCTTGCGCTCGTCTGCCGACAGGTGGCTCAGCACGTTCACAAACCTCAGGAACCCAGGGCTGCACACGCAAAAGAAAGTTGAAATATTCAAAATATCTGAGTTCATAATAATAATAATAATAACGGGTATTTATATAGCGCCTTATCCGAAGTTCAAAGCGCGTATGCCGTGTGAGATGGAATTTTTTACACAATATATCACGCATTCACATCGGCCAGTAGATCAACAGCCTATAGGCGCTGCATCCACCTTTCACGGCCTATTATTCCAAGTCACACGGGTATTTTGGTGGACATACAGCGGAACCCCCCTTTTAAGATTCTGTCCCTTTAAGAACCATGTTTTCTCAGATATTCTGTTCATAACCTCTGTAAAATTGACCCCCATTTGAAGACTCGCACCTTTTAACCCTTTGACCCTCAGCACTCAGAAGGAAATTTCCCCAAATCTGGGGTACTTCATTAGAAAAATCATATTAATTAATCTAGACCAATCAGATGTAAACGGGATAGTCCTTGTGTACATGTTCATCCATAGGTCCTAAATCAACACTTTCTGCGACCCTATCATGTCTAGCACATTCACCACGACCTCTGCTTTGAACACGACCACAAACACGACCACCACGACCACGAACACGACCACGCCCTCTCGGTACTGATGTACTTGTCGAAGGTATTCTCCTCAGAATAGTCAGAATCAGACTCACCGTTGTCAGGTTGTTCAACATAAACATTGCCTTCTTCGTCAGAACTGTTTTCCTCATCGCTGACATCTCCATTACCACATCAAATATAAAGCGATGAACGTCTTCCACATCATACCTACGCACAAACCTCGACGCCATCTTGGATCACATGAAAAAATCCCGGAGAAAAACCTCAAAATACACACTTTAAAATCGCTTTTCAATAACACATGGAGGCAGCCATTTGTAGTAAACTCACGAGACTGACCATGTGATAAAAGTCATGTGATTTGATCATGTGACTAGCGTGAGGGCTGTATTTAGAACAGTGACCTCACAGCCGCGTGTAGATGCGCGGCTGCTAGCGAAAGGCTTAATCCTAATTTTCTGATTTTCATTTGTCTTAAACATGAAAATTTATAATAATTTTCTTATTTATTTATACTTACCAACACAATGTTATTTTGCATATAACTCCTTAACTACCGAAAGGAAAACGAAAGTGAAACTAGAGTTATACCCCAGAGTGACCGCCCTTACCGGATGTCACTAGTAGCACTTGGCGCCAAAACCAGCGTCATCCGATAACGCGGGCGCGTCATCTTCACTTCACCATTTAGCTGAATAGGCATGTGAAGAGGGGAGGAGGGAGGGAGCAATAAGAATAACATTGTGTTGGTAAGTATAAATAAATAAGAAAATTATTATAAATTTTCATGATTAATTTAGATTTACCAAACACAATGTTATTTTGCATAGAATACCACCGAGGAGGTTGGGATCCCATGTCCTATTACCTCAAAATAAGGAAAGTTTTCAGAGCAGGGGTAAGGATGAGGTGCACACGCAGTGAACCCCTAAGGGTCTGGTCCCTGTCTGAATGACCCAAGAGGTTGAGAATATCAACATATCTAAGGTAAAAAGACTCACCTAAAGAGAGACAAGGGATTGGCCGAGAATGGCCTTCTTGATGCCATAGGTCTCGTCTCCCCGTCGAGCCGAGAACGCACGGAGGTAGAAGTCTGTGAAGGTAGACACAGACCTCCAGTAGGCTGCGTGCATGACTTGAGCCAGTGGAACCCCCCGAACGAAACTGAGTGAGGAACTAATGGCCCGGATCTCATGCGCACGAATCGGCGTAGTTCGTGTCAGGTTAGCATTTTTATAAATCTGCTTGATTAAAAAGACTAACCAGCGAGCAATCGTCTGCTTGGAGATATCTCGATCTATGTTGGGAAGAAGGGAGATAAATAAGGCTCGCTTAGCGGCCCTATGAGAAGCAGTACGGCTAAGATAGGCCTTTATGGCCCGAACGGGGCATAAAAACCTATCCGGGTCATCAGAGTCAAGGTCCCGAGCGAGAGAGGGAATGACGAGAGGGGCTGAAAAAACGTCAGCCAGTTGGTTTTTTGCCCTGAACTCGGGCAAAAAGGAAAGAGTAATGGAAGAGAGGTCAGATGCAAACTCGACATCCTGTGGGAGACCACTGATGGCGTGGACGCCACTAACTCTGCGAGAGGTCGCGAGCGAAACGAGAAAAACGGTTTTAAGAGTGAGATCCCGGAGGGAGGCAGAGCTCAGAGGTTCGAACGGCGGAGACCTCAAGGCGTTAAGTACGAGAAAAACGTCCCATTTAGGAAAGGAGACCGTCTTGCGCAAGGAGCGGTTCTTAATACCATCAATCAGGTTAGTGATGAGGGAAGAGTGAATGAGGTGGAGAGGCCTAACTCCTGTGGCAGCTGAGATAGTACTGGTGATCGAAGATTTGTACCCTAAGCTTTGAAACCTTTCTGCAAATGAAGAGAGGAAAGAAAATTGGCCAACTGAGCAGGAGAAGGCTGTAAGGGATCGAATTCCAGTCTGGCAGCAAAGGCCACCCAGGTGGACCAACGAAGGGAGTAGAGATTGTTGGTCGAGGGACGCCTAGCGTCAAGAGACAAGGAAACTGCGTGAGACGAAAGGCCTAATGTTCGCAGCTTTGACCGCACAAAAGCCAGACGGTCAGGCGGAGGGAGTCGGGAGCGGGGTGAGGGATGCCCGATCGAGGCTGCAGGAGACTGACCGAGTCGAGGTTGAGGTCGAACGGGGGAACGTGGGAGAGCGCGGCTAGTTCGGGGAACCAAGCTGCCTTGGGCCAAACGGGCGCGACCAAAAGCAGTGTGGGCCTCTCCTGAGCGTACTTGGCCAGGACGCGAGTTAACAGAGCCGTCGGGGGATAGGCGTATGCTCGGAGTCCCGACCATGGCAGCGCGAACGCGTCCTTTCCGAATGCCATGGGGTCGTGAAACGGACTCACGTACAGGGGGAGGCGTTTGCTGTACCGAGTAGCAAAGAGGTCCACTAACGGGGTGAACCAGTGGGCCCAAAGAGGACGAAGGGCCTTGTGAGAGATTGTCCACTCGGTTGGCAAAATCTGGTCTCGGCGACTTAGGAGATCCGCGAGGGAGTTCAGTTTCCCCGGAATGAACTGAACCGAGAGGAGGATGTTTTGATGGAGACACCAAATCAAGATTTGCTCGGCCTTCAACGAGAGGGACGTTGAGTGGGTGCTCCCCTGGTTTTTTAAGTAGGCGAGACAGACTGTGTTGTCCCCGTGGAGGAGAACAGACTTTCCCCGGAGGGAGGGTGCAAAGTGAAGGAGAGCGAGGCGAACCGCCTCCATCTCGAGGAGGTTGATGTGGAGAAGAGCCTCCTGAGGGCTCCAGAGGCCGGAGGTCTCGAGAATGTCGAGGTGAGCGCCCCAGCCGGACTTGGAGGCGTCCGTGAAAAGAAACGCCTGAGGGGCCGGGGGCTGAATGGGTACTGGGGTCCTGAGCCAAATTGGATTCAACCACTGAGAGACAGCCGTCAGAAACCACCGACCCAAAGGGATCACCTGTGAGTATACTGGGGGTTTTGAGGACCGGAGAGCGACCTCTCTCCTCTTTGAAGGAAGACATCATCGAGAGAAGTTGCTGACTGTCTGACGACGTTTCCGCCACCCTAGAGGGTAATGGATGGAGATCAGGATACAAGTCGTCCTCAGACGAGATATCCTCAACATCCTGGAAGGCGGAAGGTAGGCCCAAGTCAAAATCCTGGGGATGGTCGCAACCAGGGCCGGAAAGAGACGAAACTGCCACCGACTGTGGGGGAAAAGGGCCAAAGGCCTCGACCTGGCCTGTGGCTGGGTCGAGGCCAGAGGAAGAGGCACGGTACCAGGCCGTGTCAGAGAACGCGGTATGGTGAGAAGGCGCACCCCAGGCCGCGGCCCGGGCCCCGTCCCAACCCATGCCCCGAGTTGCGGTCACGTTAGGACACACGCCACGGGCCCCGTCCTGAACTGTGGCCCGCGCAGCGTCCCGCGCTGCGGCCACGTTAGAGCGCGCGGCGCGGGCCGGGTCCAGGACCCCGGCCCCGTCCAGGCTCGCGGCCCGGGCCCCGGACAGTTCCCCCGACACCGAGGCACAGCTGTGTGTGCCTGATAAGAGGAAAAATCAAGAAGACCTGCGGCACGCAGGACCTGTCAAGCAGCGCTGAGTGCTGCGGAGGACGCTGCGGGGAGGTGGGAGGCATTGGCGGGGAGAGAGGAGACCGCCGCCAAAGCCTCCGACACCTGACCCCGCAGCTGGTCCGGACCTTGACCCTGAAGACCGGGGGGCAGGGGGTAGTCTGACACCACCGGACTAAAAACTGGGGCCCCGGGAACAGCCAAGGGTCCAGAGGGGGAGGGTTGAACCCCAGAAAATCCACCCACAGGAGAATGCGAGACCGGAGATGGAGGGTCCGGGGTAGAGCGGCCAGAAATAGGCGCACTCATCAACCTTTGTTGCAGGAGAGCCAATTTCTTCTCCTTGGCGCGCCTTTTGCGGAGAGTGTTGGGACTGGGGTCCGGACTGGGGGTCCAACGTCCCGTACTGTCCCTGTTCTGGTCCGAGACCTGAACACTTTTAACAGACATGTCTGATTGTAATTCTAAGTTCTTTCTGTGGGAAAAACTATAGAAATACAGCGAGAGAGAGAGAAGGGAGAACGAGCTGACAAGCAGACGAAGACTCTGAGTCACAAGCAGAAAAAGAATTTTTTTTACTTCCCTGCACGAAAGACGACCGGTCGCTCGAGAAGACCCAAAAAACCACAGTAAACACACACAGAACGACGGAAAGGAACCGTGGCACAACACTTCTTCTCTTTTTTTTTCTTTCTTTTTTTATATATATTCCATGAAGAAAATCACACAGAACACAGACAAATAATCCAATCGGTAAGAGATCCAGAAAAAACCAAACGGTACTAGATCCAGACAGGCAGACGATGTGAACACGTCGGCGAAAAAAGGTGAAGTGAAGATGACGCGCCCGCGTTATCGGATGACGCTGGTTTTGGCGCCAAGCGCTACTAGCGACATCCGGTAAGGGCGGTCACTCTGGGGTATAACTCTAGTTTCACTTTCGTTTTCCTTTCGGTAGTTAAGGGGTTATATGCAAAATAACATTGTGCTTGGTAAATCTAAATTAACAAGAAATTCCTACGAGGTAGGAAAAACACCCCCGTCAAAGGGAAATAACCTTCTCAGTTGGTGGCAGTGACTGAGTGAGAATGGTTATTTCCCTTTGACCATTAAGATGTCCCTCTATAAGTCCTTGTATAATTTTAATCCACCAATAACTCCCTAACTGTGTGTTTGACTGGTCCCAATTTTTGTAAGGACCGTCTCAGGAATGTATAGAACCTGTTCACCAAGTTTGGTGACGATCGGTCCGTTCATTCTTGAGATCTATATGCGAACACAAACAAACAAACAAACACATCGAGCGAAACCTATACACACCCCTATACCGGGGGTGTAATAAAGGGGTTCAACTGTACATCACCATGTAACAATGAATAATTCTTTGTTTCTTAACAATTAGATTACGAAATTATTCAGCTCATGCAAACTGATGTCAGGGTTGCTATGGACAGTTGAAGAGTTGCACTTCCTTGAATTAGTGCGGCAAAGACATGTGGCTGATCCGTGCAGGAATGCCAACAGGGCGCCACAGTGAATAATATGCTCCAATGTGCATGATATACAGTGTTGGCTCCATATGTTGCCCCTTTTCTTCCAAACTATGGTGGTTAGAACTCGCTATTCACTGCCCCCATCATCACTTACCTCCACCTATCAGTGCCACATGTCTCCGTCTCCCAGTTTCAAGGAGGCACGACTCCTCCATAGCCCATACAAATCTTGACACATTTATTGGCAACAACCCAATTTAGCCCTGTGTGAGGTTCACGATTCCGCTGAGTGAATCTCAAACAGTCACTCAGTATTTGACGTCACTTCCACAGGGTTAATTCCAAAATTTTATAAATAAATTTTCATTTAATTAATATACTTACCCAACTCACAAATAGCAATTAACTCTAGTTCAGTGCTGGTAACGCTGTACGCGTCCCCTTGGTAACCAAGGGAGACCACTCTAAAAAAGAAAGTGATCAATCCCATAAGGCCAGACTATTGCTAGTCTGACTTCCGTATGCGCGCGCATACGCCGCCATATTATCATTCCAAACGAAGCCCAACTCACTCTTTTTTAGACCCCAGTACCAACCACAGCGGGGAGGTGGGAGGGAATAAACGTTGTGAGTTGGGTAAGTATATTAATTAAATGAAAATTTATTTATAAAATTTTGGATTTGAATTACATATCTTTACCCAACTCACAAATAGCAGATTGCTACTATAGGTGGCGGGTACTTACCGAAAATCAATGACGAAGGGCTTGTCCTGCGGCTACCATAGCAGGTAGCGCAGAACTGCCGTCCTGTCTCAAGGAGGAGATGTCTCTGAGGTAGTAGTTCATAAAGACATCCTCAGACCTCCAATAAGCTGCCTCCAAAACTTCGGCCAGACGGCCTGATCGAAGCACTGCCACAGAGGAGGCCCATGCCCTTGCCTCATGAGCTCTTGCTGAAGTCAGGGGAAGAACTGCCCTAACTTCACCGGACTGAGTATTCCACCAGGCGTAAGCTTGCCTGATCAATGTGGAGACCCACTTGGTTAAAGTCACCTTTGCGATATCTTTGCCTCTCGCTGAATTAAGCGAAATGAAAAGTAATTTTTGACTTTCTGAACGAATGAACTGAGTTCGAGACAGATAACTGCTGAGCGTTCTAACTGGACAGTTAGCAATGTCTGGGTCTCCAGGAGCAAGAATGTTGCTCAAGGCAGGAATGTTAATAACAGGAGAAATTTGGCCCGGTTTTTGATTTTTAGCTAAGAATTCTGGTCTGAATTTGAGAGATATAGAACCATCTTTCTCGGTTGAAATGTCCTTAGGTAAACCTGACAAGGCATGCACCTCGCTCCCTCTACGAGACGTAGCGAGCAAAATTAGAAAAACCGCCTTGCGCGTCAAATTGGCCAAGCTGGCCGACTGAATGGGTTCAAAGACGTTGGAAGCCAAATATCGCAAAACAAGTAACAAATCCCAGGCAGGGAGCGGAGATTTAGCGCGAGCGGCCTTAAGGGAGGCACCCTTAATTACACTAGAAATAACGCCATCCAGAGTGATTTTGTGACCTAGTTGCCGTAGCGTTGAGGCAATTGCGGACCTCCTAACGCGCAGGGAAGACGCAGATCCACCCTGTTCTGCTAACCATGCTAAGTGGTTAGCTACCTGCATCGATCTTGGTGCCAAGGACTTAACTTTGTTGAGATCGCACCATTTAACCCAGGAACCCCAGTGAGAGGAGTAGACTGACCTGGTCGACTCCCTATGGGAATGTTTCACCAGATTCAAAGTGGCAGAAGAGGCCCCTGCCTTACGCAAAGAGCTTCTGACAGAATCCAACCGTGTAGGTTTAGGGCCTGAGGGTTCTCGTGAGGGATGCCTGACCGGGGTTGTATGAGTTCTCCCTTTCTTACTGCGAGGGGGATAGGCGGTCGAACCGCCAGTCGCAGCAAGTCCGGGAACCAGTGCTGGCTTGGCCAAAGTGGGGCAACCAACACCAGCGCTGGTCTCTCCAAGTCGACCTTCCTTAGAACTTTGCCCAGCAGACAAAACGGAGGAAAGGCGTAAGCTGTCAGACTCGACCAGTCCAGTTCCAGGGCGTTCACGCCCCATGCTAGAGGATCTGGGAAGGGGGATACAAACAGAGGAAGCCTCGCTGAAAACCGAGTTGCGAACAAGTCGATCAGAGGCTTCTCTATCTGCACCCAAAGGCGAAGCAGGGACTGATGAGACAGGGTCCACTCTGAATGAACCACTTTGTCTCCCCTGCTGCGGGCGTCTGCAAGGACGTTCAACGTGCCCCTCAGGTAGATGGCTGACAGCAGTATGCGGTGCGAAACGCACCAAGTCAGAATGTGACACGCACTGTCTGAAAGACTGCGGGACCGCGTTCCGCCCTGCCTGTTCACGTAAGCCGCCACAGTCGTGTTGTCTGTGTGCAGCCTGACGTGGCTGTTCACTAAGAACGGCAGGAAAGCTTGGAGGGCCAAAAACACGGCCTCCAACTCCAGAGTGTTGATATGGCGGGAGGGTTGAGACAGATCCCACACCCCAGACGCCACATGTTCCCCCAGGTGAGCCCCCCACCCCGTCAGAGAAGCGTCTGTAAAGAGCTCGTTCTCCGGCGCCGGGCAAACAATCGGGACTCCCTGCGAAACCCACGGGAGCAGCCAGACCTGAGTAGTAGCTAGAAACCAGGTCTCCAGAGAAATCTGACTGTCCCATCCCTGGGTTGACTGATCCCACCGAGACTGAAGGGCTGCCTGAAACGGCCTTTTGTGCACCCTGCCCAGTGGGATTAGAGTAGCCATTGACTCCATCTGGCCAAGTACCGATGTCAGAACCCGTACACTGGCCAGATTCTCTCCGTGAAGCGCACGGAGCAAGTCTTGTAACTTGGTCACCCTCTTTAGAGACGGGCGTACTGTCCAACTGAGCGTGTCGAACTCCATCCCTAAGTACGTGAACTTCTGGGATGGAACCAACTCTGACTTGCCCAAGTTTACTGAAAACCCGAGCTGAGCGGCCTGACTGAGCACCCTCAAGGTGTGACTGTGACAGAGATCCCTGTCCTGATGGAGGATTAGCCAATCGTCCAAGTAGGCACGAAGTCGAATGCCCTCTTTCCTCAACAGAGCGCAAAGTTGGCGTACCACTATGGTGAAAATCCATGGGGCGAGAGAGAGGCCAAACGGGAGAGCCCTGAATTGATAGGCCTTTTCTCCCCAGCGGAAACGCAGCCACTTCCTGTCCGAGGCATGCATCATGACATGAAAGTAAGCGTCTGTCAAGTCCACTGAGGTTGCCCAATCGCCTGGACGAAGCGCCTCTCGTACAGAGGTAGGAGTTTCCATAGTAAACTTCACTGTTCTGAGAAACTTGTTCAGTGTCGACAGATCTAGAACCGGTCTCCAAGCCCCCGAGGCTTTCGGAACTACAAAGAGTCTTCCGTAGAACCCCGGGGACCGCAGGTCCGTGACTTCCTCTATCGCCTCCTTCAAAAGGAGGGCAGCCACTTCCCCCTGAACTGCGGCTCTCGCCTCCGGATCTCTTGGAGGCTTGCAAGGAGGCATTATCCTGGTCAGAGGTGCCTTTTCCCCTGACCAGAGAAGTCGGAACCCCGAACGAACTATCCCAGTAACCCACTTGCTGTCCACCAGCTGCAGCCAGGAAGTGAGGGCCCTGGACGGGCCGCCCGCTACAACCAGTGCGGGGGCTACCGGGATGGCGTGTTCGGGGGGGCATCATTGGGGGTGAGGCTTGCGCCCCGACCCCCTAGACGCGCCAAAAGATTGTCCCCTCTTAGGGTAAGGCGCACCACGGCTCCTACCCGCCGAGGAGAAAGACTGCTTTTGCGATTTACCGCAACCAGACGAAGAAGTCTGTGGCTTGGTAGATGACTGCGTCTGTGTCTGAGTATGCGGCTTGTTCTGAGCCTTAGGCAAGCCCTGAAAAGCCATCCGTGCTATGGCGAGATCCCTCGCATCAGAAGTTTCTCTCTGGAGTGCCTCCAGAGAGGCCTGGCCCAACAAAGCACCTTCCGCAAAAGGTGACACCTTCAAAGACTCGATCGTGGCTTTGTCACGTATCCTGGAGCCCGCCAGAAAAGCTGACCTCCTAGAATGCACGGGATGTGCGTAGAGGTTAGCTGAGATAGTCAACTGTTCCCTGGTCACCTTAGCCAGAGTGGCCAAAAGAGTGGACACGTCCTGTGCCGAAGCATCGAACCTGAATTTGAACGGATCTAAGGAAGTTGCGATTGATCTCGACAGTGACCGCTGCAAGGTTTCAGAAACAGAAGTCAGCTCCACCAGGGACCCCCCTGCGTCCTCCAAAGCCACCATGGACGCTTCGGTGTACGAGATAGTCTTGCCAGCATTGTAACCGTCTTCCCGCAATGACGCCAGTTCCGGCGAAATCGGGAGAACCGACGTGGGCAACGCAAAGTGCTCAATCAGACTGACAGGTCTAGGAGTAAGCCTCAACTTCTGAACAACAGAAACAGCTCGCTCCCCTTCCTTAGCCAGCCAAGGAATGACGTCATCCGGTGCATCACCCCGTTGAGTCAACAAAGGCACTGCACGATTGTTCTTCTCCTTGAACACGTTCGCCATGACGTAGGCGACGGATGATGATTCCCGGAACCGGAACTGAACCTTCTGATTCTTGGACGACCGGAAATCATCAAACGCGGAAGCTGGTGGCGGAAGTCTCTTCTTACTCCGAACCACCCCTTCCGGGAAGTACTTGAACGCTATCTCTGCTGCCGATGCCACTGCAGCCGGAAGCTTAGTAGGCAACGTAAGCTGGGTTTCATCCACCGCCGTGGAACTACCCTCGTCCATATCGACTTCCTGCTCGCCATCGCAGTCAGGAAGTTGCTCGCCGGAAAGACTGGCAAGGTCAATCCCAAAGTCACCCTTGACTTCCTGCCCCCGGGGGGGAAGAGGAGACGACATACCCGACACTGCGACAGAGGTATATGCCGAATCCCTACAAATCACAGGGCTCCTAGCCTCCGCTGACCGCGTACAATGCGTTTGGTCAGAAATGGTTTCGGAACTTTCGCCATGTACATGGTCTACTCTCTCCTGTGTTTGCAAGCCACTAACACCGGACGTACCTTTCAAAAGCGCAGGCTCCTGCAGCAAGGAAACGAGCCGGCCAGAGCCATGCTGCGGCACGTGCACATCCGCTCGAACAACGGAAGTGGCCGCCAACCGCGAAGCTCCTGAAGTAGAAGCGGAACCGGAAGGTGAAGGCGAAGACATGATTCTCCCCAAAGACGTAACATCAATAACGCCAGACGGAAGTGAGCGAATCTCCGCTTTCGTTGCCGTCAAATCCGCCGCCAAAGATGAAACCTGCGAACTAAGAGTAAGTAACAGCGACGCAATGTCGGAGGGCATAACCCCTGAACCGCCAGGAGCCCCCGACACAACAACATCTTTATCAACATTCTTAACAGAAACGTCTTTGTCACTGCGCGTGACCCTGTCTTTTCTCACAGACAAAATGGCGGTCGACGGCTTGTCAACAGCCACATCTGTACATTTATCAATAACCAGCTCTAAAAGAGGAATGGCGGACTGTCCGGCACTCTTTCCCCTCCTAGACGAAGAAGATTTTCTAGAAGAAGAAGATTCCCCAGAAGGAGACGCTGCAGCAGTAGCCTGTCTCGAATTGGGTTTATTCTTGGCGTTCTCCGCCATGGTAAACACGAACTCACAAAAATTTCTGAACAGAAAAAATCGTACAAGTTCGCACAAACGCGACAAAATGTCGCCAAAGTTTACATAAAACAGGAAAGATCTCATCAAATAACAGCAAAGGTGAAGATAAAGCTCGGCGGCAGACCAAGGGGCGAAGCCAAAGTCCGTAGACAAAGCAACAAGGCTGAAAACAGCCGGAGCGTACTTGAACAGCGACCAGTCTTGTTGAACGCTGAGTTTGGAATGATAATATGGCGGCGTATGCGCGCGCATACGGAAGTCAGACTAGCAATAGTCTGGCCTTATGGGATTGATCACTTTCTTTTTTAGAGTGGTCTCCCTTGGTTACCAAGGGGACGCGTACAGCGTTACCAGCACTGAACTAGAGTTAATTGCTATTTGTGAGTTGGGTAAAGATATGTAATTCAAATCAGGACTATGCGGAGTTATTTGCGGAATTGGTCCACTGAGCAATGCCAACCCACCTTTCCCTGGTATATCCCAGCTTGGGTTCAGTGTAGTTGAGAATGTCTTCCTTGGTCCAGCAGGGGGCCTGGTCTCCACACAGTATACTGCCCAGCTCCATGGGGCTGAAGATGTGCAGCTTCTCCAGGGGGAACACCGTGTTGAAGCCAGCTGTAAGCACACAATGGACACTGTTATTAGTACAATGCTGGTCTTCCAATACTATACTGTAAGTGAACATGCACTCACACACACAAACATGAGCAGCGCACTTTTGCCACTTGTCATGTATGTCAGAGCATACTGTACACGACTTGATTACTAGGGAAACAGCACAACAGTCAAATATGCTGCTAACTCAGAAGCACTACGCCAGCTATAAAATAAATAAATGTGTATTGCAGGAATCAGGAATTGTGAAGTGGAACACTTGCCTCTGAAAGCCTCCATCTGGCGGCGGATTCCAGAGTTGAAACAGAAGTCCATGACTAGATCTATGTACTCTTCCACGTTCTCCAATGTCACTTCCTGCACACCAATACAACCATCAATGTGAATTACCAAAGGCATCAATCATTTCAACACATACAGAATGTACACACTGGCAAGTACAAAGAGACGAATGACAACCTCATGCACGCATCCACCTGCCCCCCCACCTACACACACACACACACAACACCACTCACGTAAGCACACAGAACACACACATGCACGCACGCACGCGCACATACACGCACGCACGCACGCACGCACGCACGCACGCACGCACGCACGCACGCACGCACGCACGCACGCACACACACACACACACACACACACACACACACACACACACACACACAGGGGAAAACAGGTCAAGGCTGACCTCATTCTCGCCATCCCGTTTGAGATCATGTGTGTGGAAACCGTACATTCTGGATGAGGGGTTGAACTGGAACGTCAGGCTGAAATAAAAATGATACTCCATCAATTCACAAGTCATTATTAAAAAAATGTTTGTCTTTCTTGCTTTCTTTCTTTACCTCTTTCTTTGATCTATTTATAAAGTTCTCAGAATCAGACAACAGCATATCATAACATATCATGCATCTTTCAACTATGTGAGAGCTGCCTGGCCCAGTTGCTCACTGAATCTCAAATCATACTGCTTGAAAAATATTTAGTTCCTAAAAATCATGAAAATTTACCTTTAATCTGTTTAACCATGCCTTGAAAAAAAAAACTTTAAAAAAAGTCTGCCACAAATAATAGTCATTCACGGTTGTTTTTCTCATTCCAAACTGGTTCAAGACAAGACCAGGACTAGATAGTCATCGACGTTACCATTGTAAACTTGGTAAAAAATTTATTGCATCCATTTTTGTGCCCCAACTAAAACATTCATGCCTGTGTCATTTCATTCAAACTTTCTATAACATTAAGGCACTAAATTTGGCTTTCTGTCACTATTTTGTTTTTTTCTCATTCCATGTCAATCCCAAGACAAGCAACCTACCCTAGCTCCTCCAATTGTATAGATGAGGTGGTGTCATGGGGGTTTGATAGGGCCAGCTGCTCCAGTTGAATGTTTTTCTGATCCTCCGACAGCGAGCGATCACGCAGAATGCGCTGCTTGCGGGCAGACAACTCTCTCAGCTGCCGCAGAAAGACAGCACGGTGGGGGTTGACGATCTCAAAGTCCTCCTCCGTCAGAATGCCCAAGTACCACGCTGGGTGCTGCAGCTAGAGAAAAAATACATCGGTTTTTTTAAGTAAAGAAAGTAGCTCAATATGTGATTAGCATGAGCTGTTTGTCAAGACTGTCAATGTTTGCTCTTTGCCGGATTTCTTTCCTGAAAGTTAATGTTCTTGCAGCTGCCCAGTAATAACAAGAAGGGCAAAGCCCATACGACTCACATGCTTGACCTCGACCTTTAGGGTAACTAAACCTAGCAATGACATCATACACTAAGAACTGCTTTACACATTTTTCCTACCAAAATACATGTGACCTTGACCCAAGGTCAAGGTCATCCAAGGTCATGCAACACAAAGCTGTTAATTCAAGACATAGGAAGTACAATGGTGCTTATTGGCTCTTTCTACCATGAGATATGGTCACTTTTAGTGGTTCACTACCTTATTTTGGTCACATTTCATAAGGGTCAAAGTGACCTTGACCTTGATCATATGTGACCAAATGTGTCTCATGATGAAAGCATAACATGTGCCCCACATAATTTTTAAGTTTGAAACAGTTATCTTCCATAGTTCAGGGTCAAGGTCACTTCAAAATATGTATACAATCCAACTTTGAAGAGCTCCTGTGACCTTGACCTTGAAGCAAGGTAAACCAAACTGGTATCAAAAGATGGGGCTTACTTTGCCCTATGTATCATATGTAGGTGAGGTATTCAATCTCAAAAACTTCAGAGAAAATGGGAAAAATGTGAAAAATAGCTGTTTTTTAGGCAACATTTATGGCCCCTGCGACCTTGACCTTGAAGCAAGGTCAAGATGCTATGTATGTTTTTTGGGGCCTTGTCATCATACACCATCTTGCCAAATTTGGTACTGATAGACTGAATAGTGTCCAAGAAATATCCAACGTTAAAGTTTTCCGGACGTCCGGACGGACGGACGGACGACTCGGGTGAGTACATAGACTCACTTTTGCTTCGCATGTGAGTCAAAAATGGCCAAATGTACACAAACACACACAGAGAGACAAATAAACTCTATCTCTCTTCCACACACATACATTCCCTCACTTGTATACACACAAACCATACACACAAACCATACACACAAACCATACACACAAACCATACACACAAACCATACACACAAACATTCTCCCGCACTCCTACACCCTCACATTGTAGCCTCCCTCTCCTCACCTGCTTGACCCGGTCAGGGCTAAACTTCATCTCCCCCCCCTCCCCCCTCCAGCTCCCTCCCCCATCCACACTCTCCCTCTCCTCACCTGCTTGGCCCGTCCTGGTCCAGCTTTATCTCTTTCTCCATCTCCTGGATGGAGGCCATCAGCTCGCTCTCATTACCCCCACACTCACTACCTCTCCCCTTTCATCCACCCGCTCTCCCCTCCAAGCTCTCCCTCTCCTCGCCTGCTTGGCACAGTCCGGGTCCAGCTTCATCTCTTTCTCCATCTCCTGGATGGAGGCCATCAGCTCTCACTCACCCCCCTTTACCCTCAACACTCTCCCTCTCCTCACCTGCTTGGAGCGGTCTGGGTCCAGCTTCATCTCTTTCTCCATCTCCTGGATGGAGGCGATCAGCTCTCCCTCACCCCCCTTTACCCTCAACACTCTCCCTCTCCTCACCTGCTTGGAGCGGTCTGGGTCCAGCTTCATCTCTTTCTCCATCTCCTGGATGGAGGCGATCAGCTCCCCGCTGCTGTCCTCACTCAGCCACGACTCGGTCAGCGTGTCTGCCCCCAGGCTCCGGCCCATCATCTCGCCTCCGCCGGAGCTGGTCTCCATGCTGCTGAACGTGAACTGGCGCGTGAGCCCCTGCCCTACCTCTCCCATGCACAGCAGCTTGAGGAAGGGGCGGGAGAGCGGCAGGTCGATGAGGCGGCCGTCCTGAAGAGCCTTGGCCAGGAGGGTGCCCAGGAAGCGGTACACTTTCTCCACTTTCTCCAGGCTGTCCGCGTCTTGGGGGTAGGGGGCGGGGAAGAGGCCGCTGGCACGTTGGATGTAGTAGCCTGGGGGTTTGCTGCCCTCCCCGATGTCCACCTGAAATAAGTAGAGATAAGGAAGATGACGACCATATCAATGAAGAATGTGAGGATGAGGAGAATTTGTCGAGGGCCAGATGATTGAAGATGCTTTTTTTTACCCCATTTCAAGGACTACTACTAAAGGACGTGCACAGCGTGATTCCTGACTTCGCTAGCGGAGGCCAGTTTTCTTCAGGCTCCGCAGTCCCCTTGTTCTATTTTTAGCCGCAATTCGGCGTAGGAGTTTGGAAGAACTTTTTAAATGTAATACAATGTTTTTTTTAACAAGTATACACTTTAGTCACATCGAAGATTGTTTTAGATATCACACTGAGAGTATTTATGTATTAGATTCTTCCCTAGCGAACATTTTAAATTCAGTTGAGGTGGTGCAAAGTACGCACTATGTTGCCTTGTCGCAAAGTTACAACCGGACAAGAGTGCATTGGCCTACCATGCTGGCGGCGATTCTGAGTTGAAAATTCTTGTTTACCAAGTGTTTTGCTGTTTCTGTGCCTTCAAAATGCCTAATAAGTGTGGTGTGGTGAACTGCAAAGGAAATTACAACGAGAAGAATAAGTGCCGTGTGTTTAGACTGCCAAGAGACGAGTCTGAGAGACAGAAGTGGCTGGTTGTGCTCCCTCCACGCGAACATTTTGTTTTAGACCCAGCGAAGTTCTTCATCTGTGAAAAACATTGGGGACTCAATCCTCCTATGGTAGCATTGCCTGGTGGTGCCACACGGCCTGCGATCCCTCCTTGTGTTTTTAATGTGCCGACATCGTGCCTGCCGACGCCAAAACCTTCACCTCGTCCGGCGAAAGACGAAAACAAACAATTGAGGCACTTTCTTCAAAAGGATACCATCTCTTCACTGGCCTCATTCAATCCCGAGAAAGACTTGCAGAAACAGCACAAGAATGTGATAATTTCAAGATCAAGTGACAGGTTCGTTTGTGTTTTCATGTCAGAAAACTTTCATGAATCTCATACTTCCGTCATTGTTGACAACATAGCGACTCTGTGCTCTCCTTTGACCCTGAGTGCTTTCAAAAATGGTATCAGTGTGCCACTGGGCAAGATCTTGAATCCAAACAATGGTCTCAGCTCCTATTCCCAGTTCCATGAAGCTGTGCGCATCTCAGTCAACTATGACATCCCCTTGGACCAGGTGCTGAAAAAGATGGTGACACTTCTACAAGGTCAGTCTTCAGAATGTTCAGATAACAAAAAGGAGAAAAAGTTGGATTTCTTGACGCGCCAGTTGCAGCTCTTGACAGAAAAACAGTTTTCGATGAATGACTATTGTTTTGCCATTGAGTCTTTCCCCCAGTGCAGTTACGAACAGTTGAGGGAGTATTTGGTCCTGCCAAGTAAGCGCAAGCTACAATCGATTGTTGCATCTGTTGATCAAGATGAAGTACTGAGAAAAACTTTTGAGAAAGTGCATAGCCATAAGCCTCAGCAACGGAATGTTTTTCTTTTGGTTGACGAAGTGAAGATTAGGCCGACTGTTGCGTTTTCTGGCGGGGTGCTGAGTGGTATGGCCAAAAACAATCCAGACTGCAGAGCAACTGCCATGCTGTGTGTTATGATGAAGTCGTTGCACAAAGGACCCAGTGTAATGATTTCTGTGACACCTGTGCACAAGCTGACAGCAGCATTCCAGTTTGAGATTGTAAAGGAAGCGGCAGCTGCTGTTGAGAGGTCAGGTGGGTGTGTGATAGGTTCCATCACGGACAATCACAAGGTGAACCAGCAGTATTGTAAGCTGTTTGACCGTACCGGTGACACTGATAGTCTTGCCACAGCCAAGCATCCACGTGACAATGGGCGTGTCTGGTTTCTCCTGTTTGACACTGTCCATCTACTGAAATGTATCAGGAACAATTGGATCAGTGAGAAGTGCCAAAAGATAAGCTTTGACAACCGATCAGTGGCGTCTTTCACAGATGTCACGCAACTGTATGAAGCCGAGAAAGACAGCGTTCTCAAGATGACATCCCTCACTCAAGCTGCTGTCAACCCTTCAAAACTTCAGCTACAGAATGTGAAACATGTACTGAGAGTTTTCAACGACAAAGTTGTTGCTGCATTGACACTGCAAGGCTGCCATGAGACTGCCACTTTCATCCAAACTGTCGTCAACTGGTGGAACACAGTCAATGTGTCTGGGAAAGGGCAGGACCGGCGCCTCAACGATCCCCATCGAGCTGTTCAAGAACCAGGGTCTACAAGTCTGGATACATTCCTGGGAGTTTTCCAGGGGGCTGACTCGGGGCATGGAGCAACACGCATCCAGTGCCTTACCCATGACACCAAGAAGGCACTAGTGCAGACCATGCAGGGTCTAGCGGCTGTCTGCAAATATTTGTTGACATCTGAACATTTTACATAATTATGACGAGCTTACCTGAGTAAGTGAAGTCTAATTGTGGTTTTATCGACCACAATGTAGAGAGGAAAGGGATTACGTGAGATAGAACGCGGGAATACGTCACTGTTTAACGACGTGTAAATGGTGCAGAAAAAAGAGAAAGAGAGAGGAAAGGGATAGGGAGGGAAAACGGTTATCAGTATAACTCTGAAGACAACTTAGGGCGAGGCACGTAATCCCTTTCCTCTCTACATTGTGGTCGATAAAACCACAATTAGACTTCACTTACTCAGGTAAGCTCGTCATAATTATGTAATTTTATCTCCCACAATTCCGAGAGGAATGGGTCACGTGAGACTTTAAAGTCTGCAACATTTACACCCTAGCACTGTCGATGAATTGAAATACATATAAACCTACCCCAATTCTTCATGACAGAACAGCCTGTCCAAAACTCCTCCCACTGTCCACTGGTTTCTTGTAAAAAGTTGTGAAGGTGTTAGCCCGACGCCAACCAACAGTCTTCAGAATGGTTGCCAGAGGAATTTTACTTGCAGCTTTACTAGATGCAGCGGAACGAGTTGAATGCGGCGTAAATATTGTCATGTCAATACCCGCTTTTTGTAATCCAATCTTTGTCCATCGACGGATAGTATCTCTCGACACCGCTTTGTGAGGGGCTGTCCAACTGATAAAGAGTCTCGTTTCCGTTCCTCTAAATGCACGAGTTCTTTTGACATATTGTTTCAAATAATGTACAACACAAATTGCCAAATCAGACGGAAAAGCACAAAATACCACTTCATTCTGATGTTTGTTTGGGCCAGAAGTTTTGAGCAAATCCCCAAACCTACATCGCGTCACCGTGCTTGCTGCCGCAAAAGACTGGGCAGTATTCTTCTAACAGTCGCCAACTTTAACAGCATTGACATTAACTGTTCGAAAGTCTACACGCACTTGTCGAATGTGCTGCTGCATGGGATCCAGAATCTGGAGAAAGACCATCAGAAGAATGCCGTGCTGCTTCAGACATCAGTGAAAAAGGCCCGGTTGGCAGATTGAATGCTGCAGTCAGGTAGTCTTTTTTTGTTTTTTGTTTTGGTTGTTGTTGTTGTTTACTTCTTCTTCTTCTTCTTCTTCTTCTTCTTCTTCTTCTTCTTCTTCTTCTTCTTCTTCTTCTTCTTTTTCTTCTTTTTCTTCTTTTTCTTCTTCTTCTTCTTCTTCTTCTTCTTGTTCCTGGGCTTGAGTTCCCAGGGTCATCCCTTTTCGGGGATGAGAATTGTGCGTGTATGGCCGTTTGTTTTTCCCTGCCGCATGGGCAGCCATACTCCGACTTCGAGTGATTAAGAGATTTTTTTATGAATACAGATAGATTGCAGGGCTTGAAGGCAGAAAACAGTGCAGATAAACAGCAAGACAAGAGACAGAAGATGAGAAACAAGGAGAAAGGATAGACAGTGGGAACATGGTTGCCCTGTGTTGCCAGCCAGGGGGTAGCCTATTTCAATCCGCGGGCTACCCTCGCGGTAGTCGTTGTTTACAAAAATGTCTAACCAAAATCTCTGAAAATATGTAATTAACTCATTGTTCAACTTTTGTAGAGCAAATGTGATTCAGAACTTTAAAAACTATTATTTATTAATCATGTCGAGTGATCACAGCTCTACTATTACTAGTCTTGTACAGTAGGGTGCAATGCTGTCAGTCCGAGTAAATGTGGTATTTCAAAGCCTAAACATGCCTACATTTTTAAAAATATATCTATATCTAGGCTTCAGGCAATTTGTGTTGCACCTAAGGACTCAATTTTAATGATTGTGTTAGGTAGAAAGTGGTAGTTAGCAAACGAAGCGATGGCCTCCGCTAGCGAAGTCAGGAATCACGCTGTGCACGTCCTTTAGTAGTAGTCCTTGCCCCATTTTCATGACTTTATTATTCTTTTGCTGGGAAATTTTGGGTCGCTGCTTTCCAGTGGAAAGTTATCAGCAAAAAGAGTCGCCCCAGCAAGGTGTCTGCGTGTTTAGGTGCAATCAGTCACCTGCACTTCTACCAGAACATCTGTTGCTTTTATGTGCCATAGTGGTGACACCATCTGCGTCTGGAAACAAAGTTGACCCGTGCCCATCCTGGCCCAGATTTTACCATTTGACCCTAGGATCACAAGTCCGGTGCTCTATCAACTGAGCTACATGGCCCGAACACACATATCATAATATGTTGGGTGATTGCTTAGCTTTGAATGTTGCTTATTCAAAGATTGAAGAAGAAGTTCCATCTTCAAAGAGAAGGTGTGCCATGTTTGAAGAAACAACATCTGAAGCTAAGCTAAACCTTCATTTTCATTTATCTGCTATGTATCGTGTTTGTCTACTTTAAAAACCCAGTGAATGTTTTGCTTTGTCTCTAATTAAACATTAAATAAACTTACCTTTCTTGCTTTTATTTGTTATTTTTGAATGTTTGCATTCTGAAGTGTTTTGAACATAAAGGCTAGCGGTTCAACCCACCTCTCTCTCCAGCATGTCGTGGTGGTCATCGTCACACAGCCACAGGCCGTCGGAACGTCGCTGAAGTTCAGCGGCAACCAGAGCGTAGAACTCGAGGGTGGGGCCCAGACCTGTGCCCTCCTCGTTCTTGAACTCAATCTGGGGACAAGAAGAAGCAGCTTTGTGTATTGTTTCATATTATTGCTACACGGGCTACATTTTCTCATGGTGCATATTTTTTTATCGCATACTTGGGCTCGATATGTACATAGACCTGCCAACCCTGGTCAAGCCTCAAGAGTAGCAATTTAGATTTTTTTGAATTTTCAGCGTAGCAAATAGTGTTTGAGAGTAGCATTTTCTAAAATGTATTCCCACATCCTCATTTATACCATCTTGCACAAAAATAGACATTTTTAATAAAGTTTCATGATAATGCAGGAACATAAAATGCCCTTCAGAGAGTATCTGTAGTACCGCCTTTCAGTATAGAAGATGTTTTATGACCTATTTTATGACTGCCACACGGACTGGAAGGCAGAAATGAGCACCAGAACTCTCACAAAGAGGAAACTGTTTTAGCATTCTTGTGATGATTTGTTTAAGCGTAGCAATCCTTAGTTTGGCGTAGCAATTGCTCTTAAAACGTAGCATGCTACGCCGAAAGCGTGGCAGTTGGCAGCTGTGTACATGAAAGTAATTGCATGTGTTTTGTTTTTCTTTTTAAAATAAAACGACTCACTGAGAGGAGGACTCAGATTAAATGTTCTTTGTTTTTGATACTAGATCTTTGAAACTTAACAAAAACTTCCAGGCTTTGATGACCTCTAGACATAAGTCTGAATTATCCTGGTCAAATCTAAAGGTCACATTGGGATCGAGTTCGAGTTTCTATATTTTGAACATGTCCTTCAAGTATAACAAATGGGTTATTTGATGTGTTAAGATTTACAAAAAAAGAGTTTTGAGTGTGGATCCACATACAATTGTAATCCCTGAGAGTATTAACCAGCTTTAACTAATACAATAGTGTATTCCTCACCTCTAAAACGGCCTTACGAGGTCCATGGTATTTCATGACTTGCATGGCCCATTCCAGTAGTTCTTGTGTGCGCGGCACCATCACACGTTCGTGCTTCAAGCGCCCCACGCGGAACTCGTGTGTGTCCTCCCGACGAGGCATGGGGCCTCTGTTACGCTCCATGTTAGCATCTCGCTTGTTCTGTAGCCACACTATCGACCTGCAAGACAACCACAACATTCGCCACTTTGAGTCTTCTCTCTGGACTAAACTTTTGAACAGCTGGGGAGTTAAAACGAAATATATTTATCACTTTTTTAAGCTGACCCGTTCATTTTTCATGTATATAATTATACACAAACACATGCAAGCAAAACACACACCCACCCACACACACATCCACACCACAAACACACATGCATACTCACAAAGACAAGGCGAACCATACTGTATTGTTTCAGTATTGTTGATTTTGTTTTGCATTCTACTCTCTTAGACAATATGTGATAACCGGCAAGGTGCTGACTTTCTTTTGTGCATTGTTGATGGTGAATGCATGTTAATTTATTTTTAATATACTTTCTTATGTGATAACCAATGTACTATATTTTCTCAGGACAAAGAACAAATGTTTATTTTGAATGTTTTATGTATGTTATTATTACGGACACAAACGCTCAGCAATGTAATTTCTCTTTTAGAGATTAATAAAGTTATTGTATTGTATTGTATTGTATTGTACTGAAACATAGTACACACACACAGTCACGCTGACAGTCACACACACACACAGTCACGCTGACAGTCACACACACACACATCACTACCTTGAAGTGCCATAAGCAGTACAGCTGAAGAAGAGCTGTCGGATCTCGAAGGGGAAGAGCATGGGGCACCAGCGCGTCAGGTGTTCACACCAGTCTGGCAGTGCATTGCTGGATAACACCAGAGGATCCTGCAAATGATAAAAGAAATACATCATTTATCTTGATAAAATGTTGTTTTCTGCAACGCAACAAGGAAAGGACTGTAATGGTAATCTTTGATAGATGAATTCGGGAAATGAATACCCTGAGAAAAGGTATTTTGGAACATTGTCTATAAATGACCTACAGGGTTCTTATTGAATTTTCTCCTTAAGATTTGCAAACTTTGTCCAACCCAACATGGGGAGTGAACCGACTAAAATGGATTAATAGATGATTTGTTTCCTATCAAAACTATTCTGCATTTCTATTCCTTATTCACAGGCTACATTCAGCAACAATCAATAAATGTTGCCAAGAATTCCTTGAAGTTTAAAGAAAAATAAAGCATAGAATGTTCATGGAAGTCTGGCATTCACACTATAGAGCACTAACACATCAAGGCATGAAGCGGATGTCACTAAATCCCTTCTTCTTCTTCTGCGTTCGATATCATGGCCGTTAAATCTTCAGGCCGGTGGCTGCCATGAAGTCCGCAGTCTTCAGTAGATCGGCAGCATGTCCCCAGAGCTTGGTGCCCAGGCTGGTGTCTTCCAGCCAGTAGTGCTGGAGTGCTGTTTCCAGGTATGGGAAGGTCTGTAGAACATGCTCAGGGGTTTGCTCCTCTGAGCCGCATTCACATTGGGCTGTGTCCCAGTCTCTTCAGGTGTTTTTCAGTCCACAGTGACCAGTGCGCAGACGAAGAATGGTGGTCTGGCTTCTTCTGTCAAGTTTGTTGATTTGGTCTTCCTGTGGGTTGTAGTTGTTCTTTGTCTTCCAAACTGTTTAAGACTCTGTTTCAGAAGAGTCTTGGCTTCGATGTAGGAAGTGGAGATGTGGAACTGGGGAAGACCTGCTCCTTCCTTTGCGAGCCTGTCTGCACTCTCGTTTCCGGCAATACCAACATGCGCAGGTATCCACTGGAGCACGACCTGGTTGTTGTGGCGCAGGGTGCTGAGGTGTTCATGGAGTAGCCTGGTGGGGAAGTCAGTAGGCCCAGACATAAGAGACTGGAGAGCAGACAGGGAGTCGGTGAGCAGCACAATGTTCTGTTGTTGGCAGCCTTGTCCTATGAGGTGCTCAGTGGCAGCGGTGAGGGCGTGAACTTCTGCTCTATAGTTAGAGCTCAAGTCACCAGCTTGCGTGGAGAGGGAGAAAGTGGTTCCACCAGGATGACGAAAATAAGCACCACTGCCTCCATTCCTGACGGCATGCTCGGCAGATCTGTCCGTATAGGCCTGCGTCCAAGTGCTGCGTGGATAGCGATCCTGGAGCATCTCCAGTGTAAAGGCCTTCTGGAGTGCTGGTGCCTGTGTACCTTTTGCTGCCAGTCCTGCTACGTCAGTTTTGATTTCTGGAAGGGTTTTCCTTGGAGCCCAGACAGTTGGTTTGAGCCTTTCACATTGCCTGGGGTCTGTTTCCAGAATGTCTGCGTGTACCTTGCTGAGGTCCTTCATTTGATGCTTTTGACTCTTTCTTTTCAGACGGTTTTTTGTGCCTTGCTGAAGTTTTGTGTGGAGGGGATGTGATGTCAGCCTCTTCAGTTTTTCTCCTTGGAGAGGGATTTTGTGTTCACGCCTGGTTTCCAGTGGTTGAAGGTCTGCTGTTTTCTCCATTTCCTAGATTGGTGTGCTCTTCATGGCTCCCAGAATCATCCTGAGTCCCATGTTCTGCACTCTGTCAAGCTTGGACTTGTTCGTTTTGGAGGCAGTGTTCCATGTTGTGGAGGCATACTCAACAACTGGTCTTACGGCGCCTGTATATATACCTGTCTCAGTGTGCCAGAATTTGTGCCCCATTTGGTTCCTGCCAGTTTCTTCATCAGTGCGAGTTTTTCTTCGCCTTTGCTTCAGTGGCTTCAATGTGTGGCTTCCACATCAAGCATGTGTCTAGGGTTACTCCAAGAAAAGTTGGCGTTTTAACCTGTGGAACTGCTTCGTTCTTCGGTTTTAGTAAGACCTTTTCCTTTGATGCGGAGAGGGAGAAAAGTGTGCTGACAGACTTGGTTGAATTGAGGTGGAGTGCCCAGTCTTCAGTCCAACTGTATACTTTGTCAATGGTGTTCTGCCGTGAACAGCTGTTGTTGTGTGTTCCTCGGCACACCATACTGCGAAATCATCTGCATGTAGGGTGTTTGAGATGATTTTGCAGTATGGTGTGCTGAGGAACACACAACAGCTGTTCACCGCATGCACAACACCATTGAAGAAGTATGCAGTTGGACTGAAGACCGGGCACTCCACCTCAATTCACTAAATCCCTGAATGTCTAAAATTTATGAAAGTCCTTATATTTTCTGCTGATAGTTGAAAACAAAGGAAAAGAGTGAGATTAGACAAAGATGAAAAGGAAAGAAGAAGAGGACATCAGGTTGTACAGTACCTGTATTTGCTGCACCAGTTTGTTGGTGATTTTCTTGCTCACAAACTCGTCAGCTGGAATGTTCAGATGAATGTCACTGCAGTCTGCAAATAAAATAAATACAAAAATAATGTTTAAAAATGTAACACGATGCAAAAAGTTATACAGACGAGCAAAAGCTTCCCCTAAATGAGTTATCACCAAATTTTAAGCTGGTGCCAACTTTAATGCATCCTGGCTGCTTTTTGTGCAACGTTCCTCCGAACATTTGTTTCAGAGAATTAAACTTTTCAGGGAGAACAATGTCATTTGTTATAGAGGCTTAAGGCTGGAGTTCACACCTGAGGCCATATTTCAAAGTGGTTAGGCAGTTTTAAAGGTTTGTTTTTATGTTAGTTCAGTGTTTTGTTTATCAGGAAAAAACAAAATGAATAGAGCTTGTCGCGCAAAATTTTGAGATAGCGACTGAAGTTTGAGCATAGGTATGAGATTTTTTCACGCAAACCCTACTGAAGAAATTGTGATATTGTATTGTGAATATGTTAACAAAAAAACAATCGGATGATCAGAAACTGAAGAAGAGAAATAGGGAAGCAAAATAGAACATCAAACATAGTGATTTTACAGGTGAATTTGGAAAAAAACCCTTATGTATCCATTTTTGAAGCCCAATTTGAAGCATGGAACACAGTCAAACATAAATTAAAAGTGTTAAAGTGGTTACAGTGTTCAGAAATAGTGTTAAATAACAAGTTGAGTTATCCCTCTTCACAAATTTTAAGAGAAATACACCTCTTGTCGCGCAAAATTTTGAACTGTGATGCTTTTACTACCCCCACCCCCTACTCATTTTTCAGAAAAGAGTGCATATTATCTTCCAAATAGACAAGCAAGGTAGTCAGATGACCAAAACTTCAGAACAAAAATAGGGAAGCAAAATAGAACATGCAACATAGTGATTTAACTGGTGAATTCAGAAAAAACACACTTTTTTACTCATTTTATTAGCTGAATTTAAAGCTTGGAAGACAGAAATAAATAAATTAAAAGTGCAAAACTGGTTACAGTGTTCAGAAATAGTGTTAGATACCAAGTTGAGTTATCCCTCTTCATCACAGTTAAAAGAAACGCACATCTTGTCGCGCAAAATCTTGAACTGTGAATGTGATGCTTTTACTACCCCTACCCCCTACCCATTCTTCAGAAAAGAGTGCATATTATCTTCCAAATAGAAAGGCAAGGTAATCAGATGATCAAAAACTTCAGAACAGAAATAGGGAAGCAAAAAAGAACACCCAACAGAGTGATTTAGCTGTTGAATTCAGAAAAAAACCCACTTGTTTACTCATTTTATAAGCTGAATTTAAAGCTTGGATGACAGAAAAAAATAAATTAAAAGTGCGAAAGTGGTTACAGTGTTCAGAAATAGTGTTAGATACCAAGTTGAGTTATCCCTCTTCATCACAGTTAAAAGAAACGCACCTCTTGTCGCGCAAAATCTTGAACTGTGATGCTTTTACTACCCCTACCCCCTACCCATTCTTCAGAAAAGAGTGCATATTATCTTCCAAATAGAAAGGCAAGGTAATCAGATGATCAAAAACTTCAGAACAGAAATAGGGAAGCAAAAAAGAACACCCAACAGAGTTATTTAACTGTTGAATTCAGAAAAAACACACCTGTTTACTCATTTTGTAAGCTGAATTCAAAACTTGGATGACAGAAAAAAATAAATTAAAAGTGCTAAAGTTGTTACAGTGTTCAGAAATAGTGTTAGATACCAAGTTTAGTTATCCCTCTTCATCACAGTTAAAAGAAACACACCTCTTGTCGCGCACAATCTTGAACTGTGATCCTTTTACTACCCCCGCCCCCTACCCATTTGAACACAAAAGAGTGTATATTCTCTTCCAATTAGAAAAATAAGTAATTTGCAACTGGACATTTTTAAAATACATATTTTCTGTCAGTCCAAGGATTGCTTAGTCCATTAAAAACAAACAGACTAGGATTTAGCGCACCCATTTTAAGAAAAAGTTAACATGATAATTGATATATATATATATCAGACTTTTTTATGCAATTACTACTGAAGATTCCAGACCAGGTAAAACAATCATTTTATATTCTTTGTCACATTTTTTACTTTTTTTTTAATAAATTTATCTATAGCGAGTCTTGTCTCTTTGTGTCATTTAGTTATTTTGAAGAATTCTATCCTGGCAAAAAAAATTAAAAATCCCTACCTACCTACCCTATTTTGTTTACCCATGTTATTAGAAACAGACAATTTATTTTTTATTGGCCTAAAGATCTTGAAACATTTGTTTTAATAGAGAAATAACAAGTACAGCCCTTAGCTGTGTCACTCGAATTTCTTTGTCAGGCTGAAACTTAGCTGTTGCGTTGAAGTCTGCTGTGTGTGTCTGGGTCCAAAGCAACTTTCACATTCTCATCTACACATTCTCATCTACACACTCACGTTACTCACACAATTATACAATTCTACCCACAGAGGCGTTCGGGGATGGGGGTCTCGCACTCGGGCGAATCACACCACAAAATACAAAGTATAACGTACACAGATTTTTCTATTGAACCAAAAGGCAAATTAAATCATGAATAAATCAATCAAGCAAAACTTCCACACAATGACACATTCACTCTCGGTTCACGCTGCGCTCTGGGCATGCACACTTGGCAGCACGTATACGTTCCGACGCCGTTTGTCTTCCTGCAAGTCCAGCACAGGCACACGATTGTCCAAGAATCACAATAATCCTCGTGAATGTCACAGCAGGCATAGTAAGGTTACGTAGAAAAGTCCAAAAGGGTGCGTTAATGGTGGTAATCCGGCACACACACACCGGGCACACACACACACACTGACACACACACACACACTCCGGTTTGGTAAGTTACCTGATAAATAATGTAGCCTGTAGATTTAACGTGGAGACTGATCAGACAGGAAGAGTAATACTTTCACATTTCCGATGTTCAGCGATAAACTTGTTTTCTTCGAGAGTTCGATCTTCGTGCGATTCTGGCGCGTTGTCACCAAGAACGTTAAAAAAACACAGGATATCATGATGCCTCTCTACAAAAACCAGGTCTAGGAACTCTTCATCTAAAGTCAGTCAGTATTAACCTCCTCAACACAATCCTCATCTTGTCCCATAGTGATTTCTGCCGCCAAAGAACATGTGGTTCTCAACTCAAAAGACCGATTTGTCGTCTTCCGGCATTGCGAAATTCAGATCTACCCCAACTTCGTGCATTGATCTGAGCAATAAAATGTAGATGCGATAATCTGCAAACATCTCTTCAACACAATCTGCATCTTGTCCCATCGTGATTTCTGTCGGCAAAGAACATGTGGTTCTCAACTCACAAGATCAATTTGTCATCTTCCAGTGTGAAATTCTGATCTGCCCCAAGTACGTGCAATAAAATGTAGAAGCGATAATCTGAAAAAAATCTGTTCGCGTGAACGCTGCCACGTTGTCATCAGTCCAATGTCTTTTATCCAGAGCAGGGACGAACACACTTTTTCATCAGCAGTTTGTTATGTTTATCCGCAGACTGCTTTCCATTACTTGTCTGTTTTAGATTGACTCGTATGGTTCTTCAGCCAGGCAAGAAGTGCTTGTTTACAGTGACACGTTCTCACGCACGACATGTCGTAAATGCAAGTTCTAACGATTGTTTTTTTATTGCACTGATAGAGAATGTCGATAGTTGTAAACTTCTGACATTTCCTAATGTTTATTTCATTATTTTGCATACGGATATGGCTAATAAGTGGATAATCTGTTACGACACGAAATGCGTTCTAAATCCGGGAAGGGAGGCTACTCCAGCGTACTGTCAGGTGTGTTCTAATACCTTAATCTTTTCAGGAAGGATTAGTTGCGAGGAGGCCTTTCTTCATTACATGACATCCTCAATGTGTTACAGAGACAGAAGTGTGATATATACAAGCAGGAAGCTGTGAAAGGTCTCCATCCTGGCCTAACGCAGAAAGCTGTGAAAGGTCTCCATCCTGGCCTGACGCAGGAAGCTGTGAAAGGTCTCCATCCTGGCCTAACCTCATGTCCAAACAATGTACGTTACAACATGTCGACAGTAATGGCACTTCAAAGGTGTTGGAAGATTATCTGCATGTCAAAAACATGACACCTAAGGCCCCAATGCTTTATCTGTTTTTCTTTGCTGAAAAAAAGAGCGAGGGGCAATAGAAGAAAAGGAAAAAAACCACATTGTCTTCTTAAAAATAGGAAAACACTGTGCGTGTGTGCGTATGTGTGTGAACATGTGTATGTGCTTTTGTCAGTAACATTGATGTTATCCTCCATACATTAAAAGGGTTTACAGGATTAACCATTAACTTAAAAAGTGTGAGTAATACCTAATATACTGGACTCGCAACGAAAAATGACAATGAACAACGTTTCGACCTAAAGGTCTTTAACAGGTTAAAAAAAATGAAAACGCTAATACAAATATCAAAACGACTTATCAGTGTGTGTGTGTGTGTGTGTGTGTGTGTGACTGTGCGTGCATGCAAGCGTACATGTGTGCGTGCGCATGTATGTGTGTGAGTCTTTCTCTCTTTTGTTCTTTGAAGGTATATGTTGATGGATTCAGCAAATTATGTAATAAAAGTGCTACAAATAAGAACGGCTCATTTGTGGTGTTTGACAACAAATGTTTGCAGAACAGCAATAATCAGCAAAACACGTGTCTGTGCCAAGAAAACAAGTCGTGACTACGCTTACACTTTAAATGTCCTATTGGGCATGCAGAACCATGCGAAAGTGTTGGCCAAAATTGTTCCCACGTAAATGTTGCCAACGAAATTTGTTTTGTGCTACACTGGAACAGCCCAAAGTGGCCCTACATAGCAGGTGGCCATCAAAAAAGAGATTCTTTGATAAGGCACACTCCTCCTGAAAACAGCCCGGCTCACCATCTGAGATCTGGCCAGGCATTTACATGGGATAAGACCTTCCCTCCTCTTGGTCACATACAACAAATCAACACCATGACTGCCTGCAGCTGCTGTGGTGAGTTGTGAATTAATTTCTTAAAAAGCCAGTGGTGGCTTTTACAAAATAAATTCATTAAAAAAAATGCAACTGCAGGGTTAGGTTTACTAGTGCGCCCTGCGCCATTGGAGTATAAAATCTGAAAATGTTCTATTAGAATTCCTTTCAGTGCGTCAAAAGGCTCACTAACATTACGTACCACTGCATCATCCTCAGTATGCACACTCTACATCGGAGTACAGCATTCGAAATGAGCAAAGTTGAGTTTGTGTCATGCGCTGTGATTGGCTGTTTAACCTTCGCCCGACGTTGTTATCGGCTACACACGGAAGACATCGTGGGGCCGTGCGGACCACACGTGCATCCCCTTCCAAAGACGCCGTGGTTAAATTTCCGCGAGAAGTAATTAAATTAAATTATTAATTTAATTATTACCGTGCGGACGAAAGCTTCTCAAAGAAGGAAAAATGTGCATACCCTTCTGTAGACGTCGTGGGGCCGTGTGGACCCACAATGTTATGTATTAATTTCGCTCCACGCGACTTGCTTATTAACTCCAAAATTAAACAGATCGTAGAAAATGATGTTTAGAGCCAATTCCTGAAGGTTTGTGACTTCTCTCCCTAGTTTTTATGTCAGTTCCTTCAGTTTGAGAAACATGAGTCCGCACGGCCCCACGATGTCTTCCGTGTGTAGTCTAAATTTGACCTTTGTTTTTGGCTCACGTAAGTGTAGCCTATGCGATCGTAACTTTGTCTGTCTGTGCGTGCGTGCGTGCGTCTGTGCGTGTGTATGTCTGTGGTAGAAACTCTAACATTTGAAGACGTCACATTACATTGACGTCACATTATGACGTAAGAGGGTTAGACGTCATGCAAAGGAAGTACTGAAAGTCTCGGTCATTATTATTTTGAGCGCGCCGAGACTAGTTGGCAGTCGTGTCCTTGTAAGTAGGCTACATGCAGACAGACAGATCTAGATCTAGTGTCTCGCTTTCTTGCACAGTTTCACCTATGCTCTTTCTGTCTGTGTCTGTGTCTGTGTCTGTGTCTGTGTGTGTGTGTGTGTGTGTGACGGAGTGATTGAGTTTGTGTTACTTACTGTTTGTCGATTTCTTACGTGAGCCTTGATGGCTTCGCCTCTTGTTTTAATTATTTCTCACTGAAATTTAATGATCTTTTAGGACATAGCTTTTTAGGTGCCTGAGGCATTCTTAAAAGCTCATTAAAAAATTTGCAATTAAACACCCTTCTGGGTCCACACGGACCCACGACCACCGGCGAAGGTTAAAATAGGTAGTGCACTGCCGATAGAGCCAATCCAGCGAACTATTGTTTCTCGCTTTTATGTTTGTCTTCCTTAACCTTCCAAGTGTCGATGATTCTAGCAAATACAGGCCCACACAAGAAATAATGCATCCTCAGAAAAAAAGTAGGATTAATGACAAGTAAGGATTTCATTTCAACTGCCTTGCCCGCCAACCTCAACTGACATTGAAACAACTCAAGGGTAAAGCGGCAAACAACATACTTCGGCTGCTTATGATTCTGAAACAAGACTTCAACAAAAAGAACGTTCCAAAAACTTTGACTGAATGTTTATACTTGATTTGATACGATAAGGGACTTGTTTCTACTTAGCGCTTCTCGACTTCGACTATGTCCCATCGGAATTCGGTTGAGGGGGACAAATGTCCCGTCTTTTTCTCTCCGGCCGAACCCTGCCACTGTGCACAGAGAGAGCAATCATGCTGTTATTTTTTTTGGTAATTGCGTTTCATATAGTAGTGAGGGATAGTCTTATTCTATATAAAAGGTTGGCCAGATCTCAGATGGTGAGCCATTGAACTATTTTCACGGGAAGGAGTTTGAGCGTGCATTTAACTTAAGAGACAAAGGGGCAGCAGGAAGTGTCCTTTGTTGGGACTATCATGGCCGGACAAAATAGGGACCAGTACTGCATATATGCATAAAAAAAAGGTTTAAATGCACCTGCTTGCTTTGAAGCAAGGTGAAAATTTACACTCACAAATGTTCAGACAAGACTGTTCTCTTTGTGCGACAGGGAGACTACTGCATCATGAAGTACAACGGTTAAAATGTATGTAATTACCTAATGTCTGTATGTATGTGCAAAATTGTAGAGCAAAGTTTGGATAATAAAGTTGTCCGAAACGTCATGTCTTTTCCTTTTTTAATTTTCATTACTTTATTGTCCTGAATTACTGACAAGACTTTTTTTCTCCATCATCTTTGTCTGTCAAACCCACAGCTTTTCTTCATTTAATCAGTTCAAGCAAACATCTGCACGCACAAAGCAAAACCAAATTTAACGTCACAAAGACTTTTACGGCTCATTCTGGCCGGAAAATGCACATGTTTAAGTGGTTGGCTGTGACAACTGACATTATTTAGTGATGCTTTAGGGACGATAATAGCTACACTATCAAATATAACCCACGTCAAGAACTGACACCAAGTTGCCAACGAAACGTGTTATGCAAAATCTGCACCTTTTTCTGTTATTTAAACGAGTCATTCAACCATGAGTGCTACCCCCCCCCCCCCCCCCCCCACAACCTTTTTACACTAACATTCTTTACAGTCTAGACTTGCAGTCATGCACAGTCAAAGCTATTGCAAAATTGTTCCAGTTAATTTAACCTAGACAAAACAAGTGTTTTCAAACAAAACAAGTCTTGACTAATTAGTTTACACTAACTATGGGACATTTTGCCTTTTGAAAGTCTAAAAATACACGACAAAGTCTAAAAGTTCACAACAGATTTCTGTGTGACTCTAGCCAGGTACAAACAAAAGAGAAGGATCCCTATCCATAGTTGAAGAGAAGCAAGCATTTTCTGCTGTCTTTGACATAAGAGTGGAAGCCCCATTTTGAGAGCTCCAAGAGTTTGTTTGTTTATTTGTTGCTTAACGTCCAGCCGACTACGCAGAGCCATATCAGGACGAGGAAGGGGGGAATGAAGGGGGCCACTTGTCAAGCGATTCCTGTTTACAAATGCACTAACCCATTACTTGTGTCCCAGCAGGCTTTAGTAAAACTAAATTAATACCTACTGGAAGATTACCAGTTTCCAGTATGTTAAAATAGGCTTAACCTATCTACTGCTGGACTTACATCAGAACACTAACAGATTAAACTATACATGAATCGCAAGACAAGCGGCAAGAGAAGAGATTTTTGGAAAAAATACAGGTGAATGAGCAAGAAGGCAGAAAAAAGAAAAGAATTCATGAAGAAAAAGAGAGCATGACAGGAAAGAGGAACCAAAAATCTACCTAACAGCAAACTAGAAAGCTCCTGCGGTTCCAAAAACAGGAGGGGCTTTTAATTTCATAACCGCAGTGCCCCACTGCGGGTAGCTCCAAGAGTAAGCTGGCTCTTTTTGGCCTTGCTTTTTCACATTTTCTGTTCATAAACCTCCATAAATTTACCTCCCTTTTAAAACCCAATTATCTCAGTTTGTTTGTTTCTTAGAAAGTTCAACTGTAATATCATTCCTGCTCACATACCTAATTAGTCATATTTTTTAGAGCAATCTGCTGCCAGTTTGTATCACTTTTGGAATGATCATGAATAACCCTGTGATAGTAAGTTGGCATGAAATATTGTTCCCCCCCCCCCCTCCCCCCCCCCCCCCCCCCCCCCCCTGTCCAGCTGTTTTGTTTGTTTCTTTGTTTGTTTATCCAGACAATTTCTCCGGAAAAACAATATTTCATGCTAACTTACTTTCACAGTGTTATCCAGTCATTTTCTGCGTACGGGGGAGTAACGAGCCGGGGGAGTAGCGATACGGGGGAGTAACGAGCCGGGGGAGTAGCAATACGGGGGAGTAACGAGCCGAGGGAATAACGAGCTGGGGGAGTATCGAGCCGGAGGAGTAGCAATACGGGGGAGTAACGACCTGAGCATCTCGTTACTCCCCCGTATCTCTTCTGCTTAAAAGATATACTTTTTTTTTCAAAGATGTACTGTACACGAATGTACAGGCAGATCTGACAGTTGTAAGTTCTTTAAACATGCTCTCTCTCTCTCTCTCTCTCTTGAAAATTCAATTAAGTAATAACTGCATTACTTAAATGTAATAAAAAGGCACGGGGGAGTAACGAGCCAGGGGAGTAGCGATATGGGGGAGTAACGAGATGCTCCCCTCTAACCACTGTGCCACTCCGGCTCTCCAGGGTGAAAGTCCCTTTTACTCTCGACAGTTCTTGCTACTTCCCTTGTTTTCTCCATTGCATTACATGAGGTTTTTCAAAAACTAATCGAGAATACAGTTCCGGTCGCAGAATCGTGTGTCGTATATTATTTTGTTCAGACTTGAAAAAGCTCTAATATGGTCTGCATAAGATGAGGGGTCTCAGGCACTGGTGTTAAAAGTGATTTCTTTCGTTCAATAACTCTCAGGTCAAAAATTGTTTTTGCTATAAAGTACTCGGTCCATCTCCGGAAAAAATGTTAAAAAAAAATTGGGGGGGGGGGGGGGGAAACCATCGGTTGCCATGGTAGTAATCCAAGATGGCCACCAAACTGCCCCTTTTAAAAAGCCTTAGGCTTTTACAAAACTGCCTGGAATTTTGTTTTGATGCTGGTTATTTATACTATAGCACAATTCGGAGGTCTGATTAGAGGCTTTTTTTTTATATCTTCAGTCATTCAAATAATATCAGTGATGAAAATGAGTGATGTTAAATTTCATTAAGAACCGCCCCAAAAAATGGTACAGCAGTTCCTGCAATGTTGCTGGCACGGAGTGTTTTTCTTCTATATTTGCCCCCCTTTAACCCTTTCGCTGCCAATCAAAACTTGCGTATGTGCATTCCTGACTGCCAGGGAATATTGGAGTTCGGGGTGTAATAATTCACAAAAAATTCTAGCTCCAAACTGGCAGTAGGTAGGTAAGTAAAACCTATGTTATTTTTAAGGGAAATTGAACCAAGAATCGGTTTTTAGTGTCTAATCATGGAAATAATAATTAGTTTGGCTTATAATGGAAAATTTCCTAGATAAATTTTCATTTAATTAATATACTTACCCGAATCACATTAGCATTGAGTCACCTGAGATGCTTATCACTGAAAAACGCTTACCCGGCTAAAGAATTTAAAGGGAAGCAACCCCATCACCAAAACGAAAGTGAAAGTAGCTTTGGTAATGGGCCAGCACACTGGGAGTTACCTCCCATACGGGTGTGTGCCACGTCACTTCCTCTAGGAACACGTGCCTATTCTCATACGGCTTTAAAAAATCTTAAAACCATAAGCGGGGCAGGTGGGAGGGAATACAGTATGTGATTCGGGTAAGTATATTAATTAAATGAAAATTTATCTAGGAAATTTTCCATTAAATAACATATTCTTACTCCGAATCACATTAGCAGATAACATCAACAAGGCGGTGGGCTAGAAATGAATCAAAACTCACCATCAAGTTCTGGACAGGAACTGGCCTGCTGCTATGAGCGCTGGAAGGCCTCTGGAGCCATCCTGTCGAAGAGCTGTGACGTCCCGAAGATAAAAGTTTATGAAAACATCTTCGGAACGCCAATACGCAGTTGTCAGCACCTCCTCTAGACGTCTGGAGCGCAGAACTGCCAGAGAGGATGCCCACGCCCTCGTTTCATGGGCTCGGGCCGAGTCAAGTGGCAAGGAGGGCATAACCCCCCCCCCCCCCCTCTTTGTGCGACTCCACTCATAAGCCTGCTTGATGAGCGAGGACACCCACCGGGCCAACGTTACCTTCGACAAATCTTTCTCGCGCCTAGTAAGGAGAGAGATAAACAACAACTTCTGAGAACTAGACCGAATCGGCTGAGTCCGGGCTAAGTACAGACGAAGTGCCCTCACAGGGCAATTGACCGAATCGGGGTCATCCGGGGCCAACGCGCTGGTCAGAGCCTTAACTCTAACCAGCGGAGAGGCCTGCCCCGGAGACTGATTCTTGGCCAGGAAATCAGGCCGGAAACGCAAAGATGCGGAACCGTCCGGCTCAAAGGAGATATCCCCAGGCTGACCCGACAGGGCGTGGACCTCGCTACCCCGTCGGGCCGTTGCCAACAAAAGAAGAAACAGCGCTTTGCGAGTGACATTGAACAGACTGGCCTCGCTTAAAGGCTCAAAATCCGCAGAACGAAGGAATTCCAGGATTAAAAACAAGTCCCACTTGGGAGCGGGCAAACGAGCTTTAGCTTCCTTAAGAGCAGCCCCTTTAATGACTGCAGCTATAACGCCCCTGACTCGAACAGAACGACCAATCTGCTTAAGAGTCGCCGAGATAGCGGAGCGCCGGACCCTCAACGAGGAGACTGAGGCGCCCTGTGAAGACATGAAAGAGAGGTGGTTAGCGACCTGAATAGAGCGCGGAGCCACCGAACTCACCCCTCTAGCTGAACACCAGGCAGTCCATGCCTTCCAGTGGGAAGCATAAACTGAAGAGGTGGACGCTCTATGCGAGCGAGCCACCAAGTCCAGAGTCAAAGACGACGCCCCAGAGCGCTTCAGCGAGTCCCGAACAACCTCCACACGTGAAGCTTCAGAAGACTGGGCTCCTCGTGTGGAATGCCTGTTCGGGGCTGCACTAGTTCCCCTCGCACGAGTGCGAGAGGAATGGGGGGCCCTTGGGCGAGCCGAAGAAGATCTGGATACCAGACCTGCGACGGCCACAGAGGAGCGACCAGAAGAAGAAGGGCCGGCCCCTCCATCTCCGCTTTCCGGATTACTCGGCTGAGTAACGGAAAGGGAGGAAAGGCGTACGCCTCCAGACCCGTCCAGGGAAAGTCCAGAGCGTTCACTCGCCATGCCTGAGGGTCCGGGAATGGCGAGACGAACACCGGAAGCCTCTTCGAGTACCTTGTGGCAAAAAGGTCTACCAGAGGCTTTTGGACCTGGGCCCAAAGGCGAAGCAGTGCCCCGTGAGTGATCGTCCACTCCGACTGAAGCACTGTACCGGAACGACTGAGCGCATCCGCCAGAGTGTTCAGCCTCCCTGGAAGGTACCTGGCCGAGATCGTGATATGATGCTGAAAGCACCACACCAGGATCTCGCAAGCCCTCTCCGAGAGAGACGGGGACCGCGAGCCTCCCTGCTTGTTGATGTACGCCGCCACTGTCATGTTGTCTGTAAACAGACGAACATGTTTGGCGTACAGGGAGGGCAGAAACTCGGCCAGAGCTAGAGCAACTGCCTCTAGCTCCAACAAGTTGATGTGCCACAAGGACTGCTCCGTCGTCCACAGACCGGAAGTAGTCTGAAGATCTGTATGTGCCCCCCAACCCTCCCTGGACGCATCTGTAAAGAGGTCCAGGTCGGGGAGGAGCACGACGATCGGAACACCTCTGCAGACCCACTCCGTGTCCAACCACGGAAGGGTCGCAGACTGGAACCATCCCTGCAAAGGGATGAGGGCGTCCCAGTCCACCAGAGGAGAGTCCACAAACGGCTTCAGAGCGAACTGAAGCGGACGTTTGTGGACCCGGCCCAGTGAAACCAGAAGAGCCATAGACTCCATCTGCCCCAAGATGGAGGCGAGCGAGCGGATGGAAGCCATCAGGAGAGGTAAAGTGGAGCGAATCTGAGCTTGGAGCTTGTCCACCCTTCTCTGAGAAGGCTGGACAGTCCAAGCGACCGTGTCGAAAGACATCCCCAGATAAGTGAATGTCTGTGACGGGGTCAGCTCCGACTTTGCCCGGTTGATCGAGAACCCCAACGAGTTGGATTCTCGAAGAACCGTCAGGGTATCCTGCGAACAGCCGCTCTGGGACTGGTTCATGATGAGCCAGTCGTCCAGATAAGCCCGCAGACGGATACCCTGGGACCTCACCAGTGCACAGACCTGTCTCACCACCATGGTGAAAATCCATGGTGCGAGAGACAGCCCGAAAGGGAGTGCGCGAAACTGGTAGATCTGATCTCCCCACCGGAAACGAAGCCATTTCCGGTCGGCCGGATGCATAAGAATGTGAAAGTATGCGTCCGTGAGATCGATCGAGGTCACCCAGTCTCCTGGGCGGAGAGAGTCTCGGACAGAGGCTGGCGTCTCCATCTTGAATTTTATCTCCCTCAAGAAAGTGTTGAGGAGAGATAAATCCAACACGGGACGCCATCCTCCTGACGCTTTGGGAACAGCGAACAGACGCCCGTAAAATCCCAGGGAGCTGTGGACCCGAACTCTCTCCACCGCGCCCTTCTGCTCCAGGGAGGCAATTTCCGACTGCAAGACGGAACGTGCTTCCTGCGAGAAGGGGGGCTTGAACCGCGGCGGCACTCGGGTAAGAGGCGCCTTTTCCTCCCGCCAGAGTAGACGGAAGCCCGATCTCACCACTCCCACAATCCATTGGCTGTCTACTACCGACATCCAACGAGAAAGTGCCCGGGAGGGGCCTCCCGCCATCACCAAGGTGGAGGGCGGGAGGGGGGTGAGATCGGGAGCGCTTCATTGGGGGTGTGGCTTACTTCCAGAGCCGCCACGCCCCCTCCCCGATGCCGTCCTCTTCTTCCCACCACGAGCGGCCGGCGGAGCCTGCCGCTTCTGAGCTGGCTTGGGGTTTGACGATGTCTGAGCCTGCTTCTGCTTAGAAGGCTGAGACTGTTTCACCCCCTTCAGAGTGTAGTCAAGGAACTGACTGTCCTTGTTCGACTGAATCTCCTTCTGTCTGGCATCCAGTACCAGCGGACAGAAGAGAGACTCCTCTGAGACCGGGGAAACTCTCAAGGTCTCCCTAGTAGCCAGCTCCGTGAATTGGGACTGCGAGAGGAAGAGATCCCTCCTACAGAGTACCGCTTGGGTGTACTGCAGGGAGGAAAGACGCAATTGTTCCTCATTGACCTTGGCCAATGCGGTCAAAAGCGCAGAGACATCGTCCGCATTCTGTTCTTCACTGAGAGTGAAAGGAACCAGCGAATCGGTCAATGCCCGAGACAGAGTCCGAACAAGAGTCTCCGCAATGGAGGACAGTTCGATCTGCCGACGTCCAACCTCCTCAGCAGAGAGGAGGGAAGCCTCCGAAACCGGCAAAACCGAATCACGCTTGATCGGTTTAGTCAGGAGAGGCAGCAATTCCCGGGAAACCGGAAGGGTAGCCCTAGGGAGTGCAAAAGACGCCAGCCAACTCTGGCTCTGATTGGGCATGCCAAGCTTCCTATTGGCCGTAGGCACGAAGGAAGAGGCTTGAGCAGCTGAAGCCACCCACTGCTGAGCTGATTCCGGAACTGGACCAAAAGGAAGCAGTAACGGAACAGGCACTGGCCGAATACCACTCCCCGCATGTGCTGGACGAACCAGCGAATGCGAAAGTTGGTAAGCCACTGACGGAGACTCGGCGAACCGGAAGGAAGAAACATCTTCCTGTGCCGGCCGGAAGTCCGCCATGGCAGAAGGAACGAATGAAGCGGAAGAGTCCGCAGCCACCACCCCTTCAGGGAAATAACGAGACGTTACTTCCGCCGCGACGTCAAGAACAGACTTGAGCTTCGACGGAAACACGCCCCGCGACTCCTCGCTGACCACTGATGGAGCATCAGAATAGTCACACGTGGAACCATGACCGAAGTCACCAGTTCCGGAAGCAGAAGCATGCCCTGGCAAACCGGAAACCGGAAAAGCCTGAGCACTAACATCATCCTGCAGCCCAAAACCTTGTGAAGGTAAAGGGTAAGCAGGACGACCATCCGCAAAAACCGGAGCTGGATGAGCTGACGTCACTCCCCCGACTGAGTGGAGTGATGCCTGCTCAAGCCTAGGCACTTGAAGGCCGGAAGGCGCACGCTGTAATCCACTATCTGGTATCCGGAAGGAACCACCAGAAGAGGAAGAAGCGTGTCCGGCCGAAACCGGAAGTGTAGCCAACGGAACCGCACAATGCGGAAGTGAAGGCTGCACTGGTTGACTTCGCGATCCGGAAGGACCGAAAGTCAGTGAATACTCCATCCTGCCGCGACCGCCGTAGCGTGCCGGAGCGGACGGATCATCACTTCCGGCGAGTGCCGGAAATGCGGCAGTCGAAACCGACTGCCGCCGCTGTTCGATCAAATCCGGGGCCTCGTAGGTTATCGCCGGAAATGAAAGATCAGCATGGTATCGGTCGTGACCCGATGCGAAAGAGCTGTCCCCCGAAGGAGAACGTCCAGGCGCCTCACGAGGGCTATCGGACCAGCTCTGCTTACCAGCCGACGCTGAAGAGGGAGGACGCTGCTCCAAGCCGGAAGTGGAGGACAAAGACACGGAAGCCAATGCCCGGACGTCACTGCCAGATGCCGGAAACGCCGAACTGCTGGCGACGGAACGCTGAAACTCTGCCTGCACCAAGCTGCGGATTTCCGGAACCAGTGACTTTAACAGAGAGGAAACCAACGCACCTTGTCCAGGTGCTAACAACGATGACGAAGTCTCCGATGTAGAGACAGGTGCAGAAGTAACAGTAGCGCTAGGCGCCGCAAAAGAAGCAGAAGTAGTAACAGCGCTAGGCGCCGAAATAGGTACAGCCAACAAAGTGTTACGCTCTTGGTCTGTAACAAGTAACGTTGCTTTGGAAGAGGAAGACTTAGACTTAATTTTCCCCTTGGGGTCCGACTTGCCACGGCGCTTGTCTGAATCAGACATGTTGACAACAACACGTGGCAACGCGAAAAAATTTACTGAAACATAAGTCTAAACGACTGGAAAACTCAGTAAACACACGCACTAATGCGTCCACAAAATACTATAGCTAAACTTGCCCCACAAAAAACAGAGGCACGGAGAGCTACAAACAAAGTCACACGAGCTAGAAAACTAACTCACACAACAAAATGGCGAAACACGCAAGACACTGACACGCTAGTCAACAACACGTGGCAAAGTGAAAAAGATTTACTGAAACGTAAGTCTAAACGACTGAAAACACAGTAAACACACACGCTTTCGCGTCAACAAAATACTAAAGCTACACTTGCCCAAACAGAAAGGGGGCACGCAGAGCTACTAGCAAAGTCACACGAGTTAGCTAACTAACTCACACAACAAAATGGCGAAACACGCAAGTCACTGACACACAAGTCCGCAAAAAACGGACAACGTACAGTAACGAAAACAGCGCAAACAACCAACAACAAACGGGAACGAGCTCACCAAACTGTAGGCAAGGCGAGCAGAAAAGCTGGGTAACGTGGCCGGCGGGTGTCACTCAAACACGCAAGGTCAGCCACAGAGCGTCAAAAAGTGAACCGTCCTCTCCGAGGTGAAAAAGACGTATGAGAATAGGCACGTGTTCCTAGAGGAAGTGACGTGGCACACACCCGTATGGGAGGTAACTCCCAGTGTGCTGGCCCATTACCAAAGCTACTTTCACTTTCGTTTTGGTGATGGGGTTGCTTCCCTTTAAATTCTTTAGCCGGGTAAGCGTTTTTCAGTGATAAGCATCTCAGGTGACTCAATGCTAATGTGATTCGGAGTAAGAATATGTTATTTAATGATGTTTAAATATGATCTTTTGAAAAATAAGTCCGGCGCATCTTCCGGTGCCTGTGGATCAAACACAGGTGGTTGTTTTGCTTGCTCCAAGAGAGGATTATAATCACTATCATCTACCTGTTTCCAACGAATCGTCCGAAAGAAGATCTCCCCCTTCCCCTGTCAGTATCCATAATCATTTGCACCGCCTGTAGCGGCAGTCCGGAAAAACAGTTTCATACTAATTAGGTTTATGTGGCATGTGTTACCAAGACAATGTGCCAGTGATGGCTTGGCTGCAGGGCTAAGCCAAATGCAGTGCGTTCATTTTCATTCTGTAAGGTCCACAGATTGCCTAATGTTTTCATTTAGCTTCACACAACATGTTATTTTTTTTTGCTTCAGAAATTTCACAAACAATATGCAAAACAACAGCCTCTACATTTATACCCCTAGTACAGCTTGAAACAAAGGAGAATCAGGACTATACCAAAAGCACCCAAGAAACCTTTAGACAGAGTCACGCCAAAAAAGGTCAACTGGACAGCTAAGTCACAGATTGTACCAAAACTCTGTGTTAAGAAACGCTGTCGTTGCTGAGCTTTGGTTCGGTTTTGTGTGTTACATGTACTGTAGTTGACTTATTTGTACTTTGTGGGAAAGTACCGATATTATATTTTGTAAACACAATATTTATGTTTGAACGAGAATGCAGGTGAACTTTCTAGTCCTGTCAAAACAAGTTGTTTACCACGTTGTTTTGAGTCGTGGGTTCGTGGCGTTCGCTCGGATTAAGTGCGTCGGCGCTTTTGATGTACGTCACAGAGGCTCCGCTTGATTGGAATCCGGGCGATCGCCCGGGTGCGCCCGGGTGAAGTATTTTCAATCAAGTACAATCGGGTCATCAACCGGCTTAAGCCGGCGGGCTAGCCCGCCTCGCCCGACCAAAACACATCGGCTGATGCGAGATCAAAATGGCCGCCACGGGTGGAAAGTAAGTGAATCTTTTACTTCTGAAGAGAAAGTTGTACCTTCAGGCCGTGTTCACGCTTCTGTGCTTAATTATTGGGTTGAATCTAAGTACTCGTGATTGTTTAAAGTGTGTTTTGGGGCTTAGATAGGATTCATTGAAGTAATTTCAAGTGAAGTTGAATGTGAATCGATGACGATTCCATGCAGATGACTTGTCAAATGACAAGATCACAAGATTCGAGGCTTTTGACCAGTCAGCCAGTCCCTTCAATTGGTCAATATCTTGCAAACCATTTCAACCGGAGATCAAACATAATTATGTGTGACTTCCAATATATATGTGTGACTTCCAAGCATTCACACTCCATATTGTAGGCGTACTCCGCATCACTATCATCACTAAAGAACAACTCGTCCAACAGCAACAAATTGGCAGCCATGTTTATGGCCCGATTGCGCTTGATTGGTACTTTAGATCAAATCGCCCGCGTCACGTGGCGGGCGATCGCCTGGTCGCCCGCTTTGAATCCCAATCAAGCGGAGCCAGAGAACGTCACTGTTCTAGTCCATAGACGGCTCGTATAATGTAGTTGTATCATGTTCGGTCTAGAATATTCTCGAGATTGAGTATTTACTATATAGGCCAGCGTGATTTGTATGTTAATAAGCTTCTACTTTGAGTTCTGCTACGATGTGCAGTTGTATGTATGGAATGCTAAATAAATCCTCGAACTCAATTTGACGAGTTGTTTTCTGCTGCTGCGAAGACGGGCGACGTAGAATAAAAGAACACAACTATACGACATTTGAGAACTTGTGGCAATCTCAAGTGTCGTGTAACACTCTGCTTTTTTGGCACCGAGTCAATAATTTTTTCTCTCAAAATGTTAGCTTTAATGTAAGTAAGGGCATGATTTAAGCAAAGAAGACGGGCATCAACTGGTTTCTGCTTCTTGCGCACAGGTATTGATAAAAAGATCACTTTCACAGTTTCCACCTATTGCTACATTTCATGTGGAGATCACATTTTTCAACAAACATCTGCAAATCTGTCACTGCACCATGTTCTGTGAACCAAATACAATTGTTTGTCAACTCTGATACAAGTTTTCGCAGCACTGTCTGTAATGTGTATAAGTGGAACCGAGGATCATAACAAGAGAGGCACAGAGCTAATGACAAGATCCAAGGAACAAAGGGACATAAGCGCTCTATATAAAGACAACAACAGTCATGAGTTATTCCAGACCTGTTTACACCCCCCCCCCCCCCCCCCCCCCCCAAATGGAAATCAGGAATGCAACTGGTACTTTTCAGTAATTTGAGGCATCTTTCAGTAATCTTTTTTTTATTATCAACCATAAACCAGCTCGAAAACGATTAAACGACACGTTTGAACGCGTGCTACCATGCAAAACAAGTACAGTGGAACCTCCCGTAACGACCTCTCCCAAGAACGACCCCCTCCTTTTGACGACCGCATTTCTCGGCACGGATGCTTTTCACACTCTAACTAACCTCCCAAGAACGACGCCCTCCATTTTAAGACGACCGACCTACCAACATAGGGGCAATAACGACTTTGTCCGTTTTACCAGTGAGTGTCAAAGTTCGTAATAATCCAGCACGCCATTAGTCACGCATCGAGAGTCCGGGGTGGTAGTCTGTAGTCAGTAATGCGTGCAAGTCCAGAGGCCTATGGCTGTCATCTTCTCATATATTGCTGTCACAATTGAAGGACTGCCCTCGAAGTAGTGGGGGGGGGGGGGGGGGGGGGGGGAGAGAGAAAGGGGGGGAGGGGGGGGAGAGAAAGGGGTGGGAGGGGCAGTTAGAACGACATCTCAATAATGAATTGCTGTGTAGGTATTCTGTGAGTGTGTGCTCACCATCTGAGACCTCGGGTCAATGACCCATACAATTTATACCTATGGGATAGTCTCCTTTGATGTCTGAGAGGAAACTCTTCCTGTCCCAGATTACAGACACTGACCTTCTTACCCGGGGTCAATCACCGAGTATTACCAATGAGACCGCGCGCGCGCGCGTGTGTGTGTGTGTGTGTGTGTGTGTGTGTGTGTGTTGTATCTGCCCGTCTGTGCGCTGGAATATGCACACGCATCATGCTAATCCATTTGCGCATCAAATGGGAACAAAAATAGGATAACGAACACAACTTTCAAGACTGAACTGCCAAACAGTTGCCCCACCTGTGAAACAAGAAGGGCAAAGCCCATACGACTCACATGCTTGACGTTTACATGACCTTGACCTTCAGCTAAACCTAGCAATGACATCATACACTAAGAACTGCTTTACACATTGTTCCTACCAAAATACATGTGACCTTGACCCAAGGTCAAGGTCATCCAAGGTCATGCAACACAAAGCTGTTAATTCAAGACATAGGAAGTACAATGGTGCTTATTGGCTCTTTCTACCATGAGATATGGTCACTTTTAGTGGTTCACTACCTTATTTTGGTCACATTTCATAAGGGTCAAAGTGACCTTGACCTTGATCATATGTGACCAAATGTGTCTCATGATGAAAGCATAACATGTGCCCCACATAATTTTTAAGTTTGAAACAGTTATCTTCCATAGTTCAGGGTCAAGGTCACTTCAAAATATGTATACAATCCAACTTTGAAGAGCTCCTGTGACCTTGACCTTGAAGCAAGGTAAACCAAACTGGTATCAAAAGATGGGGCTTACTTTGCCCTATATATCATATATAGGTGAGGTATTGAATCTCAAAAACTTCAGAGAAAATGGGAAAAATGTGAAAAATAGCTGTTTTTTAGACAACATTTATGGCCCCTGCGACCTTGACCTTGAAGCAAGGTCAAGATGCTATGTATGTTTTTTGGGGCCTTGTCATCATACACCATCTTGCAAAATTTGGTACTGATAGACTGAATAGTGTCCAAGAAATATCCAACGTTAAAGTTTTCCGGACGGACGGACGGACGACTCGGGTGAGTACATAGACTCACTTTTGCTTCGCATGTGAGTCAAAAAGTATACCTCCCAAACTCCCAATAAAGACCCCTCCTTTTTACGACCGATTTTTCTTGACATTTTCAAGGTCGTTAGTGTGAGGTTTTACTGTACAACATTGATGATAACAGTATTGTACTACACACACAGACACACAAGAACACAAGACACCTGATATATATGCAAGTTAACAAAGACAAGTTTACTTTATCTAAAAAAACACACCACAGTACAGGTTTACAGTCAAGATGCATGTCAACAAAACCACCATATTCAGTCACATCAGCCATCCTGCATTAAAACCAGTCATAATAACACTCTCCAGAAGCTACCTTTAATTTAAGAGGACCGATTCGTTTATTTCATTTAAAAATTGTCTTTTAAGTTTGTCAATTCGTGATCTTTGCTATATTGGAGAAAGATTAATGGACATTCAGAAAGACTTGAATTTTGGCAATAGCGCAAGTCACTGAAGAGCGCGACCAGAGACATACATCTATCTAAAAAATTTATGTCTCTGGCGCGACGGACCGTAGGGAGAGATCGGTTCGCAGGTCTGAGAGATTCTGTCGAAGCAGAGACCTAGGTCAAATAAACTCGATGCGAAGCAGGCTCATGTTTTGCCAAACACAATTTGGTGTTTTTTGTTTGTTTCCATGTTCATTTTGTTAAACTAATGCTGCGTCTAACCTCGGAAAACGTTGCTTGGTTCGTGAACGGCTGCAGTGCCAGGACGTGACTCGTGACTGACTAGCTTTGTTGTTGCACTGATCTCAATTCGATCACCAAAATGCATGTGATTCGCTCTTCTTAGACTTCGCCAGACACGGCCACTTGACTTGATAGTTTTGCCGATATTTCTGTACAACTTTATCTCTTTTGGTTGGCATTTCGTCCCCAGAAAGATCGGCCTTACACTTCAGACCCATGTCGATTGGACCGAATGGATGGTGAATGCAACAAAACCGCGCGTTGACCAATAAATATCTTGCTGTGCACATGTGCAGACAAGGCCGTTCCGGTCGGTCTTGAGCTAAATAGGTTTTCGGAAAATCACAGTCCTGGGGCCAGTTTCATAAGATAGCAGTGAACCGACTGTGGTTGATCGCCGGGTCACCGAAAAGCGCGTTTCATGAGCGAATCACCGTCACCCGCGAACAACCGCAGTCGACCGACTGTACAGTAATCGGAATGGCCAAGTCAAGGGCTAAATTTAGCAACATTACCACTTCCGTTTGCTCATTCGCACCATGGAAATGGCCTATTTTGAAAAAAAAACTAGTCTCGGCCCGCTCAAAATAACAATGACCGAGACTTTCAGTAATTCCTTCGCGTGACGTCTAACCCTCTTACGCCATAAGGTGACGTCTTCAAGACATAACCCTGACTTGTCTCCTGGATTATTGCGTCATGATAGATACATTTCGAAGAACAATCACAAGGTTTGGCTCACAATCCAAAAACGTGTGAGCATTCTGCCATTGGCTGTGCGGATAATTACATTTATTTTCGGTTTACCGCAGTAAGCCGAACACAGTGTTGGGGGGAGAGCATCACCGTGTTTGGCCGACTTCCGGTGAGACGACCCGCAGTCGGCCGACTGAAATTTTGTTCGTGAAACCCGATAACAACGGATTACTGTGGTTCTCTCGGACAACTGCAGTTGGTCGACTGTGTTTCTGGCTTATGAAACTGGCCCCTGGTGACAACCAGAATTTTGACTTCTCGAGCACGGAAAAGGTTCTCGCGACCGGAATTTCCGGTAGATTTCCGTAATACCGGAATTCAGACCCCAAATCCATAATAATTCCGGACAATCCGGGAGGGTAAACAGGTCTGTTATTCTGAGCCTGTCTCCTGGAGAGAATAAGCAGCAATGAAATGCACAAGTAACTTTCATTCTCAACTTTCTTATTGTTTAAGGTGCCATCTGACTGGTTTGGCCAAACTCACGGTCATTGTCTACATTACCAGCACTTACTTCCCTTTATTTCTTACAAGTGGAACCCTTTTATCTAATCACAAATCATTTCAATTTTATAACTGTATTGTCCCATCGCTTGGAAATGTGGGTTGTTTCCTCCCAGTGGAAAGCTAGCAGCAACAGAGTCGTGCTACCCAGGTGTGTTCATGTTTAGGTGTAATCAGCCACCAGCACTTATGGCAGAATGACCAAGATCTTTTACATACTACATTGGTTGACCCTGGGGTGGGACGTGGATGCTGTCTGTTAGTCTGCACATAAAGTTGACCCGTGTCCGTCCTAGCCAGGATTCGAACCCGTGACCTGCAGGTCACAAAGTCCAGTGCTCTTACCCACTGAGCTACCAGGCCCCCGTTTTCAACAGCTGCACAAACCATGAACAGATTTGTCAACAAGTATCATACTTGTCCTTTTGAAGAATCGCTGCCTCTGTACAAGACACTTCTAAGTGAAGCCACTCATTAATTGGGCGAAGTCGACGTCCCGAAGTCTACTTCATGAAGATGGCTGCATAAAGCTTTGGCACAGAATTGTTAGTAAAATGACCTTGCAAAGTGGACTTTGGGATCAATTAAGAGGAGCCTTGAGACTGGTAATGTGAAGGGTTGATACTGACCGTTCCTGTAGGAGGAGGGCGAGGACTGCTCCATGATGGCGTAGAGGGTCTGCAGCAGCTGTAAGACGCCCTGCACTGTGCACGCGTTCAGCTCAGGCACCCTGCCCGCTTCCACCTCACTCGGGGAGGTCAGCCAGTCCTGCACAGCATCAGGGATCAGGTTTAGAGTCTCATCTGATTTACCATCATTGTGACGAATGTAATTCGTGTATCGCCTCCCTCTCTCATATTAAACGAGACTTCACTGTGTCCAAGATAGTCGCGTACACAAAACGAAGTTAAGTGACCGAGACTACGTCATGACGACACTGTATACATATGACGTCAACGCTCACGCCATTATTCCAAAACTATCGCAGCGTACAAGGCGAGAATTTGTTTGTCTTCATTGAAAGAAATATAAACGAGGAAAGCAAAAGGAAACAGCGTGCCATCGTATTGTGCAGCGAATATGTACATGAATGATATTCAGTTGAGGTTGCTAGGATGCGATTCTCTGACCGTTTGGATTGACTCCAAGATGGCAGCAGTCAAGAAGCCACGAAGATAGCACTGGCGTATTTTCACCTTCCGTGGACGGGTTTTCACATTCTTTCAAACTCCAAAGGTCCACTAACTGCAGGTAAAACACGCTAGAACCTTTTAACATTATTAATTCACAGGGAAACACAGGTATTGTTCATTTTTCCATGTGTTTGTGTCAGTCTGTGAACTTTTGTTTCTGTGTTTGTTTTAGAGAAACAAATTGAATGATGTCGATTGAAATCAATACTTGATGATAACAGATATTGCACGTGTGTGTTGCAGAAGGTGTAGGTGTACATGTGTGCACAACGCGTGTGTAATGATGTCGAGTGGACACTGCGGGGAAGGGCAACGTCAGCGGTTAATTACGGAAGAAACCACCAACGTCCCCAAGTGCTACAAAGATCGAGTTCTATTGTGATAAGTAGCCTACACTTTATATTTTGTAAACATTAGCTCACCATTCATGACTTCATCTGTGTGAACCAAGATACATTTTCCAACGAGAAAAAGAATAAACGTTCCGCTCATCGATACCAAACGTCAACGAAATAAGATGAAGAAAAACAATGTTTTCATGTGTGTCTGATATCACACTGGCAAAATCATAAACCATGAGACTTACGTTTGAAGATTCCGGAAGAAGAAGATTGATGTCTGCGAGAGTGATTGTGTGCATGTTTTGAAAGTACAGAGTTATTAAATTTCTTTATTTACTTCTTTGCACTTGTCTCTGTTGCACACTGATCAGCCCTAGAAACGAGAAGCAGACGTCACAATCATCATCGTCGTTGTCACATGACCGTTACCATCACCATGATGCTCATCGTCAATGTTGTTATCACTGTCATCATCATTATCATAATCATAATCACAGTCATTGCCGTCATCACTGCATGGGTGCATGATGGGTATAAAAGCTCTGCCTGAAGGTTTCCGATGCTACCAATGTTGCGGGGATTGTGATGATGATGAGAGGGACAAAACAATGATGATAAAGATCTCATGTTCACCATTTCATGAGGATGAAAGTTGGCTGTTCATTGCAACGTTTGTTATTTTCTCAGGTGCCAGGAGACTTTTTTTCATGTTGAGCGTTACTTCCCTTTGTTTATCAGATCATTGTCAGTCATACTACCTTGACAAAGTCAGGAAAAGCTAGAATCGTTCACAAATTACAGATTAATATGCTCTAGAAGCCATTCTGTTCCCCAACTTTGTATTTGAAGGTACAATGGAACCTCCCTTTTACGACCTTCAACGATTTGTGAAAATCAGGTCTTAAAAAGGAGCGAGTCGTCAAATAGAGATAAATTTGCAGAGGCTATGACCAGAACATCTGAGAAAGGAGGGTGTGAGAAGGGAGGGTGTGAGAAAGGAGGGTGTGAGAAAGGAGGGTGTGAGAAAGGAGGGTGTGAGAAAGGAGGGTGTGAGAAAGGAGGGTGTGAGAAAGGAGGGTGTGAGAAAGGAGGGTGTGAGAAAGGAGGGTGTGAGAAAGGAGGGTGTGAGAAAGGAGGGTGTGAGAAAGGAGGGTGTGAGAAAGGAGGGTGTGAGAAAGGAGGGTGTGAGAAAGGAGGGTGTGAGAAAGGAGGGTCTTAAACAAGAGGATGTCTTAAAAGGGGGGTTCCACTGTACTGAGAAGATGGACAGAAAAGTGAAAATGCAGAGCAACTTGAGTGCCAATTGATTTTGTGCAGTCTACACGCTATTTTTTACCTTGGGCTTTTCATCTTTGACTTCCTTGCACTCCTCCGGCTTGGCCTCTCTGTACCGGATCCTGTTGAGACAAAAATAAAGTGTCATACAGATGACCTTGCCAAGAACACACGAAGCAAAGCACAATTACCTATTTTCACACCTTTAGCACAAATGCACACATGCATTTATATGTACACATAAGCGCAAACACAAACGCACAAGCACATGTGCATTAGGCATGTGCAAACTCACGCACACACACACACATACACAATCAGTTTCAATTTCAGATTATACTTCAATATGTGGTATAGAAAAGCGCTTGGAACTCAATCATAAATCTGCAACACTTACGTGTAGGTGGGCTCCCATATACGCCGCAGTCGCTCACTACGGCCGTTAAGGGGTCCGCTGGCCAGCAACTGCTGCACAAACCTGAATATACAGCACGGTCCTTCCTCCAGAATCACTGCCTCGTCTGTCATCTGGAGAGAAAACCATGGCAACATATACACAAATTATCAAAATCATGAGTTTTTCTTTTCGTCTCGTGTTCTGATTTGCCACCCTCTCTTCCAATGATTAAAATGCGTTCTCACTATTCTCCCTCAAAAGTTGCCTTAAAAAAAAAAGAACATTTTTTTTATGTTTATTATCACTGAGGAACATATGCAAGATGACATTTCCTAAAGTAAGAACAAGGAAATTGGGTGTAAGCTATTTATGGTTCAGTGTCCACATTCATTTTCTTTTCCCTCAGCAAAGATTTGTGTAATAGGAGGCTAGTACCAGGCTTCTAGGTAATGGAGACTGGTGAACAGAAGTCTGAAGCAGTATCTTCTGTGGTGGACTGCAAAACATGAGAGGGGAAGAGAGAGATGAAGAGAGTGTGAGAGAGAGAGAGTGAGTGAGATACAAGGAAAGAAAGAGGACGTTAGAGAATTAACATGCTGAGCTGAGAACAAAATACATTACACAAAAGAGCTGAAAAGAAAGACAAGAGAGATGGAGAGAGAGAAAGGGTGGAGTGGGGGGGGGGGGGGGGGGTGGAGGGGAGAATCATGGTGGTTTGCGAAAACCAGACAACTCACCCCAGGTAGACAATGTGCACTAAGAGAGAGAACCAGCTTGGGAGCAGGTAGAATTTCGCCAGGGGTCGGAGGGGAGGAGGGGGGCTCCGTCCCTGGAGTTGGGATTTCAAAATCTGACGTTTGGTTGATATTGGTGCGGCCAGGGCGAGGATCAAAGGCTGGGATAAGGGCAGAGAACTGGCGCTTGAGAACGTAGTCGTCGTCCCAAGATCGGCGATCGCGTGTGTCTAGCTCTTCATCCTCCTGAAAGAACAGAGATGTGATGAATTAAAAAGTTTGCAAATATTGTACTTATTTACTGGCTTTTATCTTTAATCCAAACTGAAAACTAAATCTAAATCTGACCCTCAATTTGAGTCAGAGCAGAAGCTAAAAGATCTCAAGCTCTCAACCCACAATTGTTTTTTTTATAGCAATGACACGATCAATAAAATAACATAAAACAGTATAACATAACAAAGCATAACATAACATAACATGAATAAAATACACACCTACCAATACAACACTTTCTTTCTTTCTTTCTTTCTTTATTTGGTGTTTAACGTCGTTTTCAACCGTTCAAGGTTATATCGCGACGGGGAAAGGGGGGAGATGGGATAGAGCCACTTGTTAATTGTTTCTTGTTCACAAAAGCACTAATAAAAAAATTGCTCCAGGGGCTTGCAACGTAGTACAATATATGACCTTACTGGGAGAATGCAAGTTTCCAGCACAAAGGACTCAACATTTCTTACATACTGCTTGACTAAAATCTTTACAAACATTGACTATATTCTATACAAGAAACACTTAACAAGGGTAAAAGGAGAAACAGAATCCGTTAGTCGCGTCTTACGACATGTTGGGGAGCATCGGGTAAATTCTTCCCCCTAACCCGCGGGGGGTACCAATACAACACATGATCATTTCGATTATCACTCCTTACAAAACTTACCATCACATCTTCATAGTCATCATCATCTTCATTCTCGTCGTCATTCTCGTCATCATCATCATCAGGCTCGGGCAGGTCCTCCTCATCCTCGAGTTCTGCAAGCAGCGAGGTGGCTCGACACGTCTCCAGAAACTCGTCACTCTCGCTGGACGTTGAGGGCAGACTACGGGTGAGTGCCTGGCTGAGCAGCGACGTCATGTTGGCCATGGTCTGTGTGGTGGTCAGCGTGTTGGACGTGGGCACGTTGGAGTTGGTCAGGCTGGGGTAGCTCTGGGCCGTGCTCAGCAAGTTGTCTGCCAGCAAATACACTTACAGGGTTTTCATTTCAGTTTTCTCATTTCATTTACTCTATTATCCCCATGCTGGGAAATTCGGGCCATTTCCTCCCAGTGGAAAGCTAGCAGCAACAAGAGTCGCGCTACCCAGGTGTGTGCGTGTAATCAGCCACCTGCAAGGGTAAGGTGAGTGCGGAGTTTGGACGGTGTTTGGAGACAGTAAAACTGGTTTCCAGACTCACTCCTTGTTTTCTTATAATGACAGGTTTTCTCCCCCTCCTCATAGACCAAATTTTCTCAGATTACTGAAGGTTTCAAATCAGAGACTGTACAGAATGGAAAGAACGATTACAATAAGAATGCAACTAGGGATAATGTAAAGAATAAGTTTTACTCCAGCTGCTGTTTTATAGCAAGTTTTGCTGTCAAGGTATGTGTAACCTTTGGTTTAAACAATTTTATTCAGAAAATTACAGATAACAATGCCACATACAATCAAATTATTAAATGTGTAATAATTACACCTCACGTCTGACTACACTTTACAGAAAACACACTGATCATAGGTGTCCCGTACCACTTGAACAAGAAATCACAAACTTTCCATCAAAGTAGCAAACAAGAGGAATGAATCTGCGAGACAAAAAAATCAACATACCAGTATGGACAGAGCAAATCCCTAAACCTTTTCTTTCAGTATCTCACCCTACATTGTTCATACAACTACGTTTGACTCACTGGGAGAGTGGGAGAGCGCCATGCGGACAAGACTAGAGGTGTTCGAGTTGCGAGGCAGGTTGCTCTGGTGGCCGGACGACAGGTTGCGGCGGGCGACAGCAGCAAACGTGTCCAGTAGAGTGACCGTCTGCTCCATCGAGGATGGCAGGTTGGGTACACTCACGCTCATCAGGTTGGTGGGAGACCCGCGGGTCGTTCCATCGCTGTTGTTCTTCTTGGCCGCTGAAAGCAACAACATGGGTCTTCTTACATAAACAACAACAACATTTCCTTTTATTTGAAAACTTTTGTGTTGAACATGTTTTTCAGTTACTTTTAAAGACAGCAGCTTTAAATCCCTTCCAGATGCAGCCTTCTAGACACAAGGCATCTCCGAAAGCCACATTTGTTTCTTTGAAATGAAGTTCACAGGGTTTAACCCAAAACTGATTTGAGAGTAAACAAGTAGCAGTCCTCCATGGTACCTTGGAACATTAATACAATTTATAAGTTCTCAGGAATCAACTTGGTCAATAGAACCAAAATAGCAAGTGCAATTTAACTACGACAAAAAGTACATAAATGCTTGAACATGTAACACAGATAAAAACAAATATAAACCACACAAACACAAAAGAAGAGGAAACAAACAAACAAAAACACACCCATAGACCCACCTTCGTTAGCTTTAGCTACTCTATCCCTAGCATTCTGGCGGTTGTGGATCTGTTCGCGGATTCCCCCCTCAGCTCCTCTCAAGCCCCCCTCCGCTCCAAGCAAAACGGACGCAGCACTGGACAGTCCCAGAAAGCCATGGGGGTCAAAACTGGCCGCAGCATTGTCCAAAGCTGAAGCGTGAGCGCTGGCGGCAAAGTTGCTGTTGGAGGTGGTGGAGGTTCTGGCAGGTGGTGGTGGGTGGAAGGTGGTGATGTCTGGTTCACGATGCACCACCACCATTGGTTCATCGCCGGAGAGTTCAGCGGCGGTGGCCCCTTGTTCCTCTGCTGGGTCTAGCGTTACCGTGACAACAGGGTCGGTGTCTGCGTCAGACAGACTCACCATACGTTCTGCTACACTCTGGGCCACCTGAGCATGGAACAAAGACAAATACCATAATTTCCAAAGACCCAAACTGCAAAGGCCCGTATTCATGCAGCCATTTCTCACTGACCATCCCTATGTACTTGCCAAGGAGTAAATGTTTGAATGAAATGAAAGGCTCTGTCCATACGCATGCGTTTGGTGTACAGGATTCAACTGTCATGCAAAAGACAACAGCATGGAAAGCATTGCATCAAATTATTGTGATGCAATTGTCGCTTATCTGGTACATATACTGAATTCAAGTTTACAGCTACCGCAAATTGCTAATACAGTAACTTAATTCTAATTCTTGAACAGATTCCTCGTTAACAGAGTACAAGTTCAGTTTCTCTGTGAAATATGTCAATAAAGAAGGAAAACAAAAATCTTACAGCTCGAACACTGGAGGTCAAGTTTTCAGCAGATGAGGCCTGCTCAGTGCTAGCGACAGATCTCGTGTCGTTGACGTCGCTCAGGCTTGGCGTGGAACTGCTCTTGCGACTGGTCAGCACACTCACCTAAAATATTTTAATAACAAACAGCATGAAAGAATCTCAAACAAATGAGGCAGAGCGCTATGTTAAGATCTAATAAACGAAGGGAAGTAAGCGCTCTAATGACATGTGCAACAGAGTAAGTGAGAGTTATGCAGAACAAATCTGACACCAAAGAGAACAAGGGAAGTAAGCGCTCTAATGACATGTGCAACAGAGTAAGTGAGAGTTATGCAGAACAAATCTGACACCAAAGAGAACAAGGGAAGTAAGCGCTCTAAAGACATGTGCAACAGAGTAAGTGAGAGTTATGCAGAACAAATCTGACACCAAAGAGAACAAGGGAAGTAAGCGCTCTAATGACATGTGCAACAGAGTAAGTGAGAGTTATGCAGAACAAATCTGACACCAAAGAGAACAAGGGAAGTAAGCGCTCTAAAGACATGTGCAACAGAGTAAGTGAGAGTTATGCAGAACAAATCTGACACCAAAGAGAACAAGGGAAGTAAGCGCTCTAATGACATGTGCAACAGAGTAAGTGAGAGTTATGCAGAACAAATCTGACACCAAAGAGAACAAGGGAAGTAAGCGCTCTAATGACATGTGCAACAGAGTAAGTGAGAGTTATGCAGAAAAAATCTGACACCAAAGAGAACAAGGGAAGTAAGCACTCTAATGTCATGTGCAACAGAGTAAGTGAGAGTTATGCAGAACAAATCTGACACCAAAGAGAACAAGGGAAGTAAGCGCTCTAATGACATGTGCAACAGAGTAAGTGAGAGTTATGCAGAACAAATCTGACACCAAAGAGAACAAGGGAAGTAAGCGCTCTAAAGACATGTGCAACAGAGTAAGTGAGAGTTATGCAGAACAAATCTGACACCAAAGAGAACAAGGGAAGTAAGCGCTCTAATGACATGTGCAACAGAGTAAGTGAGAGTTATGCAGAACAAATCTGACACCAAAGAGAACAAGGGAAGTAAGCGCTCTAATGACATGTGCAACAGAGTAAGTGAGAGTTATGCAGGTCAAATCTGACACCAAAGAGAACAAGGGAAGTAAGCGCTCTAATGACATGTGCAACAGAGTAAGTGAGAGTTATGCAGAAAAAATCTGACACCAAAGAGAACAAGGGAAGTAAGCGCTCTAATGACATGTGCAACTGAGTAAGTGAGAGTTATGCAGAACAAATCTGACACCAAAGAGAACAAGCATTGAAATGAACAAGCGACTTTCATAACTTACCCTATTGCACATTCCGTAACATGCATTTAGAGCGCTTACTTTACATTGTTGATCAGATCAACAAACCGCATGATTGTGTACTCCATGGAAACAAATTCAAAAGCAGAAGACCTATGTAAATCAAATCATGCCTAGCCTTAGCGTAAGAAAAAACAAAACTGAGTTGGCTTCTTCACAGTACCCACTAAAGATAAGTAGGAAACATATGGCATAAAAGACAGTATATATTTACATGCTGTTCATTGAATTAAATTCAAGTCTCTCTGTGAATGATCTTCTCACTTTGAACCTGCAAACAAACGAGCTTGGGTCCAGGCCCGCACTCGTGATCACATACACACACACACACACAACACACAACACACACACACACTCTCTCTCTTTCTCTCCCTCTCTCTCTAAATTCCACATTCAATACATTTCTCTTTTCCAGTACTCACCTTGATTTTGTCCGTGGAGACACCTGTGGATTTCTGCTTGACTCCGCCCACTGCTCCTTGCTCTGTCTTCATGGCGCGCAGCCTGTCGTGGTCCTGTGAGGCGGCAAGGGCAAGGTCAAACTTGCCTTCCGCTCCCATACGGTACGAGTTGGAACCACCTGCATCCCATGTCACGTCAACCCAGCCTGGCAAGGCAAAGAACAACGACATGATTCATTGACCGTTTTAACTTTTGACTTTTTCAAGGTTATGAAACATGCTAAAACTGCAGAAGTGAGACACAGACAGACAGAGAGACAAAAAGACACCCACACACACAAAAGCCAAATACATAGTACTTTTTAGTGTGTGTAAGTTTTTCTAGTGTGTATATGACACAGGGAGGAACAGTTTTGGGAGCCCTGCGAACACCCATAATCATACAGAGCTAACAATCAAAAAGGATGAGGCAATGCTGACAAAGTTTGTATAAGTAAGTCCAGCTAAACCTACACCTCCCAGTCCGAGATGCTACCTGTCATTATACAATGAAACCCCAAACTGGTAAACTGACCCTCCCTCCCATCATTGCATACACTCAATCTCACCGTTGTGCAACTCTCCAGTGACGGTGCCGTCCCCCGGGGGATTGCCATCCTGGTCCCTCCATTTCCAGTCCATGCCTCGCACCACACGGGCACCGGGCACCATCTGCTTTAGCACCTGGGTGCGCATCAAGCGCCGCTGTCTGCGTAACGTGGCCTCTGCCTCTCGGGCTGCCTTGCCTGTGGGAGGGAGGACATGGAGGGCAAGTTAAAGACCGTTTATTTTGTTGTTGTTGTTGTAAGAATTCCTAAGACAAAGAATCAGTTAATGTCAAAGCAAGATGGTTTCCTTCTTGTGTCAAAGGTCACGTAAAACATGACATCTACAACATGTGTACCATTGCATTTCGTCACTGTCAGCTTGATATGACTTTTTCTTTTGAAGACACGCACATCACAGCTCATTGTTTACTGTGACGCTATCGGCGTGTTAAGATTCTCACCTCACCTTCAAGGAGAGCAACTCTTCCCCAACACATAAAAAAACCTGATAGTAATATTTCTGGAGAACGGCTTTTTAGACAGGTGAAAGCAACAAATTTAGCAATTTTTATTGCTACCCATAATGACACTGAAAACCCACAAAACAAAAATGTCATTTCCATACAAATAAATTCATAAAAACACCATGCACTAAGCACAAAACTCACCAATATCATCACAGACACCTGTGACTTTGCCGTAGATCTCAAAGCCTGAGAGGGAGAGGTAGTGTGTCTGTCCGCTGGCGTTCTTCCCCATCTGCTGTAAACGTACATGGCGCCAACCCTGTTTCTCCCCTCGGTCTACGTCTAACGGCCATGTCATGGTGGACCTGGAAAGCAGTATCAGGGTAATGTCATTCCTCTCTTCATTTGTCGACCATTCTGGTTAATTTAAAAGTTCCAAAGGATAAGAATGTTGACAGGGTTAAGGGAACAGAATAGCATGCATGTAGTATCTCACAGTTGCCTGACAAATCTGAAAATTCCATCTGTCAAATTCAAACCCATGAGCAATGTAGAATAATAAATGTCTGGATTTCCAATGACCCACAAACTCCAACCCCACCCCACCATCCAGTTTTCTTTATCCTGTCTTCTTGTTGTTCTTGTAATTCACATGGATTACAAATTATTTCCTACCCTGGTTCATTGAGAGACGTGTCGTTCTCGTGGCTGAAAAGCGTTGTCCATGTCACTCCATCTTTGGACATCTGGAAGTGCCAGTTGCGAAGGGCAGACCTGAACAACATCAAGACAGTTTCCACGTGACAAAAAAAACCACCCACATGTTTCAATAAATAACCATAAAACACTGTGCAACAAGAATACACTGGTCAGAATTTAAAAAAAGAATTCAGCATCTATTTACATGTCTAAGTACAAAAACATGTGTCTGCAAACAGGTATACGGCATGTGGTAAAAATAACATGAAAAGGAGATCCCTCGTTTACACTACTTGCTGTCAAAAATCAGTACCTTCCCTCAACCATCAGTGTTGTTCTCAGGCCTCAGTCTTTTGTAAATGGTGCATACTCGTTTGATCTGACACATTGTGCCAGACGACCATCCAATAGTTTTGACATGTTAGAGGTTTTCGCACAGAACAATGTGTTAGTTGCCAGTACATTTAGACCTACACTTATTTTTAATCCAGGTCCAACTAACCTATTGTCCTCTGAGCCTGAGAACATCACTGAACCATATACATGTAAACCTGTTCAGCAAGCTGTTTCAGCCAATTGAACCCCCTCTTGCTCATACTTTTTTTTGGAAGGAAATGAGTCCCAACTTACTTTCCATATCCACGAGCGTGTCGAAGTGTGTAGCAGGAAGGGACGATCCACACACCTAGGTCTATGGCAAACCAGGCTTTCCTGACAACACAACACCACCATTTGGTCACGGTTGATGTCTTCATCAGTTCACACGCATGCATCCCCTGGATGGTGTGCAATAAACTAACGTGCCTATCACTTTTGCTGAGTAACTTGGGCTGTGAAAGATGTCTTTAAAAACTCACATGAAAAATGAAGCAAATTCCACAGCTGTATATAGCAATCAGCCTATTAACAAGTATGTTGCAACCAAACCAGCTACTACTCCAGATATGTAGCACAAGAAACAAGTTGCAGTTTAATATTACTGTGACATGTAAAATGTAACTTCAGTTAAAAAGGCACTTGAAAAAAGGCTTCTGCAACTAACAGCATTTACAAATTATGAAACACAAATACAAGCGCTGTACATCAAATCTTACATCAGAGAGTAAAATTCCAGCACACACCCACTGTTTCTTAGGCTAAGATTATTGTGTAAACTGAAAGTGCTCATACTTGTCATCATTGGTGTGGCAGTTGAGGGCGGCAGTTTCCCGACTCAGGATGTCCTCCAGCTTGCCGTAAGGCAGGCTGCGACCTTCTGAAGACGTGATGACCACCAGGCCGTACTGTCCGGGGTTCACCCATTCCACCACATTCCTGAACACAACAGTCATTTGGAGCACAGGTCAGAAGAAAATATCACGTGTACCATTTGGGCAAGTGACCACCTCCTGGTAACAACCACCTGCCAACAATGACCACCCCAAAGGATGCCTGACAAGGTTTTTTTCTTCATAATTCACCTTTCATAGCGACCAGCTTTGGGTGGTGGTTATAGACCGGATTGACTGTATTTATAATTTCTTGAAAGGACAGCGTTTTCTTTCAAGAGGCACCATTTTTTATCTAGCAATTAGTTTTCATCTTTTTCCGCGCTTTTAACAATTATGCCTATTTTATGGCATCCATGTTCGACATAAAGTAGTTCTTAAATTCCAACCCTAGCCAGTGACATATTCCAAGCAGTGCAGTTTAGCTTCACACAATCATTCACACACACACAACGTCATCACATCCATAGTCAAATGGCACAAAGCATCTGAAGAAGTTACCCAAACACCGATTATTCTTCTCCCAACATGCAATAGAACGCAGCTTTACTATCGTACCACTGATTTCTTATTTTCTAGGCTCAGGAACATAACTGAGATTTATTTTCTTCTGCAAGATTGCCAAATTGGCCATACAAGTTTTGGCAATTTTTGGAAGTTTCAGGCAGTCCCTTCCATACCTCTTTCCCCAACCTTGAAAAAGTTTGGTGGTTCTGCCAAAACAACAGCAAAGTTTTCAGCAATTTGAAATAAGTTTTGGTGCTTAACTGATTGCATAGAACATTCCTGTAGGCTGAATCACTTCAGCGTCAACTTACCTGCCGTTGGTACCGATCCAGTAGATAAGGCCGTTGTCATCAAAGTCACTCTGGTGGGTGAAGGTGATGGTGGCCCCGTTCTCTTTCAGCTGCTTGACAAAGTTGAAGGTGTGCCGCTCAAAGTCATACCACTGCTTGGCCACCATCTTAAGCAGGTAACGCTCCAGGTCCGCGATGGTTGTCAGTGGTTCCATCTTCAGGCACTTGCCTGTGCGATCAATGAGAGTGCCCTCCCCTGGAGCCCTTTCTAGTCGGAAGCGCAGACGACGGGTAAGAATCTGTTAAATTCCAAGCATAACTTACAGTCGAGGAAAGCTGTATTCATCTGAAATTAACAAACATACTGCAGACTACTTATTTCCTGCAAAACCAAAACAGTTGAACAGAATCATTATTGCACTATCAAATGATGAATTTGGGTGATGAAAAGTGGTTTGCACATTCCACATAACTCTAACTTATTGTTCTCCTATAGGTACAGTGGTTATGTTGCTTTGATATAAACACATGTTTTAATGACAATTTTCCTGCAAGTGAGCTAAAGACAAGATGAAGCAATAAACCTGCAATACAATCGTGTTCAGAGAGTGTGAATGAAAAATACCTGAAGACCATATCCAGAGCCAGGTAGATCATAGGTAAACACAGGTAGTTTCTCTATGGCCTCCAGGGCTGAGATCAGTTTGCGTGTCAGCTCCACTGCTGGTACAATACCACTGCAACACAAGTTCTACTTGTTACACATGTATCAAGCACCAAAAACACTACATTACACCAAACACACACACACACACACACACACACACACACACACACACACACACACACACACACACACACACACACACACACGCGCGTACATACAAAACACAAATATACATGGAACATACATATATATTCATATACAAACGTACACCACAAACACATCCATTTAAAGGAGTCAACAAAGTTGAACTTTTATCATGATGCATAGAAGTTGTGAGACGCCAACATGGAGGGGATTTCCGTCTGCACAAACAATTCATGCCCTTGAACAATAAGGGGATTGCTATTGCTTTAAAGATATGCTATCATGATTTATTTATGCTGATTTACACTTAAAGTTTTAATAGTGACAAATATTGTAGCATATTGTATTACTTTATTAATATTTTCGGTATTTTCTCATTTTCTCAGTAATCAAGAACTAACCTTTCTTTTTCATGGAAGACGCCCTTAAAGATGTTAATTCTGTTTTTGGTTTTCTTCTTGCCTTCCCTGAATGAAAGGTCATCACAGTTCTGCAAATAAAGTCAAGAGTTTTGAGCTCGTTATCAACTAGAGAGATATCAAAGGCAAAGGGAATGAACTTTTGGAATCAACTGAAAAACAAAGACAGAACAAGGGAAAGAAGAGCCTTTCTTTCTTCACTAAAACCTTGTTTCTTCCTATCATTAGCACTTTGTACATAATTAAGCCTTCAAAAAATGTGCCTGAAAACTGCTCCATTCATCCATATCACAAATGTTCCGAGCTCCAAAGAAAATGAATCCCCCATCCAAAAACAAAATTTAGCAAATTTAAAGGCAATTTGATAGCCTCTCCTGGCAGAGAGAACACACAGAAACTTTGATGAATATACTTACCCAAATCTCATAAATAGCATTTTACTTCAGTTGAGTGCTAAAACGTTGAACACTAAGGGAAGCTACTCCCTCAAAAAACATCACGTAACCATGGTCACCAGACCACGTGATCTATGAGGGTAAGCTCCCCTTGAAGCCACGTGACACGCGGCCGCCATATTGCTTCACACTTCTTGACAAGCCTGAGCAAACTTATAGCGGGGTAGGTGGGAGGGTATTTGGTATGAGATTTGGGTAAGTATATTTATCAAATGAAAATTTACTTTTAACATTTTCGATTAAATTACATATTACTTACGCCAAATATCATAAATAGCAGAATGCTACTAAAGGAGGAGGGATTACCCACCCTAGGATATAGGAAGAGCTTGCCCGGCAATTACCACTGCTGGTAGAACGCTGCAACCGTCAGGACGGGAACCCACCAGGTCTCGCAGGTAGAAGTTCAGAAAGATGTTGTCTGACTTCCAATATGCAGCTCCAAGGACCTCGGAGAGCCGTCTGGACTTCAGGACAACAAGTGAAGAGGCCCATGCACGAGTTTCATGCGTCCTCGCCGAAGAGAGAGGCAGGACATACTGAGTCGCCCCCCCACCTTTTTGCTGCCACCACACATAAGCCTGTTTGATGAGGGTGGAAGCCCATGTAGCCAATGTAGACTTTGCAATATCTTTGTCTTGAGTAGTGTTTGTGAAAATAAACAATAGCTTCTGATTGCTGGATCTGATGGGATTCGTGCGAGACAAATAAACATTTAAAGCACGGATAGGGCAGTTAACAAGATCAGGATCCCCAGGGGCTAAAATGTTAGACAGTGGAGGGATCGTAATAACGGGAGACTGATGATCAGGTCTTTGATTTTTAGCCAGGAAGTCTGGTCTAAAAATAAGAGATATGGAACCATCTGACTGAATAGAAATGTCTTTTTGTAAGCCGGATAGAGCATGTACTTCGCTACCTCTTCTGGCCGTAGCTAGTAAAAGTAACATGAGTGTTTTGCGAGTTAGGTTTGGGAGCTTCGCAGAATACAGAGGTTCACATTCCGATGATCTAGGAAACTCAAGGATAAGGAAGAGATCCCATGCAGGGACTGGTATCTTAGACTTCAAGTCTACAATCGAGGCGCCTTTCAGCACCGAGGCTATAGCTCCGCCAAGATTGATGGTATGGCCCAATTACTTGCTTTAGCGTAGACGAGATAGCCGACCTTCTGACCTTAAGCGAAGAAGCCGAACAACCTTGTGATGACAACCATGACAAATGGTTTGCAACTTGCATTGATCTAGGAGCCACTGGATTGACTCCGTTCACAGCACACCAACGAGTCCAAGCGGTCCAATGAGAGGAGTATACAGATCTCGTAGAAATTCTGTGTGCCTCTTGAACCAAGGAAACCGTCATGTCGACGCGCCAGAGTGTTTGAGTGCGTCCCTAACAACCTCCAGCCGTGCAGCTGTAGGGACTGCGGGTTTTCGTGAAGCACGCCGGTTCTGGGTTGTAGGAGCTCTCCCTTGACCAGATTTAGTGGTACGGGAGGGCCCTGAGAAAGACGCAGCAGATCCGGGTACCAGTGCTGACTGGTCCACATTGGAGCTACAAGAACGAGAGAAGGGCGTTCCAGATCTGCCTTTCTGAGCACTTTTTCGAGGAGGGACGGTGGAGGGAATGCGTAGGCTGACAGGCCTGACCAGTCCAACTCCAGGGCGTTCACCGCCCATGCCTCCGGGTCCGGAAATGGTGAGACGAACAGAGGGAGTCTCTTTGAAAACCGCGTCGCAAAAAGATCGATCATCGGTTTGCCGATGGGAGCCCAAAGGCGCTGGAGGGCATGGTGAGTGATGGTCCACTCCGTGTGTATGACGCGTGAGGACCGGCTCAGTAAATCTGCCAGGACGTTGAGACGGCCTGGGAGATGTTTCGCGGACAATGTGATTCGATGCTGCTGGCACCAGACCAGAATCTGGCAAGATCTGATCGACAGAGAGGGAGAGCGTACTCCGCCCTGATTGTTGAGATATGTGGCTACTGTGGTATTGTCCGTGAAAATGCGAACATGTCTGCCCCGCAGATGAGGCAGAAAACTCAGGAGACCCTGAGCGACTGCCTCCAGTTCTAGGACGTTGAAGTGGATTGTTTGGTATTAGGTTGACTAGCAGAGCGTTGCGTAAACTTTGCAAACTCCAAGTCTTTCGCTTCTTGTGTCTCTTTGTGCAGTGCATCAAGGGACAAAGGACCCAGTAGAACATCCTCTGTAAACGGAGAGGTGCAGTCGAGACTCAGAGAGGAAATTATCTCTCCGGGTAAAGACTGCGTGAGCGTAGAGCTTGGCCGAGGAAGACATTTGTTGTGCTGACACCTTCGCCAGCGCAGACAAAAGAGAGGCCACATCCTGCTCGCTTGCGTCGTTTCTGAACTCAAAAGGTTCAAGAGAAGAGGTAAGCGAACAAGACAGAGATCGCAACAAAGTCTCAGACAGAGACGCAAGTTCAAGCGATGACCTTCCTGCTTCCTCCAATCCAAGCAGAGCGGATTCGGAGTAAGCAAAGGTCTTATCCTTTTTAAAAGGATCAAACCGAAGAGACTCAATCGTCGAAGTCACCGGAAGTGGTGCTCTTGGCAATGCGAAAATCTGAGTCAAACCGCGAGAGTTGTGTCTTAAAACCAATCTCTTGTGAGAAGAGTGGCGAAACACAGAGGCCTGTTGTTCCGTGGCAAGCCATGACTCCGCTGAAGAAGGAGCTGGACCATGCGCCACAAGCAAAGGAACTGGCCTGAGAGGAATGCTACTACCCTGAGGTGGGTTAGCAGCTAACACCTTCGCCATCTCGTAGGCTACCGACGGGGATTCGCAAAATCGAAAACCCGGGGAAGCAGGCTGCGATGGCATGAAATCATCGATCGCTGTCTTCGGTGGAGCGGTAGCATCAACTGCTGCGACCACTCCTTCCGAAAAATATCTCGAAGTCACCTCCGCTGCCAAAGCAATGGAAAGGTGAAACTTCGCCGGTAACCGGAAACATTCCTCTTCGTCCGGAACGGAAGTAGCACTTCCGTAAACAGGCATGGGAACAGGAAATCATCAAAAAGGCGGAAAATAATGCGGGGGTGCGGGGGCCGCCATAGGCCCCTGCCAGGGGGTCAGGGGGCAAAGCCCCCTGAAGCTGAGGGTTTTTTGCATTTTTCACACCTAAAACGTGCACCAGGAGACACCATAACTTTACAAAACAGTGCACTTGAACCTGCAGTAATTTCTCACCAATATGTTCAAAATTTAATCCAATTTACACAATGACTCACCAACTCTTTATCTGCATGCAGTAACAATCTCCTTGGTGTCACTAAACCATACTTTCAGAAAAATTAAGATTCAGAAACTATCTACACAAAAAAGATTACCTCAGAATAGTTCATTGGATTGATGATCACTGATGATGAATGTATTCACGAACATAAAGGTATTGAATCCCTCTAACTCCAAGATGTTCATGGGCTCCACAAGGAAAGTTTCACACTGTGATAGTGTTATTAAAATATCAATAAGACTGTCTCTCTGGCGCTGGCTTACACTGAACCCTACACACAAAATATTCAGCTTGTGGCATCAGCCTACAGAATCCAAGTCTGGCACTGTCCCTTACACACACAACATATTCATTCTGTGGCTTTAGCCTACAGAATCCAAGTTTCTGGCACTGCCCCTTACAGACACACAATATTAACAGTCAGAGTCTGTGGCATCAGCCTACAGTATACAGCTTACAAGTCGCACTGTCCCTTATTGATACACAATATCCAGAGTCTGTAGCATCAGCCTACAGTATTGCAAGTCCACAAGTTTAAGTCACAGATGTAAAATCAGAGTTGTCCAGCAAAATCCCTTTCTCCTCCTTCAGCATGTTGACTCTCACAGTCATAGTCTAAAATTATGAACAGCCCCAAAACTCATTTCTGGCTTTCTTTGCTGAAGGCTCACTTCTCTTCTGGTTCACAGCCTTTCTTTTCTGAGCAAGACTTTCCAGCTTTGCCTTCATCAGCCTTCTGTGGGCCAACCTGGCTTTCTTTTCGGCATCAGCCTGTAAAGCCTTGGCCTTCGCCTTGCTCAGAAGTTCCTGATGTTTTAATGACAAGGCAGCTCTTTTTTGTTCAAGTTCCTCCCTTTCTTTCTGTTGCCTTTTTTTGTTTTTGGAGGCAGCATCCCTCATCAGACGGCACATCTGGTGGTTGGGAGGAGTGTGCAGGGGATCCTTTCTGGTAAAGTTCCGAACAGCTGATCTTTTGCTTGTTCGTAAGGCATACTTAACAGTTTGGATGGACGAGTAGGTTTCAACTGCCATCCTGGTCGAGTTACAGTCAATAACCCCGCCCATCACGCTGAACGATGATTCCACAGCCGGGCCATGGAAACAAGTTAACAAAGCAGCAGCCATAGAGCTGAGGAGGGGAAACTTTCCTCCTTTCGTGATGTTGCCCCACCACTCGTCCACTGGCACCATGACTCCCTCTTTTTGATAGGGTGGTAGCTGCAATGAAGTGCAGAAAGCAGTCACCTCCATGTTGTACGCATCCTGTACATCATCACACTGACGTTGCAATTCAGTTTTGGTGACTTGACCTGAATCTTCAACTAGCAGCACATTTGTTACTAGCTGTGGTAGCCGCAGGAAGGCAGTTTTGGCCACACTGTGGTTGTGTTGACAGGCAGGATCAAGCACAGACATTGCCTGGAGAAGTTTATTGTCTATCGGAAGCTTGTTTTGCAGTGAGACAGCACAGCTGATGAAACCAGACTGCAACATCTGTAAAAGCTTTCCTCGCAGCGGGTCCTTCTTGCTCCACTTTCCTTCCCTCATGGCCCTCTCTGCTGTTGAACCTACAAACATATCGTTCATGTCTGCAAGGATGTCACTGTCAGTTGCAAAGGACAGGACTTTGGGATTTTTCAACTCGGCAGGAGTTAGTTGACAAAAGCACTCTGGTCGAACAAACATGCCTAGAAACTGCCTGAACACTTTCTCTTGCTCATCAAAGAGCTTGTGCACCATACATGTGCTGGTCTGAAACAGGCACACATACTGCTTCAGAACAGGGAGCACAGCAGAGTAGATTCCTAGTACACTAAGTGTCCATGTCCTATGTTGGAATACTTTGTCCACAAGGCGAGACTGACGTTTCTTCCCATCGTCACTCCTCTGTCGGGTGGTCAGTGAGCGCTGGATCTCAGACAGCCTCTTCTTCCCAGCTATGCTGACATCTTCACAGATGCTGTCATGAATATCTCTGTATACTTTCTTCTCATCTTTGTCAAGGTAAGAAAATATATAGACAGTGAGTACCCTCATCAGCAACAAAGTGTTCTGGGCCACATCGTAGCAGGACAGCCAACGATGGCTCACAAACTGGGTTGGTGAGGAGTACTTCTCTCCTAAGATGAAGCAAATTTCCTTCAGGGCATCTTGGTTGGCAGATGACCAGTGGAATTCGCTGTATACATCTCCAAACAGTCCCTCAGCCCAGTAGTTGAATGGCTTGCAAAACGCCTTTGTTGCATTGTGCAGTTGGTGACAGACATCCCCATCTATGTCCAGCAAATGGGGAGTCCGCTCCTTCCTCACTCTCACCTCCAGGCCATTCTTGGAACCTCGCATGACAGCACACGAGTCCATGAGCATTGACATGCAGTTGGTCCATGGGATATTGCTCGCCTTGAACAGGTTGTCTATGGCCTGGAACACACTTTCGGTATCCACTCGTATGAGGCGTAGCGATCCCAAATGCTCCATCGACAGTCTGTTGGTGGTGGGGTCCATGTAGTTGACCAGTATGGTCAGCACACGTTGAGTTCCAGTGCTTGTCGCCTCATCAATGTTCAAGGAGAATTTGGTCTTCTTCAGGATGTTCACCGTTCTCACGTGAAAAGACTCAGCCAGACCATACTTGAGTTTGTATGAAGCTGTGGTCCTGTCCATCGAGAGCTGGTTGAGAGCCTCTGGGTCGCTGCTCAGACTTTTAGCCAAGTTGATCAGAACAGGAGCAGATGAAAAGGCCCATGATTGTTCGGCAAGCACAGCAATCACTGCAGCCTGCAAACACAGTTAAAATAAAGAGCAATAAATTAATAAGCACTCTTCACTCTGGGGATAGACCTGGGACCTGCTATGCTGAAATAAACTGTCATAATCAATGCAATGTTAAGTCTAAGTACAGTGTTCAAACAACTCGGACCTGCAACATATTTTCTTTCAGCCATATTGGGAATTCAAACTCATATTTCAACCATTCCAAACACAACTAAATACAATAACCAACCATTGCTGAAACAGAACAAAGCAGATCAAATAGACTTGTCGTTTTAACTGCACAACTGGTGATTTAAATGGCTTTCTTGTAGTTGTAAGCATACATTACTAATTTACTTACTTCTTGGTTGGCCACTCTGTCTTTTAGTGGTACTATCTTCTTTGGTTGTTCCTTGGAAGAAGCAGGCCCAGATTGGTCAGTTACAACAGCATCAGTGAAGGGCTCACTAAAAACAGGCTGCTCTTCAGGCTGGTTCTGGAAAAAAAGTAATAATAATACTCTATAATTATAATCCTTCGCTTTGAAATGTCTTAATATAAAATCAACAACAAGACACGCTAAATTAACTCAGAGTATACTGGCACTTCCCCTTTTGACACACAGAAAAAAACCCACAGTTTGTGGTATCAACCTATAGAATGCCAAGTCCACCATTTAAAAGTAAAAAATAAATAAAAAAATTAAAAAATTAAAAAAATAAAAAAGTCCACACTTACAGTTAGTGTTTAATTAGAAAAAAAACACAGTAAACACCAAGTTCCAAAGACTTTCGGGGGCCACGCCCTTCTTCAGTGAAATGAATGTCAGTGAAAAAAAAATTACAGTTACCGGTAGTGTGTCAGTGACCCACTTGTTCAAAACGAATCAATGACAGAACAGACCACACACTAAAATTACAACCAAAACAAACACAAAACTTACCGAAGTTCCGTATGACCCCAGTGACGATGTTGTCATCTTTGTCTTGAGCGTGGTTAGGTGCTTCTCCGAACGCAAATGGTTGAGAAGAGAAATTTTTCCCTTCGATCCGTACTTCAGACTATCATGACACCAGTTACAATACGCCTGACCAGGCAAGTTGATTTTGTAGATTGACTCGTTAACAGAGAGCTCCACTGTGTGTTCTTTTTTGACTTTGCCTTTCGTCAACAAGATCGAAGTCTTCACTCTCTCCTCAAGCCAACCAAAATTCCATTTGTTTTTCACACTTGAGTCGATTTCGGCCGCAAGGGCCTTTTCGCTTTTCGTAATTCGTCGATGCATGGTAACCAAAATGGCGCGCGGCGTGGTCTAGAAACTGCACGATCCGTAAAAACAAAGAAAGCGCTCGGAAATCTTCGGCAAATTCCGGAACAAGCATAAAACCACTTGCTCGGCTGTTTCCGACAGCATTCTTATCATCCTCGGGTTCTACTCGACAAATTTCGTACAAGCAACATTCAGTCCAAATAAGAATACGCCAATTGAGAATAAACTATCGCCGATGGAAGCTGTTACGCGGATGAAAGTACAGTACCGTACCCCCCCCCCCAAATTTTCTCAACGGATTTACACCGATCTCAGAAATGACCCTGGGGCTCATCAAAAAGGCGGATTTCCGCCAAAAGGCGGAAGATTCCCATGCCTGGTAAACCGAAGAAGCATCCTGCGCGGCAGCGCAGTCTTCCGGTAGGAAACCATGTGCAGTACGGCAAGCGTCACTGTCAACGGTAACCGGAAAAGAGTGAGGGCGTCCACCGGAAGTGTAAGCCTCTCTGTACATCTGGTCAATGCCGTCTTCATGTTCTGCAAGCGGAAGTGAAGATGCCTGTGCAGTCGAAGAAACGTGATACGGTTCACGATCTCGACGCACTCCCCGTGGGGATGGCACAAGTAACGCCCCCGAGTCGGAAGGAAGTTCCCGCTGTAGGCGCACTTGAGAGTCACGTTCACCACCCACTGCCGCAGAACAGCAGCTGGTTACTTGTGCTCGACCAGCCATACCTTGTCGGTTAGGGAAACCGGAAGACAGGTCCTTGCACGGTAACAGTGACTACGTTAAATGTAGCCGAAGTGGCTGGGTCAACAAGTTGCACAGTAGGCTTAGGTTTAGGTTTCTTTGCACACTGCTTAGAAGGTGTAACAGGCTCCACGTGCGTTGAGCTGCGCTTCTTTGTGTCTTTATCAGACATGTTGACCACCGGAAAAGTTCTAGAAATACAACTTCTAAAACCGAAATTCCCTAGCCTAGAAACGAAAGCAGGAAAGATCTCACCCGTGAGTAAGGACGAAGAGAAAACCAGGGAAAATTCAGCCAACCAAGGCTGAAAAGGGCAACAAAAGCCCGGAGCGTGAGTCCAAGTACGTCTGAGCAGCTCATGCGTTGGAAGAGAAGTGATAAGCAATATGGCGGCCGCGTGTCACGTGGCTTCAAGGGGAGCTTACCCTCATAGATCACGTGGTCTGGTGACCATGGTTACGTGATGTTGTTTTGGGGAGTAGCTTCCCTTACTGTAACCAGGGAAGTGTGTTCAACGTTTTAGCACTCAACTGAAGTAAAATGCTATTTATGAGATTTGGCGTAAGTAATATGTAATTTAATGTAATTTACAATGTAAAAGAGTGTGATATCTTGACTCGGACAAGTACACTCTGTTTTCTTTGACATGCCATTTTTAGGCTTTTATTCAAAGACGAAAGATGATGCATGCCTGTCTTCATGTTTTCCAAACCCGGAGACTTTAGATGCGAGTTTGGAAACTTTATGGTGTGCATGTGTGCAACGAAGAGAGTCTAAACGCAGTTGACTCTGAGAAATAACTCTCTCGCCGAACCTGGGATTGGAACCCACCCCGATAGAGAAGGATTGGTTATAAAGCAAATGCGCTAATGACTGAGATACGTCTATTGCTATTGCTTTGAAGACATCGGAGTGCAAACATTGCAGGGTGGGGGCCCAGCAATGTTTGCAGTCAGACTGACATGAACCAGGGGCCCCGGTAGCTCAGTTGGTAGAGCACTGGACTTGTGATCCTAGGGTGACAGGTTGGAATCCGGGCCGGGACGGACACGGGTCAACTTTATGTGCAGACTCAGAGACGGTATCCATGTCCCACCTCCGTGTTACCACAGTGGCACGTAAAAGACCTTGGTCATTCTGCCATAAGTGCAGGTGGCTGATACACCTAAACACGCACACACCTGGGTAGCGCAACTCTTGTTGCTGCTAGCTTTCCACTGAGAGAAAGCGACCCAAATTTCCCGGCAACGGGATCATAAAGTATAGTAAATAACACAGAAACAGGCTGCTCACATTGCAGAGGATGGAGAGGAGAGTCTGAACCACGCCCGAGTTGTAGAGCTCGAAAGAGGAGATTGTGTGCTCATCCTTCAGCAACACCACCAGGTCCTCCAGTGCACTCTGCATCTCCTGGGACCACGTCATCTCGCCATCGGGGGACTGTGAGGCACACCAACACACAGGGATATAACACATAGGGATATATTTATAGGGTAGGTAAATATTTCAGTCCTGTCAAGCACACAAAAACAGATAGACTTCTAAAGTTCCAAAATCCAGAATAAAAAATCCAAGAAAGGTAAGTATTTAGAATGTTTAATTTTTGACAAAACAAGACATTTGCAAGTACATTGAGCCAATAGTCTGTATAGTGATCAGACAAACAAATATTTATGGGACACATGTAATAATGACAAAAACTTACTTGAATATGTTTTGGGTCCGATCTCCGACAAGGAGATGCCATCAGAGTAAAAGGATCTCCATTGGGTCGATGTACTTGTGAAAGTATTGTTTTGTCAAAATTTAAACGTTCTATATACCTACCTTTCTTGTTTTTGATTCTGTCAATCACACACTCGCCTAAACACTTGCACATACTCTGAGAAAGGAAAATATTCTCTCGGTTATCCAGTGGACAAGTATCTAGCGAGTAACCTTTCTGATAACAAATGAACTTGTAAGTAGCCCTGTTAACAATCAACATCTGTTCAGTCACCCGTCCAATAATCAAATGATTGAGTCTGATTGACCTCCTAGTTATGATGAACTGACCTCACACGCGGCAATTCAAAAGGAGCTCAACATTCAGCACACCTCTGCTACACTCGCTTTTAACACTTACAAAGCAGTCTGTAGATCTCCCTTTTAAAGCACTTACACATTACAAACCATTGCCATGGATGACAAATACTTTCCTGCCCCCTGCTCGACGGTAACTTTAGTACTAGCTTTTGTAGGCCATAAAACCAACCAACACTTTTAACAATAGACTGCCTACACTACAGCTGAACCCTTGAGAATAAAAATCCTTGTTCATTTCAATGCTTCTTGTTCCCTCAGGTACCAGGAGACTGGCTTCCTGCACAACTCACTTACTCCTGTCGCCTTTCCATATATTTAAAAAAAACTTACTTCCCTTTGTTTTTTTAGACTCTATACTTCAAGTAATGGTCTTCAACCCATCCCCGAATTGTTCATCCCTAACATCCCAATGCCCTCCAAATATGCAATGAGGATGTTGGCCTTACCCTGAGGTGACCAATCTGTATGGCCAGCGCCGACTCGAGCTGCTTGACGATGGCCTTGAGCTTGGCCACCACGCCGCGGGGAGTGGCTTCGGCCTCACGGAAATACTCGTCGTACAGCTGGCGGGCCAGGCTCTTCACCTGTACCACAGTCTTCACAATAAAACACGTTCAACCTCTTCCATCAAAAACCAAATACAACAAGAAGAGCAAACGCTCGATCGAGTCACTTTCGCAGTTCTGAATATTATATGAGGCATCAGATGGACAGGAAGAAATTGCTATTCACAACACAATGAGTGACGTTCACATAAAATTTGAGCCCGGTCACTTTTATAGTTTCCGAGAAAAGCCCAACGTTAAGTTGTGTGTTGCCGAACAGAAAAGGCTAGTTATCTCCCTTGTTTTTCTGATAACGTTCGTAAAAGGCTACAGATGTAAATACTTTGATGTAAAGAATAATCCTACAAAGTTTCAATCACATCCGATGAACTTTGTCAAAGATATAAAATGTCTAATTTTTCCTTTGACGCTGACCTGTGACCATGAAAAAGGTCAAAGGTCAACGAAACCATCGTTAAAGTGTAGAGGTCATTGGAGGTCACGACTAAACAAAATATGAGCCCGATCGCTTTGATAGTTTCCGAGAAAAGTCCAACGTTAAGGTGGTGTCTACGGACGGCCGGCCGGACGGCCGGCCGGACAGACTAACACTGACCGATTACATAGAGTCACTTTTTCTCAAGTGACTCAAAAATGTAGTGATCCCATTATTTATAATAACAACAGTTAGCGAGTAAGAAAGATGGTTCAGTATAGTCACACGTGTGCCTCAGGTTGGCCGTAACTGTTTATCAGTATAATTATAGTGCATGATTTTGCTTGCATCCGTTTGGTCAGAACTGCAGCTATATAAAACAACATGCAACCCCCCCCCCCCCCCCCCATTAAAGGCACTCTTTCTCTCATGAAAACAGTTCACCATCTCAGATCTGGTCAGGTTTTTACATCCCTCAACTTGGTAAGGTTGTTTACATCCCTCAACTTGGTAAGGTTGTTTACATCCCTCAACTTGGTAACATACCAATAATGAACACCCTGACTGCATGCTTGTTGTGGTGACTTGGAATTGTTTGATGAATTAATTTGTAACAAAAACGCCACAAGAGGCTTTTCAAAGAATATCAATCAAAATATGAACATTGTGCAGACAGCACCCAGGCTGATGACTGTTGGTATGTGACTAAATGGAGGAATGGTCTTCTTCCACATCAGAGCCTGGTCAGATCTGAGATGGTCAGCCTTTTATGAAAAGGAGTGTGCCTTGTAAGGAACATCTCTTGTCCCTTTGTCTAATATCTTAACCTATCATGAAAGGCCATCTGCAATGTAGAAACACTTTTGGCTATGTACATCAGCTCACACTGTGCTCTGAAAGATCACTGCCAGAACAGACATTTATTTACATCTTTCCAAATTGAAAAAAACAAAAACTCAAGACAGAAAAGAGAAATACCAGACACAAGCTAGTCCTATCTTGACGCATTCTGACTGACCTTTGAGCGAGCAGCGTCGGTCTTGGAGCGCAGCTTGCGACTCCTCTTACCGCCCCACCCCACAGAGAACTCTGGGCCCAGCGATGTCTCCGCAGTGAAAGAGTGCTTCGTACCACGGTTGGACTCGAACACAAAACCAACAAGGTCCTCACGTAACAGAGTAGCCTGTAGTCAGAAAAGAAAGAGATAAGCCATCTTCAAGAGTAACAGCACAATGTAAAGCAGAGAAAGAATAACTATCAAGCATTTAAATTTATGACATCATGAACAGCAATGAAGTAAGTATAAACCTACAATCATTATGCTTCTAGTGTAACAGACAAATGAAAGGGAGAAAAGGGGACTGCTGATCTCGAAATGAAGGGAAACGATTAGAAAAAAAGTTTGATTGTTTGTTTGCTTAACGCCCAGCCGACCACGAAGGGCCATATCAGGGCGGTGCTGCTTTGACATATAACGTGCGCCACACACAAGACAGAAGTCGCAGCACAGGCTTCATGTCTCACCCAGTCACATTATTCTGACACCGGACCAACCAGTCCTAGCACTAACCCCATAATGCCAGACGCCAGGCGGAGCAGCCACTAGATTGCCAATTTTAAAGCCTTAGGTATGACCCGGCCGGGGTTCGAACCCACGACCTCCCGATCACGGGGCGGACGCCTTACCACTAGGCCAACCGTGCCGGTCTAGAAAAAAAGTAAGTACGATCAACGCCTTAAGTCCATAAAGGGCAGTAACAATAACAAAAGACCATTTTGTATGATTTTACGTTTAAAACAAGTCGCGTAAGGCGAAATTACTACATTTAGTCAAGCTGACGAACTCACGGGATGAAACTGAACGCACTGTATTTTTTCACCAAGACAGTACAGCTTCATCAATCCCCGCGTGAAGGAAATCGCTCACCTCCCACGTGCAAAACGTAGTGATATTGACACGCCAGATTAGCGCGGTAGCGTATTGTGCTAAGCAGGAAAGCGCGCTTTTCTGTATTCCTGTTAACTTTCTGAGCTTGTTTTGAATACAACCTATCATATCTATATGTTTTTGGAATCGGGAAATGATAAAGAATAAGATGAAATCGTTTTTGGATCGATTTCTTCAATTTTAATCGTAAGACTAATTCATCTATTTTCGTTAATTGTGATCATATTTTAAGAGTAAACATGACATATGTATATATTTTTAGATTCAGAATGTGATGAAGAATACGATGCAATCAATTTTAAATCTGTTTGCGAAAAATCAATTTTAATGACAACTTTAATTGCAAATTCATTAATTAATTTTTAAGCCTCCAAGCTGAAATGCAATACCAAAGTCCGGGCTTTGTCAAAGATTACTTGACCAAAATTTCAACCAATTTGGTTGAAAAATGAGAGCGTGACAGTACCGCCTCAACTTTCACGAAAAGCCGGATATGACGTCATCAAAGACATTTATCAAAAAAATGAAAAAAACGTCTGGAGATACCATACTCAGGATCTCTCACGTCAAGTTTCATGAAGATCGGTCCAGTAGTTTTCTCTGAATCACTCTACACACACACACACACACACACACACACACACACACACACACACACACCACGACCCTCGTCTCGATTCCCCCTCTATGTTAAAACATTAAAATTAGTCAAAACTTGACTAAATGTAAAAAGAGAAAAAAGCAAACACACCTAATTCCTGTATGCTGCAACAAACAAACTGAATAACACAGACTACAGACATGACCGCACACACACCCCCAGGCCGCTCCACCCCCCCCCCCCCCCCCCCCCCACCACAACACATGCACCCCCACCTGCTGTCCATCCGAGTTATGTATCTGTAGCTCCCCCGCTCGCTTGCAGGACAATGTCCAGTTGCCGACCACCTGACGCGACGATGTCGGGTTGCTGAGGATGGGCTGGCTGGGCATGCCGGACTTGATCTGGCTGCGCGCTCGTTGCAGTTTCTCCAGGAATTCTCCGCGGTTCTCTGCACCAACATCCCATGTGAGAGGGTTGCGCGCTTCATTTACCATGCAAATGGAAAAAAATACCCTGGGGTGCTTGATAACTATGACAAAGAGCACCCTTACAATTCCTACTACAAGTGTGCAAACATTGTCAAGAAAGTGTGTTCTGCAGAAGAATTATCTGGTTTAAGGTATCGAACAAGGACAGGTTTACACATCTGTACTTTAAAGAAAATGATAATGAGAAATTCATTGGTGAAATGAAAAAGAAGGATGGGGCTGTTTGGAGCATTCCCCAGAGCTGACTGTTTTTGATTCCAAACATTTATATAACTTCCTTTGCATTTCACATATCGGAATACAAAATCTCGAAATTTTAACGACATAGCCTTTGCCTCAATGACAGCAACCTCTTATACTTAAACATAGAGACATTACATGTTCATGGAAACCGAGCTATAGGCTACAATTCACCTTCTTCATCATCTGTATTCTGCACTACAATTACAATGTTCAATCAGATTACTGACTAGTGCATTTTGATGTGAATTACTGCTATCTACCCTGCCACTAAGGCAGCCATATAGTGGTACCTGTGATGCAGGGACACCTTTGGGGCCAGCTGAAGTGTCCCTAAATTGCAGGTGGCCTGTGATGACAGGTATCTTTAGGTCAAGATAATGGTCCAAAGGACAATAGAAGGTGTCCTTTATTGGGAGGTGTCCTCTCATTCGGAGAAGCCTGACATGGCAGGTACCAATGTATTTCAGTGTTTGGGTGTACAACTCACCTGAGCTGTCAGAGCCGCCCTCAGGACTGCCGCTGGAATACATGGTGGCCAGCTTGCCGTCCAAGATAAAGCGGAACCAGCCGTTGCTGCCGTTGGACAGTTCCAGAGCAGCGGAATCGCTCCACAGGTAGAGACAGTCTCGCCCCCTCACCAAGCACCAGTCCTTCCAGTGGTACGGCTTCCCCTGGCTGATCTCTGTGGCGTCTTCTATAGTACTTTCTTCTTCATCCTGAAAACAGGAGAAAGTTCAGGCTTCATGTACTTATTCCCCCCTCTGCTTCTTTCTCTCTGTAAACTTGTGGGGCTATTTATTTTTCGATAACTTACCCAACAACAGGCCTGAATCCTCGATAGCTCAAGGGTTGAGAAGCGGTACTACTTTTTGCGACTCAAAAGTTCCGAACACTCTAATGTACAAAATATACAGCTCTGGAGCAAACAAAACAAACACACCGCATTTAAACTAGCTACTCCTGGCTTGAACACATGAATCTCAATATAAAATCCATGAGTTTAGTTGTTTTCTGAATCCAGATCTGCCGTGCACAAACGTAACACAGTTGCAAAAGTGCGCCTGCTACTGATTTCGCGGTTAGAGGTTACATGCCTTGTCTCAGTGAATATTACAAACAAGAAGAGCAAACGCTCGATCGAGTCACTTTCGCAGTTCTGAATATTATATGAGGCATCAGATGGACAGGAAGAAATTGCTATTCACAACACAATGAGTCACGTTCACATAAAATTTGAGCCCGGTCACTTTTATAGTTTCCGAGAAAAGCCCAACGTTAAGTTGTGTGTTGCCGAACAGAAAAGGCTAGTTATCTCCCTTGTTTTTCTGATAACGTTCGTAAAAGGCTACAGATGTAAATACTTTGATGTAAAGAATAATCCTACAAAGTTTCAATCACATCCGATGAACTTTGTCAAAGATATAAAATGTCTAATTTTTCCTTTGACGCTGACCTGTGACCTTGAAAAAGGTCAAAGGTCAACGAAACCATCATTAAAGTGTAGAGGTCATTGGAGGTCATGACTAAACAAAATATGAGCCCGATCGCTTTGATAGTTTCCGAGAAAAGTCCAACGTTAAGGTGGTGTCTACGGACGGCCGGCCGGACGGCCGGCCAGACGGCCGGCCGGACAGACTAACACTGACCGATTACATAGTCACTTTTTCTCAAGTGACTCAATAATGGTCTCAGTTCGCGGTCATGAAAAAGCTCGCTGAAGCTTGCATTTTTCATGATCCGCTAGCTTACATAAAGAAGTTATGACAGGGTACAGGAACAGCAGGACAAAGGTACAGTGGAACCCCCCTTTTAAGACCACCAAAACTCTGTAAAAATCAGGTCTTAAAATGGAGGTACATTCAGAGGTTAAGAACAGAAATATGAGAAAGCAATGTCTTGGAAAAGGGCGGGGAGGGGGGTGTCTTAGATTATGGTGTTTTTTTTTAGAGGGATTCCATTGTATTACACTAACAAATTTCAACTGCACAGTTGCTAATGCAGCACCCACACTGCAGGGTTCACCAAGCTACACAGCAACTCCAAGCAACAGACACAGTCTATAGTCCATGTACTTATTAAATTAAAATTAACCAAACTGTCCCTGCTGTGAAGAGACACTTGGGAAACCAGCAAACAAACAAGCACAGAAGAATAAGCATGACACACAGATGTCACATCGAAAGCAACATCAAACCTTCAGCTAGACTTGGGTCAACAAAGAAGGCAAAAAGCAGACAAACATAACTGATACTCCTTAACTCATTGTCTCCCAGGTACGGATAGATCCGCACCCACTCATATGGCTCTATCTGACCAGGTACGGATATATCCGTACACATAGTCACTATATTGCATCTGCTCTCATTCGGCACATATCCCCATTGTGCTCTGACTGTTAGCTTCTGTTGCTTCCTGTAACGTTGATCTAACGCCTGCATTCCAGCGTGTTGATACACAGTTTCTACACAGCATTTACAATTCTGAGGGACCTGCTGCAGCAGGGCTAAAAAAAAACTTGGTCAACATAGGTGGGGTACAAAGTGTTAATGTGGCAACAAACCAGCGAAAGCCACTATAAACGATGGCATATTACTCTGTGCAGAGAAACTTTTCCCACCTTGTCTTCTTTAGCTTTGGCGCCGTCCTCCTCTACAATAGGAGGGCCGGCGAGGTTGGCAACACGAGCGAAGAGTCCCAGGCGAGCAAAATGTTCGAGGAAAACGTGGCGACCTTTCTCCATCAGATCCTGCATGATGCTCAGCACCAACAGGTGGCCGTCATCGTCCTCCTGACAACGGCAAGAAAAGATCACCATGATGATAGGCTATCTACTCTTCATCAATGAATTTCAATAAAAAATGTGTGTAAAACTGATGCAATATTTTCCTTTAGTGCGTGCTGTTTTCATTCAGTTTTATTCATCAGTAAGGGCTGCCATCATTCTTACACAGGTATGCGCACAAACACACACACAGACAAACCAATGTCCGTCTCATGGATATCTCATGAATCTCTTGCAAATGAATTCAGCCCATAGGTAGAGAGCCCTTATTAACTGCTCTCTTTCACTATCATTGCCAAGTTTTGCTCTGGGGTAGTGTTTTTGTTATGAAATTTTATTGTTTTTAGCCTTCTCTTATTCTTTTACTCCATCAAACCAAAACCAAAGCTTATACAGATGAAACATTTCACCATGATACTAGGTACAAACCTCAGCATCCAGGACGATACTCAGAACGTCTGTCAGAGAGGAAGCGAAATTGGGCGAGGAGAATTCTGGTCCGCACATTTCCAATAACAATGCGGCGTCCATGTAGTGCACCATCTTACGTATCAACGACAGGCTGGCTTTCCTGAAAAACAAGTGATATGTTTTAGTGCACCATCTTGCGTATCAACGACAGGCTGGCTTTCCGGAAAAACAAGCGATATGTGTTAGTGCACCATCTTGCGTATCAACTACAGGCTGGCTTTCCTGAAAAACAAGAGATACGTGTTAGTGCACCATCTTGCGCATCAACGACAGGCTGGCTTTCCTGAAAAACAAGTGATACGTGTTAGTGCACCATCTTGCGAATTAACGACAGGCTGGCTTTCCAGAAAAACAAGTGATACGTGTTAGTGCACCATCTTGCGTATCAACGACTGGCTGGCTTTCCTAAAAAAAACAAGTGATACCTGTTAGTGCACCATCTTGCATATCAACGACAGGCTGGCTTTCCTGAAAAACAAGTGATATGTGTTAGTGCACCATCCTGCGTATCAACGACAGGCTGGCTTTCCTGAAAAACAAGCGATACGTGGGAGATATTTGGCTTTAAAAACATCTAGAAACTAGGGTCACAATGACAGCAGGATCTGATTTTGGTGACAAACTGCGATGATATACCCAAGGCATGGGACAAGTACATACACATGGGTAATACTAAAATAATGCAGGTAAAGAAAGGCACTGAAATAGTCGTTACAGAGGTCGTTACAGAGGAATGGCATTAACAGCACATTTCATTTGTATTTTACTGTCTAAAATATGAGAATACTCCAAAAAATAGCCAGCTACTGTTTATACCTATCTTGGCAGTTTTTCCCTCTGCTAACATAACTAAATGACGGGCACAGTGGCCTAAAGGATTAACACATCGGCCTCCTAATCGGACAGTCATGTGTTCAAATCCCAGCCGCGGCCGCCTGGTGGGTTAAAGGTGGAGTTTTTCCCGACCTCCCAGGTCAACTAATGTGCAGACCTGCTAGTGCCTTATCCCCCTTCGTGGGTACCGTATTTGACGGACTACAAGCCGCGACTTTTCTTTTTTAAAAATCGCATTGCGGCTTATAAAAAGATGCGGCTAAAACGTTACCTAAACTTGAATAGCATTCACCTAATGGAATTTCGCTCGATTAACGATTACCGGTACTTTATTAGCTCTCTACTCAAGACTCTGCGCTTTTCTCTTTCTTTCGCGAATCTTCGTTTGTCAACAAGTTGTCGTGACAAGATAGCGTACAGAGAAACACCGGATGTATCAGGATCTCGCGCGCGCGAGATTTCGTTTTTTTGTGTCTCGCGATAGTTGGAGGAGCGAGAGCCGCCATGTTGTGTTTTTGTCTGCTTGAAATGTGCGCAAAAGTCGTAAATCATCCAAAAAAAGCTTATTCCGGGCGATACTACATGTGTGTGTTGGTTACAAATTGTGTGTGTGATATTTTTCTTCACATTTTTTCACTTTTCTTTTTTGTTTCACTTGTTTATTCTCGGAGCCGATTTCGCCAAATACCGTACTTTCGTTTGACTGGTTGTTTTGATTGACACGATCTGATTATATTTTTTTCGACGGCGGCTAATATAGTGACGCGGCCTATACGTGGCTCGTCCCAATTTTTTTTTTTAAAGTCGGGGGTGCGGCTTATATAACGGTGCGTCTTGTAATCCGTCAAATACGGTACACACAAGCACAAGACCAAGTGCGCACGGAAAATATCCTGTAATCCATGTCGGAGTTCGGTGGATTATAGAAACATGAAAATACCCAGCATGCTTCCCCCGAAACCGGCGTATGGCTACCTAAATGGCAGGGTAAAAACAGTCATACACATAAAAGCCGTGGGAGTTTCAGCCCATGAACGAAACAAACAAACAATTACTAAATCAATGAGCTGATTTGCTTATTTCGAACTTGCCACTGTAACTGTGTGACCGTATTCTCAGCTCAGCGATGATTAGTTCTACCTGAACCTCCCCCCGTGTACACTACATTGGGTGTGCACGTTAAAGATCCCACGATTGACAAAAGGGTCTTTCCTGGCAAAATTGCTTAGGCACAGTTAATAATTGTCTACCTATACCCGTGTGACTTGGAATAATAGGCCGTGAAAGGTAAATATGCGCCGAAATGGCTGCAATCTACTGGCCGTATAAAATTTCATCTCACACGGCATCACTGCAGAGCGCCTAGAACTGTACCCACCGAATATGCGCGATATAAGGCTCATTGATTGAAAAAGGCCAATATGACAGTTAAAGGGAACAACTTTCCTTTCTGTAAGCTAAGAAAATAAATCAAATAGAACATTAAATTTAAAGGAACGAAAAACACCAAAGACAATTTTCTTACCTGACAGAAGCAAGCATGGAGGCATGAAAGACGTCGGTGAAGACTGGCAGCAGATGCTGTACATAGAATGGAGCCATCTCAGGGTCACCCTTGGGTTCCACAGCCTCTGCTCTCTCTGCTTCATTGCTCTCCTCTTTCTTCTCTTTCTCTGCTTCAGTGTTCTGGTTCTCGGTGCGGTTCACTGGCACCATCCACTCTCCTGGGTAAGGTAAGGCGAGGAATAGGTTCCGTTAGCAAATTCCTGATATTTCTAGTAAGAGTAGCAATGACACATGAAATTTTGAAATGAATGGTTGAATGACAAGAAACACACCATTTTAAAGAGATCAAAATTCTGAGCACATAGCAATTTGTTTTATTTAAATCGGTGCAGTAGTTCTCGAGATATGGTCATTTTAGTTGAGAAATTTTGGGCGTCATTTGAGGACAAAGCTAGTAGGACATAGACTGATTGCTGTGGCAATGACATGAAATTTTGAAATTGATGGTTGAATGACAAGAAACACACCATTTTAAAGAGATCAAAATTCTGAGCACATAGCAATTTGTTTTATTTAAATCGGTGCAGTAGTTCGCGAGATATGGTCATTTTAGTTCGAAATCACTTTGCTTTGAGCGAGCCGAGATCGCAACCTCTTCAGGCTTTTGATCGGCCGAGTTTCGCATTTTTCGGGTCCAGTTTTGCGCAGCATAATCGTTGGGAATAAGTCATTTCTCGCTCGATTCTTTTGATTTTTGGCTTAAATGAAACAGAAGTTAATGTTTTATAAACTGCATTTGAACCGTGTATGCCGATGGAAGTTTTCAGACCAAATTTTAGTGAAACTCACACGAGTAATATTCACCGTCATGCTGACGGAGATGTAGCTTCCGGTGGGTCGCGGTTTTCTGTATGGGAAAGATGTAAAGCTTTCTCTGATTGGTTGCAAAATATCACAGCCCTCCAATGAAAATTACGGTATTCCCAGCAGTTTGAAATGAACTGGTCGTCTGCTAAGAGTGACGCGAAAATGGCCGCGAGAAGCAGTGAAGACGAACACGCACTTTCCCACTCAAAATATTCCACAACACATCTTTTATTAATTTCATACAGTAAACTTTGTTTTTGAATCATTTCTTTATTCATTCCTTTTTCATTTGATACATAATTTGTGACTCACAAACATCTATTATGCCAATTATTTTTCACTCAAAGTGAACAAAAAGTGCTTTTTCACTGTGTCCTCAGTTGACGCTGGGCGATGTGGCAATGCTAGTAAGAGTGCGTGCGTGCATGTGTGTGTGCGTCTTTGAGGAGTAGGGAGTCCGGTTAGAGAGGTAAGGAGGTTCAACACTTAGTTGCCAACAAGAGTTCATCAAATTAATACATAAACACTGTACTTGCAAGACAGTGGCAGACCACTTTATCTAGCATTCTCTGTAAGTACATACTCCAGGTGAGCTCTGAAACAACAGATAGGCATCTGTGGTATGTGACGTAATGGCAGTACTAAACACTATTAGCAATTTACCTGGTGACTGCAGAATTGCAATGACCTCTCTGTGACCTTCATCTCCACGTTCACGTGCCTTGTCCAGAGGTGTTTTGCCATCTTCATCACGTAGGTCGGGGTTTGCTCCAAATGCTAGAAGCGTCTATTAACATATCACCAAAGTATAAGCAATTTCTCAAGAAAAAACAAACGGTGTAACAGAATGACTAACATTCATTTTCATGTACCTCCTTTGCTGCAAGTGTAACTGTTTTAAGTATTGAGATGTGTGTGTGTGTGTGTGTCTTTCTGCCTGTGTGACTGTGTGTTGCGCATGGTGTACAAGTGTGTGTGTGCGTGCATGTGTGAGTAAGATTGAGATCACCTTTGTGAGAGGTAGGGAAATCACTATATTTCACAATATTAAAAGCACCAAAATGTGAAAGAAAAAAATTAAATGAATACATACCACACCATCAAACACACACATTAGGCCAACATCTAGTCTGTAGATGTCCAATGATTAACTGAAAGCAAAGTGTCATTCGTAGGACAAAGTATTGACTGTGACTACCTTGACTATCTGTGGGCGGCCAAAGCAGGCAGCGTAGTGAAGGGAAGAAGACCTGAGACCTCGGTTCACATCAGCCCCACGTTCACAAAGGAACTCCACCTGAAATGCCATTGGTATTCACTAAAGACCAAGAATGTGCACTATTCCACAACCTCATTACCTATAAATTCTCACTTCATTGCTCACCATAATTTCATGTAATTTTCTTTTATTTACTTAAAGGCACAGTAAGCCTCCCGTAAACCATCACAGATACTGTCAGGCTTTTACACACAGTACAAACACCCTTTCATTTGAACGCTCACCAAACGGGAACATCCTACGTGCCCCACGTAAAGAGCGAGCAATTTTCAAAGAATTAATTTTGCGGATTGTGTCAGAGACAATCGGACCGTGGTGCGTTTTGGTGCTAGACCTAACTTTTAAAATCTAAATAATAAATTGACAGCTTGTTACACAAACATTCTTAAATCATAAAAGAATTCTTTTTTCATCAAGACAAGATCAGTACAATTCGAAGTTTTGAAAGTTTGAAAAAAAAAAAGCCCGGAAGCAGGGTCACGCAAGGTCGTGGTTCTTGTAGCAGACGACGGTTTATACCTATCGCCAGTTCCTCTGAACAGTCAAAAGCCATCGCTAGAGTTCTTGTGAACCACAGCCGTTTGTTTCGTGCATAGTCAGAGGTACTTAATAACGTCCTATTGCAGATAAGCTCACAGCGAGTCGCATTCAAATTACTAACTGACAACTACATTGTGAAAAAGGGAAACTTGATCACACGGGTTCACGATGGCTCAGGGGAAAGATAAACCACGCATACAGTCTCTTGAGTTTGCACATAAAGTTGACCCATGTTCATCCCGACCTGGAATCAAACCCGTCACCCTTAGGGTCACAAATCAAGTGCTCTACCAACTGAGCTAACCGGCCCCCTGACTTTCTTTATTTGGTGTTTAACGTCGTTTTCAACCACGAAGGTTATATCGCGACGGGGAAAGGGGGGAGAGGGGATAGAGCCACTTGTCAATTGTTTCTTGTTCACAAAAGCACTAATCAAAAATTTGCTCCAGAGGCTTGCAACGTAGTACAATATATTACCTTACTGGGAGAATGCAAGTTTCCAGTACAAAGCACTTAACATTTCTTACATACTGCTTGACTAAAATCTTTACAAAAATTGACTATATTTTATACAAGAAACACTTAACAAGGGTAAAAGGAGAAACAGAATCCGTTTGTCGCCTCTTACGACATGCTGGGGAGCATCGGTGTCACGGTTTCAGTGACACGTTTGAGAAACTGTATACCGCATTGCAGGGAAAAGTTTTGGTTAAAAATCACGAGATGCACATGGAAAGTGCCAGCGTGAAAACCGTGCAGTTATCGGGTGATTCTTCGCTCACAGTTCAGAACACGTGTTTCAAGCATGCTATACGGTTGTATGGTAGGCGACCAGTGATTGGTCAGGGAGATCACTTGTCCTGGGATAGGCGACTGCTGATTGGTCAGGGAGATCACATGGTCTTTCTTCCCAGTCCTTCGGTCTTTCTTTTTCTACATGCTTTTGCAGACAGAGGTCTGGTTTGTTTCCGTGACTAAGATTTGGAGGATTCCAACGCGTTGCAAGACTAGTTAAGGTCGACCAACGGGCTTCTGGCGTCATCTCAGCACGCAGAAGGCTTAGGACATGGGGGATTTGGCTACATACTTTCGCTGACGAGCGGGAGCCAAATATTCAAGCGGTTTGCTTGGGAGAGGTACATTTTACGAGCTGTTGAGGTAATTAGCCGTTACTTTACGCTGGTGACTGGTCAATGTCTGTGAAATGTAAACTCTGTTTTGTTTCTCCATGATAACGTATAACTTGCTCATTATAACGCTAAATTGTAATCTGTATATGGTTTTTGCAGATATGGAGAGGCGGAGAAAATGTCTTGAGTTGTTATTAAAAGTCTATCCTTGCAGGTACCACGTGCTCGCTGAAGGGGGAAGTTAGATATGTTTAAAGGTGGTAAAAGGGGGATTGTTGCCATGGTCACTGCACCAATTGCTCTTGTTTCAGCTTGTTGCTGGTTGACGCCGCTTGTTGCTGGTTGTTGCTGGTGGTGTTGCTGTACGTTTGCTGGACGTTTGCTATCTGGCTGCTACCTGTTTGCTGTTGAAGACGGGCTACACTGTTGCTGTCCTTTGTTCTACGGTTGCTGTTCTACGGCTGTTACTGGTGTTGCTCCTATGCTCCACTGCTCCACTGCGTTTCATCGAATGGACCCTGGCTACACTGAGAGTTGAGTGCACCCATGCGTAAACGCCCCCCACCTTGTCATCTTTCTAACCCTTTATGAAGAACTTTGAGTTGTGACAACGTGGAGTGTTAACGCCTGTACAGGCTAAGACTTTTTACAGAGCAGCTAAGTGTTTTCTAACTTTACACGGTTCAGTGTGTTCTTATTATTTCATAAACTTTAACTGGCTTTTGCGAGTTGTCTTCATTGTTATTTTTACGACTTGGTCGTAAAAACATTATTGGCTTCACGAGAAGAGGGAGGTGGAGAGTTAGTGTATATAAACAGACGTCTAGAACTTATACTTTTGTTGTTTCTAACTTATTTGTGTGACTGCGAGAGTGGATCGTGGTGTGGTTAGTCAGTTAGCAGTAATTGACCGTTTTAGGTCATTCATTTGACTTAAAAACATGACAATCGGGTAAATTCTTCCCCCTAACCCGCAGGTAACAGCAGTAACAGCCGTAGAACAGCAACCGTAGAACAAAGGCCCCCTGACTGTAAAATGAGATATTTGGTATCTGGTAAGGAAGAATTACTTTATGAAAGGAAAGAACATGATCAAAGATGCATGCCGAATAACAGGAAAACCTGTTAATAGATGACTTTCTTACGAGAGATAATTGACTTTCTAACCAGGGTACATATATCAGGGGTGGGACTGTCTTGTGATGAAAAAAGAGGAAATCCTTTTTTTCTAGTTTGGGGGCATGTATGGTACATTAAAATCTGTGCAATCTGGTGCATTCTAAAAGTAAAATATAAAATTTCTAAAGTAAATTTTCATTTGATTAATATACTTACCCCAATCACATATTGCATTTGACTACGTCTGAGATGCTAGGTACTGAAAACGCTTACCCATCTAACACAACAAGGGGAAGCAAACCCATCACCAAAAAGGCAAACGTAGCCCTGGTAACGAGAGGGTATCCCGGGAGTTACCTCCCCTCTAGCGGATACCACGTCACTTCCTACCACACACGTGGCAACTCATACGACTTGAAGAAAACTCAAACCATAAGCGGGGCAGGCGGGCGGGCCTACACTATGTGATTGGGGTAAGTATATTAATCAAATGAAAATTTACTTTAGAAATTTTATATTAAATTACATATTCTTACTCCCAATCACATATTGCAGATAACATCAACAAGGCGGTGGGAAAGAAAAAATTCAACTCCCATTAGAAACCCTGCCAGAAACTGGCCCGCTGCCCAAAAAGGCATGAAGGGCCCAGTGGGAAAGAAAAATTCTAACTCCCTCTAACACCCTTACCAGGAACTGGCCCCCTGCCAACAAGCCAGAAAGGGGCCAGAGAAAATCCTGAAAGACAGCCAGGATGTCGCTTAGACCAAACTTGCTAGAGACACCTTCAGAAAGCTGTGCCCAACCCTTCCTCCCCGGACCGTAAAGAAGGCGGCCCAGGGAGGAAGAAGAGCCCTGGATTACATGAACCCGAGCCAAGAGGAGGGGAAGACAATCTGACCCCCCCCCCTTTCTTGTTGGAAGGCTATGCCAAAGCCCGACAACAACTGAGCGATATAGGTCAGCTCCAGAGAAGAGCGACCAAACTCCGCGCAAAAAGAAAGAGAAAGACCTGAGTACAAAGTACCAGAGTCCGACCCGATGGTAAACAAACTCAAAAAGAGCATAAGCGTTCCAAAAGTTCCAAGAACGTGAAGAAACGCTCACCCCCCCCTTAGCACACTGTCTGCTACTCTGTGTTAGAGTACAACTAACCAAGAAACGATCAAGGTACGCTTAGGAAGTGACGCAAGAAAACAACAGGAAAAACCCTGACTGCGATCTTTTGACATCGTCACCCCTAACGCATGCTAAAGAAGGGTGCCGTAAACGGCAGACCTGCTGCTCTCAAAAGAGATGGTAACCCGAAATCCTCTACCCGTTCGTGCCAAAGCAGAAAGGGATAGTACGAGGAAGCCGATACTTGCAACAAGCATAAGCACCCGAAAGTGCGGGAGTCACAGAGGGCAAAAGCCTAGAGTGACCAGTAACCATGACAAAAAATGGCCCCCAAGCCATAGAGCTCGCAGTTCAGTCCGCTTGTAGGTAATTGAAACCGAATCAAGAACCCAAAGCCGAAAACACGACTGGTAAGCATACCAGACAAAGCGTGAAACCGACCAGCCAAAAGACTCCCGAGACAAGGGGTCGCAGGAAAAGACTGGAAATTATATCCCAGATCAAATCAAGAGCCCTCCTGGGTTTGAGCGAAAGGCCCGAAAAAGCCTGTCCACGTCTGAAAGACTGAGGGACAAACACTGAGCCAACGGGCCAACACCATAAACATAGTAGCCTGTGATAGAAGGGTGACTGTAGCAAGAAACCCGACCGAACGGAAGTCGTACTGACTCACCTCAGAAAGAGGATGCAGAAAGCCTAGAAATCTGCCGACACAGGCGCCGGAAATGCCATAGCTACCTGCGAAATGCAGGAGACAATCGCACCGGTCAAGACTAAAAGCCATAATGTCCGTAGGACAGCCATAATTCCGAAGTACCCGCCGTACGCAGGTAAACGAAAGAAAATAGGAACATTAGCCAGCTCCCCCCTTCCAGAAGGAGAGGACTGGCCAAAACTGAGAGAGAAGGTAAGCCACAAAGGATGACTCCTCCGACCTACGTTGCCAAAGACAACGCCCCCTCAGAAAACTGAATGTAACCTCCGAGGACAACTCAAGAACAGCTTAAGTTAGGACGAAACACCAGAACAAGTCTGATCGCCGAGACAGGCAGAGTCGGACCCAGCGACAGACAATAATGACCACAAAGGTCAATTGTTGTTCTAAAACCCTGACGTAACTAAGACGCCGGTAAGAGAACCACCTCTCCGGCCAGCCGGAAGTGCGACAGAAGCAGCAGCCCGTGGCTGAAACAACTGTTCGCCGCCTGAGGGCGGGCACCCGTAACCCCGAAGGGCAGAGAAGCGAGGATCAAGCACCTGATCTCCGCTCACACTGCTACGGAAAACCCCAAAAGATGTCTCTTCTCTAGCCACCAACTGAAGTCAGAGTGGCCGAGCGAAAGAAAATGCCGAAGTCACATCCACCAGAGGCAGAAAAAGTACACGGAATAACCGGAAAACCGGAAGCGCGCGTACCGGAACATCGTATTAGCTGATACCCTGACTGACAGCGAGTCAGAAACAGCCAAATGACGTCCAAGACAACGGGACGGAATAGACAGAAGCCCCTCCCACCGGAAAGGTGACGAGACAACTACCCCGGCCGAGGAGCTGGACCGCCCGAAAGCGGCAGCCGTTCCTTTCTCCCAGAAAGCAACCGGAAAGAAGAGGAACAGTATATCAAGCCACAGCCAGAAATGCAAACCGACCAAGACGCAGCATGCAACATATAAGGCTGCTGAGACTGAGGCCGGAAGCTGAAAAGCCCGGAAGCCAGTCTCCGGTCAACCCCAGCACAGCCACAAAGTGACCATGTGGTGAGAGACTTAATATTCCCCAAAGGAGGGTACCGGGAAGTAACGTCCGCCACGGCTGCAAGAATAGCCTTGAGCCTTGCCGGAAATCCCGACCATGTCCCTTCGCTGACCACCAACTGAACCTCAGAGTGGACTAAAAAGGACAAAGGCCGAAGCCATAAACCCAGCGGTGGGAGGAAGAACGGAATACCCGGAAACCGGAAACCGTAACCCAGAAAAGGACCTCACTCATCCCTTGACCATGAGGAAAAGGGTAAGTAGACCACCCCTCCGACCGCAGGCCGGGGCGAGAGGCCGTGCAACGCCCTCTGGGCGAAGCACTGACTGCCCTGACCAAAGCACAGAGTGCTGAAAGCCGGCTGCTATTGTTCCCTCTCTGACGTCCCACCGGAAGTGACAGAAAGAGGAACAGCATACCCGACCGAAGCCGGAAACTCCGCCGCCGAAACCACAGAAAGCGGAAACGAAGGCTGCGTAGGCTGAGGCAGGCAGCCATAAAGCCAGGAGGCCAGTCTGCGGCCCATCCTACCACCAACGACGGGGCGTACAAGTGAAGGAGGGCCTATTGCCAGACACTGTTGCCTTCTACCTGCCATCCAAAGGAATTGCCAAAAAGAAGAACAGCAAACCCGGCCGAAGCCGGCTAGCAGCTGACGTAACCGTCACAACGGAAACGAAGACTGCAGAGGCTGAGGCCAACGCCAGAAAGCCTGAAGGCCAGTGTGTGGTCCACCCAAAACCGAGCTTCAAAGCGAACCTGTTTAGGTGGACCTACGCTTTCAGTCAAAACCGAAAAGGCAGCCGCCGAGACCGCCACCGCGGAAACGAAGACTGCATAGACTGAGGCCGGAAGCCATAAAGCCCGAAGGCCAGTCTGCGATCCCCCGTACCCCGCCGCTACAGCGTACGTGTGTAGGTGGACCTATACTTCCGGCCGAAACCGGAACCGTTTATCCCGGCCGAAACCGGGAACGGCCGCCGCTGCCAGTCAACAAAGTCCGAACCTGCAACAGGAGTTCTTGTCAACTGGCCGCAAACCACCCGACAACGCAGACGCCGAAACCGCCACCACGGAAACAAAGACTGCAAAGACTGAGGCTGGAAGCCATCGTGCCCGGAGGCCAGTCTACGGTCCCGCCATACACGGCAGCTGCAGCGTATGTGTGTAGGTGGACCTATAATTCCGGCCGAAACCGAAAACGCAGCCGCCGGGACCACAAGAGCGGAAACGACGACGGCATAGACTGAGGCCGGAAGCCAAAAAGGCCGGAGGCCAGTCTGTGGTCCATAAACTCACCGCAAACAGAGCGAGAAGTGAGAGAAGGACCTATACTTCCGGTCAAAACCGGAAAAACGCAGCCGCCGAAACCGCCGATAGCGGAAACGAAGACTGCATAGACTGAGGCCGGAAGCCATAAAGCCCGGAGGCCAGTCTGTGATCCATACCCTCACCACACAAGCTGAGCGGGAAGTGAGAGGAGGACCTATACTTCCGGTCGAAACCGGAAAGACGCAGCCGCCGAAACCGCCGATAGCGGAAACGAAGACTGCATAGACTGAGGCCGGAAGCCATAAAGCCCGGAGGCCAGTCTGTGATCCATACCCTCACCACACAAGCTGAGCGGGAAGTGAGAGAAGGACCTGTGCTTCCGGCCGAAGCCGGAAATGCGGCGACCGTAAACGGAAGCTGCTGCTGAGCATCAAAGCCCCAGACTTTCTGGCTGGGACTGACGCTAGCATAAAGCACAGACTGGTTACCAACGTCCAAAGCCGAAAAGGGAGGACGAGTCACCAGTAGAATGCAGAGAGTGACTCTGCCCAATTGACCTGTCTCCCGGCAGGGAGTGTCCCGACGCCTCACGAGGGCTGTGGGACCAGGTCAACTTACTTGAATGGCCTGCGAAGAAGGCGGAAACGGCAGAGGCAGGAAGCTGCACTCCAGAACCGGAAGCCACAGCTAGCAAAGCAAGGGACTGCACAACCCCAAAGGAGGAAGGCAGCGCAGAGCTGACGAAAAACGGAAGAGCGCTGCATCTCCCGCTGGCCAATGTATCGGATATCTGAAACAAGAGATATATAGCAAAGAGGTCCAAGAGCCCCCTAATCCGGAGCCAACAAAGAAGAAGGCGGCGAAACAACGGCCGAGCTAGACGTACAGCAGTAGTCGAACTCGGAGGAGAAAAAGTCACCGAAAAAACAGTGTTGAGGGCTTCGTAAGAAGCCCCAACACCTAGCTGAGCAGAGGACGACTTGGGCTTGTTACATTACCCCTAACGTCGGCCTTAACCCCTTTCGCTCGTCTGAGTCAGCCATGCTGACTAACCAAAACGAACAAGGCAAGACAAAAATTTACTGAAAAAACGTACGTTCAAAACGGACAGAAAACTCAGTAAACAAACAAAACAAAGAACGTGCAACGAACACAACTACCGAGCTTGCAACTACATGAGAAGACAAGACCGGTACATGCCAAACAATAAACATCAGCAAAGCTAACGAAAATACAAATGGCGGCACGCAACAGCTACTGATAACACAAGTCCCACGGACGAACTATCAGTAACAACGCAGAAAGGACGTTTGCAAACAACAAACCAAAACAAGAACGGCTCACCAACTGGAGCCCGCACAGGTGAAAGACAGGTAAAACGTGGCAGGCAGGTGAGAAGTCTCACCAAGATAGCCACTGTCAGCGAAAAAATCAGGACACCCTCTCTCTAGGACGCTGAAAGATCGTATGGGTTGCCACGTGTGTGGTAGGAAGTGACGTGGTATCCGCTAGAGGGGAGGTAACTCCCGGGATACCCTCTCGTTACCAGGGCTACGTTTGCCTTTTTGGTGATGGGTTTGCTTCCCCTTGTTGTGTTAGATGGGTAAGCGTTTTCAGTACCTAGCATCTCAGACGTAGTCAAATGCAATATGTGATTGGGAGTAAGAATATGTAATTTAATTGTACTTGTTTCGATTCGGTAAAAAAAAACATTCTCCTCACTAAAAAAAAACTAAAAAAAAACACACTTTCACACAACAATGGTAACATTGTAATGGTGCATATTTACGTAATGAACCATGTATCCATAATCCAATACTGACAATAGTATGATCCAAGTGACGCCCCAATGCATTGAAGCTCAAAATTACTATTAGTTATCAGGAGTTTTCAGTCAGCACAATTTAACTCTCAAGCCTCCAGTGTTCTGTTCCATCTTCACTTCTCTCCATATCATTCAGTCAACAAGTTATAGATACTGTGATGAATTCTCCAATAGGTTCTTTATCAACCTTCTCCTCTGTCCAATCCCATCTCCATTTGTTTTTCAAACTTTCATCCAATGTTGAACATTTGCTTCGTTCGACAATGTCTTTGCGGTGCACCATTTTGTTTCGCAAACCGGAAAAGGCAAAGGCGAAGACTGTACCAAATACGATTCCAAACTGTTTGAGAAATAAATGCCATTTGAGAATAAAATCGTTAAATATCATTTGACGCGGAAAAATAGATTACTCCAGCGGAATTCGTAAGTTGTGTCAGCGGAAATCCGCGGAAAAGTCCCACACCCTGATATATCCCAACAATGGATATCTCCAACTGTCCTGTTCCTGATAGGGCACCAGTTGTTATCAAAGGATGCTCTTGACTGGCCCCAAAGGTGTCTGTGCATAGCAAACATTGTCCAGTAACGAGACACTCAAATGGACAGCAGCCATTTCACAGACTCAAAGTCATAAATAAAAGTGTTCACTTACCATTTCCTGGGTGCCAAAAGCAGAGGCCCAGTTCAATAGAGTTTGTCCCACATCATCCATGAAGTTGACTTCAAAACCTTCAACATCAGAAAAAAGTAACAACACTATAGTGGAAATAACTACAAACACTAAAAGACAACAAAAAAGAGCCTCATTCGAAGCAAGCTAAATAACTTCATGTATCGTTTTCCAGTGAAATAATGGACGAAGAGGTTTTTAAAATAAAAAGCATGAAAATAGCAGTGATAACTTCCCTTAATAACCAGAAAATAATCATTTTTATCAGCTGATTGAAACAAAAGAAAGACTTTTTATACATCAAGTCGAGATGTCAGCGAAAGTAAAATCATGCGTAATAAAACATCTATATAATTCAACCAGTTACCAACGACTCAACACCTCTTTTTCCTCAAGACATTTGCAACGCTGAATGACAAACTCACCATTATCAATGGCATCGATCAATGCGTCTGTGTCTTTGCTGCGGATACAGTCGATAAGCTGTCTGTGAGAACGATCCCCAGTGCTGTCTGTGCGGCGCAGTCCAGGCAGGCGACTGGTAATTGCCGTGCTGCCCGATTTGGGCAGGGCCTTGCGCCCTTCAAACAGGAGCACTAGCAGAAGGTCTACCAGTCGCATTGTATCCAGGCAACATCTGCAAGAGAGATTGTGAGACATACGGTCAAGATGTTATGCCTTTGATGTATGATGTATGAAATAACTTCAAGTTTGATGGCAAAATTTGAGCTCTTTTGCAGATTAGAGAATACTACATGGCTTGCTGCGTCGTACCAGATTTACACAAGTTTTTTTATTTTAAATATTGAACTGCGAGCGAAAGCGAGCTGTTCACTATTTGAAAAAGCAACGAGTGTAAATCTGGTACGACACAGCAAGCCATGTAGTATTCTGTTTATCCTACATACTGTACTTACGTGTATTTTACTGAAAATGTCCTGCAGTCGAGGCAGCTAAATTGAAGACGCTTGTTTTGGAACCTCGATCTCTTCTAAAGCCTCAAACAATCCATTACGTCAAAGCAAAGAAACGTCACTCTGAAAGTGTGGCGTGACGTGTTGGTTCTAAAAATTCACCGAGGGTAATTAGTGAGCGCAATTTTTTTTCTATAATGACGTTTGTCTCGGTGACTTTGGCATCATAAGCAGTGGAAAAACAGATCCCTGCCAGACTTGCTTGACATGACCTCATTTACATGATATACACACGGGTGATTTGAATGATTATTATCTCACGAGTGTCTCTCTCACGTATGTAGAATAAACCTTTTTTACATTTAGTCAAGTTATGACTAAATGTTTTAACATCGAGGGGGGAATCGAGACGAGGGTCGTGGTGTAAGTGTGTGTGTGTGTGTGTGCGTGCGTGTAGAGCGATTCAGACCAAACTACTGGACCGATCTTTATGAAATTTGACATGAGAGTTCCTGGGTATGATATCCCCATAAGGTTTTTTCATTTTTTTGATAAATGTCTTTGATGACGTCATATCCGGCTTTTCGTGAAAGTTGAGGCGGCACTGTCACGCCCTCATTTTTTAACCAAATTGGTTGAAATTTTGGTCAAGTAATGTTCGACCAAGCCCGGACTTCGGTATTGCATTTCAGCTTGGTGGCTTAAAATTTAATTAATGACTTTGGTCATTAAAAATCTGAAAATTGTAAAAAAAAAATTTTTTTATAAAACTATCCAAATTTACGTTCATCTTATTCTCCATCATTTGCTGATTCAAAAAACATATACATATGTTATATTTGGATTAAAAACAAGCTCTGAAAATTAAATATATAAAACTTATTATCAAATTTTTTTTTTCGAAATCAATTTAAAAACACTTTCATCTTATTCCTTGTCGGTTCCTGATTCCAAAAAAATATAGATATGATATGTTTGGATTAAAAACACGCTCAGAAAGTTAAAACGAAGAGAGGTACAGAAAAGCGTGCTATCCTTCTCAGCGCAACTACTACCCCGCTCTTCTTGTCAATTTCACTGCCTTCGCCATGAGCGGTGGACTGACGATGCTACGGTCTTGCTGAAACATTGCATTGCGTTCAGTTACATTCTGTGAGTTCGACAGCTACTTGACTAAATGTTGTATTTTCGCCTTACGCGACTTGTTTTTGTTCTTTCAAGCTTCAATTGAACAATTCAATTCAATTCAATTCAATGTTTAAAGTAGTGGTCAAGCACACACCAAGTAACTATCGTGGAACCCCCCCCCCCCCCCCCCCCCCTATTAAGACCTCCATAAATCTGAGGGAGTCTTAAAATAGGAGTATATTTACTTGTCATAAGAACAGAAAATCTGAGAAAACAGGGTCTTGTACTACAAAGGCATGCTTGATGCTACTTTAAAATCAACTGACATAAACTACATTTCTTTGATGGACAAGCTAACGTAGACCATTCTCAAAATCTTGCAGTACACACAATCAGCATACTTCAAAGCAATCACACTGTGTACTCCCTAAAAACACATACAAGTCAGAATCTTAATATAATCCAATGAGGCAGAGCGGTATTTGAAGTCAGATCTACCTCTCATCTCCCTTCAGTCCGCTCTCAATGGCGTCAGGCAGGTTGGAGCGCAGCAAGTTGTGCGTGACGGTGGGTGAGCCACGACACAGGGTGGACAGGAGGGAGATGACGGTGGAAATGCTAGGACTGGCTTTGTTGCACTCTGGGGTCAGTGTGGCCTTGGAAGGCGTGCTGGACAGTGAAGCGTTGTGTCCTCCGTCACTGATCTTGCACAGACGGCACAGCAACTCCTCAATCAGCCCGTGCTTGGCCAGCGGGGCGGGGTCCACTGAGCGGCGAGTGAAACGATCGGCCAGGGAGGCAAAACACCGCAGTGCTCCATCAGCAACCTGATGTTTCAGAAAAATCAAATGAAACATATCTTTAGCATAGAATTAGAAGTTAAAGTACATAGTACCAAATGACAACGTGTAAGCTTTCTTTCACACTCCCTTTGGCAGATAACACAACAGATCGAAATACATAGAATTTTCCAATCAACAGAACAACAAAATCAACAATAATACATGTAATAAATCAAACAATACAAACACTAAGGTGAGCCATTTTGTTGGTGTTGAGTAGACACTCAGAAAGACTGCATAACCAATGCCACCAATATATAAACTCCTCGTTAACTAAAATTGTTAAGGAGAAAGGTTGGTTTGAGGAAGGGGGAGGTGTTCAGGAAAATTACACCATTCCTGTAATCATGACTAACTGAAGAAATCGAAAGGGTAGGGTAACACAGACCCGAACACAAAAGAGGAACACTGAAAAACTCACAAACTGATCATCATGCTGCAGCAGTGTAGACAGAGACTCCACGCAGTTTTCTAGCGACGGGTCCTGTGGCTCCATCTTGCCGCACAGCCTGGACACTACTGTCATGGATGAGTGGAGCGTGTCTCGGTGCACCTGGGATCCGTGTTCGCGAATGAAAGTCAGCACGCAGTTCAGGCCCCCTGCGTCAAACACAGCACCTGACTCTCTTGTGCAGATCAACTCCAGTACCTGAAAAATACAAAAAGGCAATCATGCAGATACAACATGGATATTGGTATATTACTTACTTTGCTCTACAGTCAGAGCTCACACTGAAGAAGAGCAAAAAAAATTCCCGGGGGGGCTTTGTTTTAGTCATTGAGCAAACAGCATTTACTAAAGCATAATTACCACACGTAATAAGCTCCAACACTGTCTTTTTCATATGCCACAGTCGGCCTGAGGCAAGCGATGGGTTCCACTTGAACTTAAGGCCTCATTTAATCTCTCAACAAAGAGAGCATTAAAATGTAAATATGGAAAAACAGAACAGTCAAACAACTACAAAATTAACAAGAAGAGCAAACGCTCGATCGAGTCACTTTCGCAGTTCTGAATATTATATGAGGCATCAGATGGACAGGAAGAAATTGCTATTCACAACACAATGAGTCACGTTCACATAAAATTTGAGCCCGGTCACTTTTATAGTTTCCGAGAAAAGCCCAACGTTAAGTTGTGTGTTGCCGAACAGAAAAGGCTAGTTATCTCCCTTGTTTTTCTGATAACGTTCGTAAAAGGCTACAGATGTAAATACTTTGATGTAAAGAATAATCCTACAAAGTTTCAATCACATCCGATGAACTTTGTCAAAGATATAAAATGTCTAATTTTTCCTTTGACGCTGACCTGTGACCTTGAAAAAGGTCAAAGGTCAATGAAACCATCGTTAAAGTGTAGAGGTCATTGGAGGTCACGACTAAACAAAATATGAGCCCGATCGCTTTGATAGTTTCCGAGAAAAGTCCAACGTTAAGGTGGTGTCTACGGACGGCCGGCCGGACGGCCGGCCGGCCGGCCGGCCGGACAGACTAACACTGACCGATTACATAGAGTCACTTTTTCTCAAGTGACTCAAAAAAATCAAACTGTACTTATGATACACAAAGTTTAATCTAATGTTACACCCTTATCAGTCTTGGTGTGATGTCTTTGTGTATCCGTGAGGCACTGGCCTAAAGGCAAACGTCTATTCTTTTCACAGCCAATGCAATTTTTGTTCTTGGTTTTACCTTGATGCACTGCTCAGCCAGATCCTTACTGGGGTGGGAGGACATTTCGGCCACCACCAGGCGATTGCACAGAGCTTTGACTGCACCCTCCACGGCCACAATCCTCCTGGTGCATTCCGCAGACACGTCCAGGTAGTAGGTGATGGCACGCGCGGTCACCTCCAGCACATTGTCAGGTGCACACTCATCCAGAAAGATGCGGCACAGGGCTGGAAGGAATGTCCGAGGCGGGCAGCTAGAAAGAGAACGAGATAGTAAATTCAGGAGACCAGTCACCTCCCAACCAAACTTCAACTTAATGTTTTGATGTGCAGCCAACATGGCATTTCAGCAAACTGAGTTATACATGTATCATTATTCTGTTTTCACATGCAAGAAACCATGAAATCAAAGTGCATGTGCACTTCAATCTTCACTCACTGACACATACTTTTTTTCTATCTGATGCATTGGTCTGACCTGCACTGTCTGGTCGATCGACCGTCAAATAGATTTGACATTTACAAGGCCTTGTGAAAGAATAAACTTAAGTCCGAGAACAAAACTGCAACAGATTAGTCACCTCCCAACCAAACTTCAAACTAAATGTTATGAATATGATGTACAATCAACAATCTGCTTCAGTGCTTGTCAGCAAATTTAGTATAATGCAAATTGCAATGTACATCATCATCATTCTGTTTTCACCTGCAGAAAACCATGATATCAAAAAACAGGTGCTAAAAATACATGGTGCCTGCTTAAAATGTGTATGGTTTAACTACCATTGAAGAACATTGTTATTGTTAATCTGAAACACTGTGAAGTGTGAGTGTGATATTAACCTGCTAAATTGCAACATTTACTGGTGTATTTATAGATTGTAGCTTATATAACACATTACTCATTAAATGACATTTGCTCAAATTAATCCCACGAACGAGTTACGTTTGACATCACAGATGACGTGTTATCTCGAGCTAGTGTGACACACTTTGCGGCCCAGAATATTGCATTCTAAAATTGGTCTCCCTCTGGGTTATTGTGTATACAGTTGCACTTCCAAAATGATGACCAAAACGATGTTTGGTGGCTTGTTGTCAGACCAGCATTTGTGTCTTGGTCCCCAGGGAGCATATCGCCTTTTGTCACATATTTATCAACTGCGGCCTTCCGCCTTAGTCGATAAAGATGTCCCCTCGGACCAACAAAAAAGATGGTCTGTCAACAAGCCACCAAACATCTTATAATATTCATTTACTTTACTCTGATGTCTCCCAGGATAATGGATCTATTAAAACACTTCACAGCTCTGCCATGGATATGGTTACAATGCATGCTTACGGTAATTCATATTAAACTATTTTACCAGTATCAAATGACACACTCATGTAACAGGAGTCTAAGATGGTTTATTTTCTCTCTCTCTCCCCCCCCCCCCCCCCCCCCCCCTCCCTATCTTTTATCTGTATAACAGCAGGAGGACAAGTTATTGCTAGCCATCAACTTTATTACACAGGGAAAAAATTTCCTCATCACACCATTTTCTTTTCTGCCACCATTTCCATTAGGGCCCAAAAAACACTGCACATGTATTGCTGAATTTTGCCCGAATCTGGTTGCCAAGACTATACAATATGAAAGAAATATGTTGTAAACGAAAAGTCCTTTAATCTAAAGATGACAAAGTAAGCCATTTTATCCAGAGCTAAAAGAAAATTACTGGTACAACTTTCCCTGTTGACCCTGAGCATGTCTATCACTGTATGTGTGTGCACATGTGCCCATAAAAAAGACTGGTTCAACTTTAACTAGTTTAAGTTTAAGGAAGAGCTAACCTTTTTTAAAGATTTTTTCATCTCCCACTCACTCTCAACATTCCCCTCTGCCATTGAAAAAACGCAATGGCTGACATTCTGGGCTTCCCAAAGTCTGCGTCCCTGCATCCTATACGCACTAGAACTAGAAGACGTAATCACACTCAATTTACATTGAGGGGTCCTGAGACGCACCAAGCATATAAAGAGCGTTCCCGGGAAGCACTACATTTTCGGTATCGTGCGTACTGTAGGTACTCTTTTCAGACTGTAGTCGTCAGTCAATTATAGTGCAAGCACAAATGCCAATTTCACGCCGGAATAATATGAAGAAAATAGTGTGTGCGTTCCATTTAACAAGGTATGGTTGTCCTCTTCAAATATTCTGATGAAAAAAGACACTTCGTATCACACTATTTGTGATAACAATGCGTTATATGAACACAGGGGGTTTGGGGACCATAGACTCTTCGGACCCTCTTAAACTCAGCGTAGGGGGTCCATGGACCCTCTAGGACGACCGGCACGGTTGGCCTAGTGGTAAGGCGTCCGCCCCGTGATCGGGAGGTCGTGGGTTCGAACCCCGGCCGGGTCATACCTAAGACTTTAAAATTGGCAATCTAGTGGCTGCTCCGCCTGGCGTCTGGCATTATGGGGTTAGTGCTAGGACTGGTTGGTCCGGTGTCAAAATAATGTGACTGGGCGAGACATGAAGCCTGTGCTGCGACTTCTGTCTTGTGTGTGGCGCACGTTAAATGTCAAAGCAGCACCGCCCTGATATGGCTCTTCGTGGTCGGCTGGGCGTTAAGCAAACAAACAAACAAACAAAAAACCTCTAGGACGGGCGTCCGTGGGGAGCCCTGGACATTTATCAGCCATTCTAAATATTGTTGACTCATCAGTCTCTTCCAAGTGTGTCTCTTTTTCATCTTCTGCCCCACCCCCCCCCCCCCCCCTATAACCAATGTTTTGGGTTGTTTTCTATATAAATGAAGACTACTCTAAAGTGGGTGTTGATGCAAGTGCTGGAACTAAACTTAAGAAATCCAAAAACCAAAAAGATTGCTTAAAATACCGCTGGGTCAGTGAAGTGAAGTCGTAAAGTTTTGTTTAATGTAATAAATATAACTTTCCAATAACATATACCTTTCTTGTTTGTTGATTCTTTATTTTACAAGGATTAAGATTTAAGGCTAGGCCTTTTCTTACAGTTACAATCTGATAACAGCATGGTGTAAAACATTTTGCTTAAATAAACATCTCAGATGAGATTTGAACCGAAGACCTCTAAATTTCGGGGCCAATGTCCTAACCCCTAGGCTACTCCAACAGTCAGGGGCTCACATCATGAGAGGTGGCATAGAACAAATGTCCTGGACAATTCAAAAGTTATAGGACATTTGTCCTGAACAAAAATAAATCAATAGGACATTTTTGTCTTTGTCTCTCTGGAGAGATGGCACACTAACTCCATAGTCTCAGTTTCTTGGTGATCGGTAAGCGCCAATTTTTGGAAGTTTGAACAGCGAACGGTAAAAGA